>NW_017731832.1:160774-196202 GCF_001890085.2 Hipposideros armiger
CCCATGCTCACCTGCTCCCCATGCTCACCTGCTCCCCATGCTCACCTGCTCCCCCCTGCTTACCTCCTCGTGGTTCTTCTTGAGGCAGAGCAGCTCCTCCTTCAGGGACTCCACCTGGGCCTCCAGGTCGGCCTTGCACAGGGTCAGATCATCCAGGATCCTGCGCAGGCCGTTCATGTCCGACTCCACCAGCTGCCGCATGGATACCTCCATCTCATACCTGGTAGGCACATAACAGGGCTCCTGAAGCTGCATTTCCTTTTTATACCTAAGTCAGATCCCACCCCAGACTGGCCTGATGCTGTGTGTCCACCTTAATGCCACCTTAGCGACTAACTGTGGCCAAACCCCTGAGTCCAGGCATCACCCATGTCCAGTCCTATCAGCCCTGAAACAAGGGGCAGGCAGGACAGCTCACTTGGTTCTGAAGTCGTCTGCCGCCAGCTTGGCGTTGTCAATCTGCACCACCAGCCTGGAGTTCTCCGCCTTGGTGCACAGGGTCTGGGGAAATAAACAAGTGACTTCAGAAAAAAGAAAGGACATTCTGCTGGCTGGAGTGCCCCAAAGCTGGCACGAGCTGCCTTTGGAGGGAAGGCAGCACCCATCCCCGGACTCCTGGTAGCTGAGGCTCCATGAAGGCTTGTGGGCATGCTGAGGGGGTCAGAGCAGGAAACCTCTAAGGTCCCTTCCATGCAGTGTGTCTGCGACCTGGGATAGAGAGAGGCAGGCATGGAAATGCTGCAGGCAAGACCTGGCATGGTGGCTTCCTCTTGTCTTCCTGTGTCCCAGGGGGCTCTGGGCAGGTCATCACCAACAGCTTACTCTGAGTCCTTGGTGATAAATTGTCCTTGGGAAATAGCTGGGACTTACAAGGGATGTGGGCTGAGCAAGAAGGAAACTTCTGACAGGCTTTTCCTTCCCGAGTTAGTTATAGGAAACCTCATCTGTACCAAACACATCAAATCCAATCCCCTGATGAAGAAGGAGAAGAAGGGGAGGAGGAGAAAGAGGAGAAGGAGAAATCAAAACTCAGAGAAGTGGGTTGTGGTACCCAAGTCACACAACCAGTTAGTTCAGAGAGCCTGCGTTCAAACTCTGGCTTCGCTCACTGGAACACTTTGAATAAGTCACCTAACCAGCCTGAGCCTCAGTGTTCTCATCTGTTAAATGGGCTGATGATCCCTCCCTCATAAGGTTACTGGGAGGAGCAAATGAGGCCGCAGTGTGAACACGCTCTGGAACCTCTGAAGTGCCCCATGGGAGCAGGGCTACCGCCACAGATTCTGGCGCCCAGTCCACTGCTGGTGGCGTCAGGCTCCTAAGCAGCCAAAGCCACTGTGAACCTCTCACCTTCTTCTGGAGCTCCTCAATGGTCCGGAAGTAGGACTGGTAGTTGGGACACAGGTAGGGCACCTGCTGTTCACACCACTCGCGGATGCGGCTCTCCAGGCTGGCGTTCTCCTGCTCCAGCTGACGCACCTTCTCCAGGTAGTTAGCCAGGCGGTCATTCAGGAACTGCATGGTCTCCTTCTCGCTGCCAGTGAGGAGGCCCTCCCCAAACCAGCCCCCGGACGTGTTGTAGCTGGTGGCAAAGCCTCCGGATGGGAGGCAGAGAACAGGGAGGCAGCTGGCGGCCCTGCAGCTGCTCCTGCCCAGGCCAGCTGAGCACGCAGAGAAACTTCGGGAGAGGCTTGGGAGCTTGCAAGAGCTGCTGGAGTACATGGTGGACACGCGAGGAGAGCCCCCATGGGCCCCTCCCAGGCCCTTGAGAGACCCCGAAGAGAAGCTGGCCTTCAGGCACTTGGAAGCCATAGCCTCAGAGGCCCGGGCACTAGTGACAGATCTTCAAGGCCGGACACCCCCAATGCAGAGACGGGGCTCCTCACCTGGGTTTATATCTCTGCCCCAGTGGGCGTTGGCCTTTACAAAGTGCTTTCTCCTCGTTAAAGTTAATACCACTTTCTATCAGAACCCCTCATTAACTGTTATTTAGCTTCCCGTGAACATTTCCTGGCCTTGTAAAAAAGGAGCCCCGTTGGACTGGTGCCTACGTTGAGACTCATCTCCACCGCCCCACGCTGCTGGGAGACCAAGTCTTGTCAGTTCTTCAAAGGGGCCCGTCATCAGAGCCCAGACCTCAGCCCCCTCGTTAAGAAGTGTGGGAGTCCAGCCTGGCCTTGGCTTTCTCCAGCATTGGCTCCTTTTATGGGCCCAAGGGAATAGAGGAGGCCTCAGTTTGGCTCCGGGGCATTAGAAGAACAAGCCTGATTCTTGTAAGAAGGCAGGGGCCTCATTCTCAAGGAGACACAGAAGGCTCTAGAACAGCTTAGGAAATATGGCTATGGTAACCAACTATCACATTTTCCCCAGGATTGTTCCGGTTTTAGTGCTGAAAGGGAATCCCTCAGTCCCAGCCAAAATGGTTCAATCGGTCACTCCAAACACAGCAGAGCCTCAGTGGACACATCCCCACTGCCTCCCTTGCCAGGAAGTCTGTTCTGGTTGTGCAGCCTCAGCTCCAGCCAAAACAACTAGAGGTCAGCTAAGTGGGCACCCGCCTGTGGAGACACCTCCATATGTAGGGAGGTATGTCTTCCAGGCTTTGGTTGAAAATTGGAGAAGACTTTCCTCTGGTTGCCCAGGGACAGAGAGAGTGGCCTTGACTCACAGGCCTCCTGAGAAGGCTCAAAGAGGCTGCTGACCTTCAGAGTTTTATCTCTGCTACAGGAGGTGTCTAGACCACTTGATGGAGGTGGATTATTTCCCCAACAAATCCAACCTGCCAAGCAGGTGGGCCTGCAAGAGGGGCTAGGAGCTGAGCGAGAGGGCAGGTGGGTCTTGCCTCTTGGTCTGCCCTGCGGTATGGGGTCCTGCTTACTCTTCTAGGGGGCAGGTATTTTTGTCCCATCAGGAGAACAGCTGTGAGCTGAGCACCAGCAGCCTTCCTGGCAGGGCGATCAGTGCTTTCCAGAGCGTGGTCTCATTCAATCCTCATGTTGCCCTTTGAGCCTGAGCTTATTATCCCCTTCTAGAAGCTGAGGAAACCAAGACTCAGGGATGATAAGAGCTTGCCAGTAGAACCAAAACGCCAACCCTCTCCACTACACCACCCGCCTCTACCACTGCTCCGGAATCCTGCCCCAGGCTGCTGGATATGGTCAGGCTTTGTGGAGAATAAAAAGGACAAATAGTTTAGGCTCCACAAAGGGATGCCAACAGCCTCTGCTGTCCCAGGAGAAGCAACACAAAATCGAGGTTACATGTGAACTCTGTAGGTTCAAATCCCAGCCCCGCCACATACCAACTCTGTGACTTAACTTCTCTCCATCCCTCAGTTTCCTCATCTGTAAACTGAGAAAAAGATAGTAGTACCTGCTGCCTAGGGCTGCTCTGAGGATTATAGGAGTGTGAAGCCTCTAGAACAGCATCTGCTCATGGTAAGTGCTCAGCAAGGGCAGCTTCTATGATTGCCAGTCCCCATGTGAGTGGAGTCTTATTGTACTCACACTGGTGATGCTAAGCAACTGTCACCAGGCAGTGTGGATGGGCTCTGAGCACACAGGCCACCATCCCACGGGCCAGGTGCGTGTGTTTAGGGCCCTCAGATGCAGAGCTCTTGTGAGTCACTGTGCCCTTCCCATACCCTAGGGGCCTGGTGTGACTGGCACCCGCCCGCCCAGCACAATCTCAGAGCCCCATCAGCTGCCTCGGCCTCTCCTCCCTGGAAATCCATGCCCTGGTGCAAGGACGCAGCTGAGCTCAGAGACTGGTGCACCTCCTTGGGTGTTTGTGCTCCCCACTCAGGTGAATACAGGACTCAACTGAAACCCTGCTAAGCTGCAGCCTCCTGGAATATGCTCTGCACACAACAAGGGCCGCCCTGCAGGCCAGAGAAGCCACAGCAGTGGAGGCCAGGAAGCCCCATGCTGTTTACACAGCCCCGGGGGTCACATGTGTTCCCAGGCAGCGCTCCACACCTGTGCTACCTGAAAGGGGTTTCTCTCCCCTACACAGCCCTATTAATAACAAGGCTAATGACAGTAGCCATCACTCACTAAGCACTTAGCACCTGCCAGGCCCCATGCTGAGCTCTCTCCATGCATTGTCTCATTTACTCCTCACAACAACCTCATGAGAGCAACATCGCCAACATCCCCATTTAACAGATGAGTAAACTGAGGCTTGGAATGTTTGCTCCCTGCTCCAGCCTTCCTGTACCCTCCCAGCTCTGAACGCCCATAGCAGAGACTTATGATTGATCCATTGGCCCTCTGTTCACTGATGTCCTCAAATTGTCTCATGTTTCAGCCCTGTCTTCCCAGGGAGACTGTAAGTTCTTGGGGACAAGGATTGACCTCGTACTTCTTTTGAAATCTGTGTAGTGTCAAGCACAGTGCTGGGCTCCTAGATGTCTCAGAATGAATGGATGGATGACTGAGTGAATGAATGAATGAATGCTTTGACCATGGTGAATTGTGCTAGGAAAGAAAGGACTTGAGAGGAAGGGAGCATAGAAAGTGAGGCAATGAGGAAGGAAGGAGAGAAAATGTATGTAGGGAGCTGGGAGGGAAATCTACTTTCAAAGTCAGTCTTACTATCCCTACTCTTGCAGATGAAGAAACTAAGACTCAGCAATGGAAAAAGTTAGGCATCTCTGTATAGGTGAGCAGCACCTGCCCAGGCGAACCAGCCCCTTTGGCAGAGAGCAAAGTGTTCTCTGAGCCAAAAGCCATTCTGCCCAAAGGGAGACAGGCCCATAAGCCAATTTGGTCTGAAAGGTGTGGCTAACCCTTCATGAATTTTTTTTCAGGTAATTTTATAAAATATATAAATAGTTTCAAAGCTATGAAGTAGCCTATAAATTGTTCTGGTCTACTTCCGTTCTAAAAAGCATTCTTTTGAATAGAATAATTACCTAGAAACCCTTGTCAGCAAGAACTGATGTTGTTTAGCAAGTATCCTAATAGCTTTTGCCTACAGGACCTTTGCACTCTGCTCAGATGTGGTCTGTGCTATCCCCAGAACAAGACCCAGTTATACCTGGCCATGTTCTCAAATACCCTTTTCCCTCCTTCGTCCTTCTTCTACCCGTCCATCAAGGTTTCCACCAGTTCTAAATCTCCCCTAAGCCCTCCCTGGTCGCCCCAGGAAGAATCTGGCAGCATGCCCACACCCACGCCTGCCATCCCTGGTGCTGTGTGGTCGTGTGTGGGATGGTCTCCAGACATGGACTATCTGCTCCTTGAGGCCTGTGCCTATTCTCCACAGTTCCCTACTCCCCTTCTCCCCAGATGAGCCCCTGTATTAGCACTAGGTTTTCCAGCATGGGGTGTTCAGTACATATCTGTTGATTAAAGTCTACCAGTGCCGTTGCCCAGTCCACAACAGTGTTGAATTCTGCTGTACACACCGGTTAGTGATTTAAACTGGAACTCAGTTGAGAGCGTGCATAAGGCTGAGGGTAGGAAGGGTTCCTTAACCAATGCAGATGCTCTGAACAATTTAATAAAAAGCCAGACAAAGCTACATAAATGTGTAGCTTTGACACTCAGGGCTGTTGGCGTGCATGAGATGAGGCTGTGAATGCACTCTGTAAACTGCAGAGTGTGCATAAAAAGGGAATGCACTGCATGGTTCAAGGAGTTCGCAGTATAATTATTTGTCAGGTCACAATCTTGTGCAGTCTGTCTGCCCGCTCTGATGCAGTAGCCAGGCAGCTCAAGCTATAGCCGGAACGGAAGGCTCAGTCTACTCCCCAATCCCTGATTGTTTCCATGTACCAGCAAACAGGGGTGTTTGCACTCTGCACTCCTGGCTGCCCACCTCTCACCTCCTGAGCCTCAGGCATGAGCCAGTAATTTTAGACTTCAGGCCCCAGAGCAGGAGAGCAGAGCACAGAGAGCAGCGGGGCAGGGTGAGGGTGAGACCATGTGAAAGGGCCCTCCTTCCCGGCCTCTTGCCCGAAAGCCAAGCAGGTCCTCTGAGGGCAAGGCCTTCAGGCTCACTGTCCAGCTCCAAGGGTGTTGCTGACTGACAGCATGGGCCCCGCCAGTGTCCTGCCATGTAAAGAAGCAGAGCTTGGGTCCACCCAGGGGGTTTCCCATTCCCCACTCTCAATCTGGGGACCCTTCATTTAACACCAACGCTTGTAGCTGCCACCTCCAAGTACTGTACACACATTGTCCTATTGAGCCTCCTGCAGCCCCATTCCCCAGATGAACCAGCCGAGACCAGAGAGGTCACATGACATGACTGGGTGCCCACCGCAAGTGCAAAGCTAAGCTCAGGTCAGGATGCTCCGAGTCTGCCCACGCACATCTTTCCCTAAGGCCTGAGATGTGTTTGCTGCACCTCTGGGTAAGCACCAAATTCCTGGTGACATAAGGCAGGGCCAGGTCTTTCCCATGGAGTTCTTGGGCTCAAGTGAGAGCCCAGAGGCAGAAAAGAAGAGACACACACAGACACAGGCACAGATATGGAGAGACGTGAGAGCCTGTGTGCTGGGAAAGGCACCAGAATCAGAGTCTAAATAGCTGAGCAATGGCCTTGTCTCTAACACTCACCACTGTGTGGCCTGGGGCAAGTCACTGCCCTTTCTGGGCCTGTGTTCTCAACTGAAGAATGAGGCAAGAAACAGAAGTGTGAGGTCCTCAGGATTCTCACAGGCCATGCTCCTCGATCAGAGGGGTACAGGACCTGGCACGGTCAGGTTCAATGCCCAGGCAGGCATAGCTCAGCCAATAGAGTCCAGGGCACTCTGAAGCCTGCCCTGTCTCAAGGTCCTCTCCCCCTGCTCCGTGTCTGACCTCCCCACACACTTCCCTGTCCCCGCCACCCTTCACTTCAGCTCTGTATCCAGTGTCAGGGACTTGGATTCACCTCCCACCTTCATCTCCCAGCTCACCCCAACTCCCCTCCCTGGGGTAGTTAGCCCAGGCTGGTGGCCTGGAGTTTGCCTCTCTCTGGTTGGTCCTGGAACCCCTTCTCCTGAACTGTCCCCCAGTGTCAGGCCTGGGGGAGCAGGTTAATGGGAGCTGGACAAGGGAGAACCTGGAGAAAAGAGAGAGGTAACAACCAGATTTAGGCAGGGCTGCTGAGGACTGGCCTGGGAGCCTTTGTCTCTTCTGGAGTCAACCCAGGTGGGTACCCATGGGCAGGGCTGATAATTCTGTGGGCTATGGCCAGCACCCATCCCAACTAGGTCAGCATCTGTTCTTGTAGACTAGAGCCTGAGTATCCCCATTATTAAATATTTTCATCACCCTGTCACTTCCTACCATTTAGAGCCAGAGAAGACAGGCCTGAAACCAAACCCCAGAACATTATTGCAACCCCTGATCAAACACCCCCACAACCTAACCACATGAGAATAGACAGAGTCGAGTTTGCTATGCCAAGAGAACACACTTTATTGGGTAAATTTCCAGGGAAACCTAGTTGTGCATGCATAAAAGCAGTTAAGTCCAGGAAGACCACATAAGAAGTATTTTGTTAGAAAAACCTGCTGAGCGGGGAGCCTTTCTAGGGAAAGGGGGTCACTTAGAGCGGGGAGCCACAGGGGTGTCCTCCTTCCTGTGGGCCCCGGTTACAACGGGCAGGGCTGCATGTGCTCCCTGGAGGACAGGACTTTCCTATCTCTGATCTCCTCAGTGATGGTGCGGACCTGGGTGCTGATGTGGGGAGCCGGCGGGCAGGGCATGCTCGAGCCGTAAGGAACTCTCATGGCAGGCTTGCATTCTGTGGCACAAGGGTGAGGAGGCAGCCTGAGGAAACAAAATCATATCAGGGGGTGTGCGACATTGGGGCATCGCACCGACATCCAGATTAAACAGATTTGGGGGATCAGTAAGATAGGTGGGTGACAACAACAGACAGCCTCAGACAGTGCCTCTGAAATCCCCAAGGGCTGCAGGAGTCAAGACTAGAAACTCCCAGCCAAAAATAATGGTTGGACAAGTGCTGTGTGTAGGGCCAGCTTGTCCTCCTGTGAATGACCAGAGCCTGGGACTGGAAGGAATCACTTTCAAGAGGCTTTTGAAGCTCCCCCTTCATCTGTGCAAAAACCACTTCTAGGACTGATGCGGTCACTGGGGCACCAAGGGTGGGTCTAGGTGAGCCCTTTCCCCAACCTTGGCTCCACCAGGCCCACAGCCATTCACCTGCAGTCTTCTCCATCCAGCAGGCAGCGGTAGGTAGCGATCTCTGACTCCAGCCGGGCCTTGACATCCAGGAGAGCCTGATACTCGTGGTTCTGCCGCTCCAGGTCGCAGCGGATCTCAGCCAGCTGGGCCTCCACATTGCTGATCAGGCACTGCATCTGGGCCAGCTGGGAGCTATAGCGGGTCTCCGTCTCTGCCAGGGTGGACTCCAGGGAGTTCCGCTGCAGCAGGAAAGAGGGAGAACTGCCAATAGAAGGGAATCCCGGCCAGACATCCACAGCCCTGGGATTCTGAATATCACTGTGATCACACCCCATGATAACCCACCTACTGAGGCCGGAGGATCTCAGGCAGGGGCCACTCACCATGCTGTGCTGGGCCTGCAGCTCGATCTCCAGGGCGTTGACCGTGCGTCTTAGTTCAATGATCTCCGTCTGGCAGCACTGCAGCTGCTCCGAGCTGGACACCACCTGCTGGTTCAGCTCCTCGGTCTGAGGAACATGAGAGGGCCCGGAGTATGGTTAGACCAAGTGAAACAACTGGCAAGGGTAACCCCACCCCAGGAGCTGGTGGTCCTGGGCTGCCCGCAGCCCCACCTGGGTGTTGAACCAGGCCTCCACATCTCGACGGTTATTCTCCACCAGGGCCTCATACTGGCATCTCATATCATCCAGGATCTTGTTGAGATCCACTGGGGGAGCGGCATCCACCTCCACATTCAGTCGGTCCCCGATCTGGCAACGGAGGGCATTGACTTCCTGCAGAGGAGGCAAAATGGCATAAGGTGGTGAAAAGGATGTTGGACGAGGGGGTTCAACTGACCTAGGTTCAAACCCCCTCCCTCAGTTGCCAGCTCTGTGACATTAAACAAGATACTTAACCTCTCTGAGCCTCAGTCTCCTCAAGGACTTATACTTACTTCATCAGGAGATTGGGGAGAGTAAAATAAAACGATGCAAGCACCAGGCAAATAGAATTATCATGCACTCCAGTCCAAAGGGAGATTTGGTGTCATGGGCAGGAGTGTAGGATGTGTATGACCTTAGGCAAGAGACTTAACCTCTCTGTGCCTCAGTTTCCTCATCTGTAAAATGGAGCTTGTTACTAGTATATCCCTCCTGGGATTATTGTGAGGATGAAAGGAAATGAAAAGGAAAGGCAAATTGTTCTGTATAGTTCTTGGTACATAGTAAGTGTAGTCATCAACAAATGTCAGCTGGAGTCGCTGCGGAAGTGGTTGTCAGTTGTTATGCCCCAGGGTTGATGGTGGCTCCCCACTGGGTGGGAAATATTGGGAGGTCGTGTAGCACCAGCCTCACCTCCTCGTGGTTCTTCTTGAGGCAGAGCAGCTCCTCCTTCAGGGACTCCACCTGCATCTCCAGGTCAGCCTTGCACAGGGTCAGCTCATCCAGCATCCTGCGCAGGCTGTTGGTGTCGGCCTCCACCAGCTGCCGCAAGCCCAGCTCCGACTCGTACCTGCACACAAGGAACTCTGCCAAGTCTGTGGCCAAGGAGCCACGCACAGGCAGGGCCCCCTGCCCTGCTGTCCAACTGCAGTGGCTGATTTGGGGTCGGCAGCACGATGGTTTTTTCCCTTGACCCGGAAGGGATCCAAGGTCAATACTGCGTTTCCACTTACAGCTCCATCTGGCCTCATTCCCACCTAACCAGCTCCCAAAGGCAAGGGACAAAGGAAAGGGAGCAGCACAGAAACCTCCCCTGATCGGGCCCACTCACTTGGTCCGGAAGTCGTCAGCTGCCAACTTGGCATTGTCAATTTGCAGAACCAGCCTGGTATTCTCAGCCTTTGTCAGCAGGATCTGGAGAACAAGGGGCATCCCATGAGCTGGGGAAGGCCCAGCGGGGTGGGGGCAGGTGGGAGGGGGTAAGCCATCTCACAGAGGCCATGCCTCTGAATGCCACCAGCACCTTCAGAATTTCCAGCCCTGAGCCCTGGGCCCAGGTATGAAGGAAGCGTCAGTCCTAGGAGATACATCATAGGAATGTCAGTGGCCGTCGGTCCTGATGTCTGTAGCCCCCAGTGGCACAGTAGGATGCACTAAGGTGACTGGAGAGAACCAGACCGACCTGGAATCAGGCTCTGCATCCAACACTGACAGGCCACGTGACCTTGGGCAAGTTTCAGAACCTCCTTAAAATTCAACTTCCGCATCTGTTAAATGGGTCCAGTAATGCCCCTCTCTCCAAGATGAGGAGTAAGTGAGCCGTGGAGAGGCACATGTCAGGCACAGTGCCTGTGTCTAGTAGCAGCTTGGTGCATGTTATTGCCCTTCCTACGGCTGCGACAGGAGAGAGGAGAAGAATGGCCAGCAACAGGTTACAAGCAGCAGAAGTGTCTGGATCCTCCAAAAACCAAGACCTTAGAGAGAAAACCTTGCCTTGACAGGAGAATCCCTAAGAGCTACAGTCCCATCTGTAGTCCCTTAGGAGAGACAGCCCCCTACCCCACCCCCCAGGGCTGGGCTGCCCAGCAGGAGAGAGGCCAGCTCTGCCCAGCAGGAGAGGGGCCACGTCCCCCTTACCTTCTGCTGGAGATCCTCGATGGTCTTGAAGTAGGACTGGTAATCTGGGCAGATGTACGGGCTCTGAGACTCATACCACTCCCGGATGCGGCACTCCAGCTCCGTGTTCTCCCGCTCCAGCTGGCGCACCTTGTCCAGGTAGTTGGCCAGGCGGTCATTCAGAAACTGCATGGTCTCCTTCTCGCTGCCATTGAAGGAGCCCTCGCAGAACCAACCCCCGCTCCCAGCAAAGCCAGAAGAGTGGCACCCAGAGGACATGCAGGAGCTAGGCACCCCGCTCCCAACAAAGCTAGAAGGGTGGCACCCAGAGGACATGCAGGAGCTAGGCAAGCAGCTCCCAAGGCTAGTGAGACCCGGCCTGATGGAGGAGGCAGATCCCATCCCACCAGAAAGACTAGGAATCCTGCAGGAGCTCATAGAGCGGATGGAGGACATCCGAGAGATGCCACCTGCTGTGCCACAGAGGCCCTTGACAGACCCAGAAGAGAAGATTGGGGAGCAGATCTGGGTGGCCATGATGCTAGCAGATGAAGGTCGCAGATCAGCAAGAAGCTCAGGTTCTGGGCTCTCAAGGCCTCTCTGGGGCGTTTATATACCCTCTTCTTGGGGTGTTGGCATGTTACTCTTGGGAAACCCCATTCTTATTCCAGAAAGCTAATCTCATTAGACGGTGATTTTCGTACCCATCCAGAATCCCTTGTCTTGTAAAAAAATGTTGCATTTGGTTTGCTAAGTCAGGACTCTCAGCTGTTGTGACTTCCTAGCAGAATATGAATTTTATTGCCTCTTCAAAGCCTTTGTACCAAATCCCATAAATCGGGAGTGGCCTCACAAATGACATTTGGTTCCTGCCCAGTCTGAGTGCCTTTGCCTGAGGAGCCCAGTCTGTCCAGTTGTCACCGCCACCCACTACCTCCACCCCTCATAGCTGCTCCCCTGTGCCTGGGATGGTGAAAGGGAGCAAAGAGAACTAAAATTCACGGGGTACCTATTATTTTGCAGGCTATCGTTATTTCATTTACACCTCACAACAGTCCCGGGAGGTAGCCAATATTATCTCCATTTTACCAGTCTGGAAACTGAGGCTTAAAATGATTTTTTAAAAGCTTGCTCAAGGTGAACAGGCAGTGAGTAAAGAGCTTAAATCTGAAACCAGGACTCTCAGACCTCAAATTCCATGCCTTTGACCCACGGCTTCCTCGACACAACCAAGGTCAAGTGCAGGCACCCAGAATTTGGGGACAAGAGACCGAAACGTAAATTCTTGCTCTGCCAACTAATGAAAATCTGGCAGAATTAAGGCTCCAAATTATAGCAATTATGTGAATATAATTATAATGAAAAGTCTTTTTTGGAAATGTAGCTTTTTAATCATAATCCACAAAATAATAGGCTCTGTAAGTAAATGAAAGCTATACAAGGTAGGATACTTTTAGACATTCATCATTTCTGACCCAAATATCCAATATTTCTAACCTATATCAGGTCTTGTTGTATCTACTATGACTTTACTGCTTTGTATAAGAATAGCTATTTATATCTATCATAGCACTATTTTTCTAAAAACCATGTTATGCTTGCCTTTTAAAAAATGTTTTCTTTCATAATCCTGTGCTCTCCCAGGGATTTCATCAATCAACCCAACACAAAAATAAATACACATCTGGTTATTCATTCTTTAAAAAAAAAAAATCCTGGCTCTGCCGATAATCTTCCCTATGATGTTGAGCTCGTCACCTCCTCTCTGGCGTCCTCAGTGTCCTCATCAGAACAGTAGAGATCACCAGCCTGCCCTGCCTGCCTCACACAGGTACAAGGGGGATCAAAAGTCAGAAGGAAAAATGTTTTGAAAACCATGGGTGCTGTAGAGATTTTAGTTAGGCTAAGAGGACAGTCTTTCACGGTGGTTGATGGCTGTGGCCAGCAAAGGATCATGGGAGTGAGCCCTCACATGGGGCTGCTTTGGAGGGCAGTGCCCTTTGTGGGCCCCAGTTCTCTGAATTTAGGAGGGTAGACTCAGGACCCCGGGACAGCTCGCTCTGACCCCCACCCCACCCCGATACATGCAAAGGGTACAGAGATGGTCAATGCAGGCTCTTTACAGGGAAGGAATAAAAAGAACAAGCAAAGAGCACTGCCAGGTTGCTAAGCAAGCCGGGAGGAGACCCTGAAAATTAAGGAATAAAGGTAAATGAGATCTTCTGCCTCACCACGCGGGCTTTCCCAAGGCGTGGGCAACCTGCTCACTCTTCTCCCACACAGGTTTGCTTTGCAAGGCTGGCGTTTATGGAAGCATTTATGTGCTTCTGGAGTTGTAATTTACCAACCTCTTTAAACACTTTATAAGCTTCTCTCTGAAATTACTCAGGAGGGTTGGCTGTGGTGCACAACACCTCACCCAGTGCAGGGGACACCTCGACAGGGTGCCTGAGAGCAGCCTGGTGGGCTCCTTGGGGCGCGCCGCTGTACCACCCTGCCTGGGAGGGAGAGTGTGGACAGCAGGCCTCCAGAGCCCCGGCTGCCTCAGCCGTAGTTCTTTACAGCTGCCCATCTGCCCTGCTCTCCTGGCAGAGCTTAGGATGGGGCCGTCTCAGGTTTCCTCAACCTCAGCACTGTGGACATAGCAGACTACATAATTCTTGATTGTCAGAGTTTCCTGGGCATTGTAAAACGTTAGCCACAACCCTGGATTCTACCACCAGAAATGTCACCAAATCTTGCCAAATGTCCCCTGGGGAACAAAACTGTCCCCAAGTGAGACCCACTGGACTATCAGTACAGAGGCTGTGGTTCTGACCAGATCTCCTATAATCGCCCCCTTTGTTTTCTAGGACTAGTGCAAAGTCTGGCAGTCACTGTGGGGCCCATTCAGGTAACCCCATAATAGACACATGCCTCAATCTACCTCATTTGTGACACAGGGTGCTCGTCCTGTGGGCAGCCGTTACCAAGCCCCTGGCATGGCTCTTCTCTGTTTGGAGTCTCTAGTTACAGCTGATGTTCTCATTTCCTTTTTTTTTTTCCTCTCTCCCTCCACTGTGCAATCCACACCTGAAGCCAATTCTAAGTTTCTCTCAGGGCAGCTGAATAAGCAGGTGTCTGCTGCTCTGGCTATTTCTAGTCTCAGTCTGTGCATCAGGAGAGCCGCCATGGGCCAGAGTCCAGGCAGGTGTCTCCAGGGCTGAGAAATCACCTCAGCCTCTCCTGGAACAGGTCACAAGCTGGCCAAAGGAGAGGGTCTTTCAGACACCCTCAGTCTCCTGCCCTTCTCCACGCTGTAGGCTTCAAGGCCACCTCTTACAGGCAAGTGTGGAGGAGGCCTCATGGGAGGAACGCCTCTGTTCTCTTCTACCCAGAAGCCTGGACCATTGTGGGATGATGTGAGGCCCAAGTGGAAGAGATGCGCTGCCTGTATCACAGAAGAGAAGCGACCACAGAGCAGCTCATCTTCTGGGGCAGCTCCAGGTAACCACCCATAGTGACCCAGCCACGGAGAAAATCCACCTGCTCAGTGTTAAGGAAATCAGGACTGCGCATTCATCAGGTTTTATTTCAAAATAGCATCTGATTTTTTCGAACATTAATCAAAAATACACTGGGCTAAGGTTCAGGGGGTCTGGACTCCAGGCCAAGCTCTGCCCCAAATTCTCTGGGGTGAGCCCCGTCCACCCTGGGCCCCAGAACCCCAATCTGAACAGAAAGGGCCTGGACAAGATGAGCTTGAGCTCCTTCCGTCTCAGACATTATAGGATTTGAGGCCCAAGCACTGCCGGCGGAGATGGCCAGGAGTCACCTGGACATGTCTGTTACTCACTCACCATCCCCCCCCCCACAGCCACTGTCCCTGCTCTGTCACTGACCTGCAGAATAAAGAGGAATTATGGAGATCCCAGCCCATGACATGATGGGGTTTTCTTTTCTTTGCAAACCCCCATGGACCTCAGGTCTCTCCCTCGGCCTCGAGGCCTGTTCCCAGGGGAGAGTGACGGCCTGGGCTTCCTCCGACAGAAGCAACATTAACCCACCTCCCAAGGCTGTTCCTCAGAAGGCCCCATTCGAAGGTGCAGTGTCACCAGGACATTAATCAGGCATCCCCGCATGTCCATGTTAAAATAACATCTCTGGCCAACTAAGCCAACAACTTGGCTTTGCAGAAGAGGGTCAGACAGTAAGGGCCCTAGGCCTGGACTCAGCCAGACCTCAGTTCAAGCTACCCCATCCCTCTGAGCCTCAATTTTCCCAAGAGGTGAATGGAGATCATAACACCACATTCACAAAATTGTTGGAACTACATTGAACCATGCTTGATACACAGGAACTTCGTTTCACAGACTTATGTAATCAAAACTGCTCTTAGAGCCCATGTTTAAGCCCCATTCTGTTTCCAGCACACAAACCATTCAACCTGTTGTCATGGGATACTAACTCAGAGGCCTGCCCGAGCTGTGCAAGGAAATATAGCTGCTCTAAGAAGTGGTGGCTGAGTCTGTCTAGAGCTGCAGGCACCCCATCAGCCAGGACTCTCTGTCTGGCCTCTGACCTTTATTCTAGAAGCTTCCAAAAGCTCCCCCCTCCCCCATTGCAGGCACAGGTGCTGGTTTTAGGGCTACACAGCTGACAGGATGCTTTCTGCCCACCATGGCCCCAGCTTCAAGGGCAGAGGGAGGAGAGGAGATGCTGCTGTGGGAACAAAAAACACCCTGGCTTTTCCCAAACCCATAGTGGAAGTTCACTAAGTTCAAAGTCAACCACTGAGTTTGTGGCTCCTTCTTTGGTAAAAAGAAGTCTCCACCCTCCAAGGCGCTTCCATCTGAAAGCCAACGTTCTCCATGGGCAAAGATCCAAGAAAGCAAGCCTGAGCCTCCTTCTGCCCAGCTCTGAGCAGTCCCTTCAGTGCAGAAGGCACCAGGCACAGCCTGTCACGGTGTGCCCAATGAGGAAATTGGATCTCCAAGCACGGTCCCGCTTTCCCTGCTGCTCTGGGCTGTGGTCAGAGTGTGCTGGCCACCACCACACCACAAAGGCTTCGGAGGAAGCAGACAGTGGACCATGAGGCAGCCAGGTCACCTACCACTGGGCATCAAGAGAATGAGACCATTCAAGAAGCCCGTGGCTGCCTCTCTTAGAGTCCTGCTGGCTTGCACGTCATCTTCCCAGTTGTCTCCTGCTGCCTGATCCACCTTTAATGACCATACACACAGGTCCTACAGAATTTCCCACCACAACAGCTATCTAATAAAAGCTGATCCCATGTCTTAACTATCTAGATCCAACCCAGCACCTACCCAGAAATGGAGAGACCCACACTGATCGCATTCCCCCCAATACAACTGCTTTTTCCTTGTAACAAAAAATTTGTTCGAGCGACAAATCACCTGGGATTCCTGGCCCTTCCTGGCGAAGCAACCACAAATAATCACATCAAAAGCTCGTACCAAAACTGCTGCCAGCTGATGTTAGGTTCTAGTACAGACATGCAATAACAGGTACACAAAGTTGAAGGAAGCATTATGGGAGGAAGAAGAATTTTCAAGTAAGACATTTCTAACCACCAATTTAATTTGTCCAGGGAAGCAGAGGAAGATCTCGCTTATTCAGTTTTGATGGAGGAAGACTCAGGGCTGTTCGCAGACCTGCTGAGGCTAGGGTTGCCGGATTTAACAAATCAAAATACAGGCTATGTTTGGGACATACTTATACTAAAAACTAATTCCTTGTCTATCTGCAATTCTGATTTTATTGGGCATCCTGCGTTTTATCTGGCAATCCTCGGTAAGGAAGCATCACTGACCAAGAGCCTTGACCAAACAAGACACAACTGTTCCTTCCCTCTTCCCTCTGTGGCCTGTCCCCAAGACTGGCTCGTCTCAGGGATAGGTATAGCCAGCTTCCCTTGAAACATCATGCCTTTCTGTGTTTTATGCCCTGTTGTCAGTGGCTGTCATTTTTGCCCTCACAGGCCCGGTGAGCAGGAGTCGAAAGCACAGTGCTGAGTTGTCCTCTCTATCACCCTGGCCACCTCAGTGACATTCCACCCAGATGGCAGCTGCCTTGAGCAGAGTGACTCAGACCTTCCTAGACAAGATTTGGCAAGTCCCTCTCTGCTCCATTTCTTACTCCCTCAGCCTGTGCCCCAAGCCTCCACCTAGACCCTACTGTCACCACGCCTCACCAGGCTCAGGACAGTCTGGACACCCACGAAGTCAAAGAGATTTCCCCGCCCCCTGGCTGCCCCTCTGCAGGGCCCTGAGCAGTGGCTCCTCCAGAGTCTCTAGGTGTCTGCAAATCTCCCCAGCACCCAGCTTCCCAGCATGCAGCTCATGCATGATCCTGACTCCTCACTGGGCCTTGAACTTGCCCTGATGAGGCCTCAAACTCCCCCCTTTACCAGGCCCAGAATTACCCTAAAGGTCTCATCTCCCCCAAAATACAAAAGTATTTTCTCTTCTCCAGGGTGTGGTTTTGCCAATTGCCCAGAGCGTCAGGATTCTGCTCCAAACTGCTCTGACCATGCAGGAGGCCCAGAGAGTCACCCGGACCCCAACCTGAAGCCATACCTCTGTGATTTAATCGTGCCAAGCTCTGCCATCTCACCTACAGGTCAGCTCTTTCTTCGCAGCTGTGCTGGCTGACAGCTCCCATCTGGAAGAGTCCAGGACCTTCTGCTCATATCCAATCAGTCTCTAACTCCCCACCCAGCTTTTATGGAGAATTCCAGAGCTGTCACTGATCTCTCTGATATGTTTAGAGAACCTGTGGTTTATGGGAGACACACGGCCAGACCCACTTGGAGAAAGAAACTGGTACCTCAGTCTCCTGCGTCCCCTTGATTCAGGTATCACTTAACTGAACCACAAAGCGAATTTCCCCATTTGACTGAGTCCCATCATCTGCATTTACAGGGGCTGGTGTGCAGTGGCTCTCGCAATCTTCCTACTAACGACAGCATGTCTGCAAAACAGACTGTGGGCTCCAGGTTGTAATTAGCCATGCTTTATTCTGTGGATTCTACTTTCAACCTAGTCTGAGATCCTTGGATGAAAGGAGCCACAGTTATTATGGCTGTCTATAAAAATGGGCCAGAACAGTGAATATCAGCTCTTGGCCAACTCCCCCAAATCTCCACCTCCAACAGCAGCTCCCACCCATCCACCTGATTTCTCCCAAACTCTGCAGCTCTCAGAGGGGCTGCTGAGAGGGAAGCAACCCACATACCCTGCTCCACTCCAGCCACCAAAAGTCCCAGGAACACCATCTAATAAGGAGCAAGCCCCCAGTACACCCCGAGATGCACTGACTCAGGAAGGGAGGGGTGAAGACCCCAGCAGCTGACATGGGAAAGCGGGAGCAGCGTGGCAACACAACCCACCTACCACAGCCCTCCTGTGACCACAACCCTCCTGTGACATTTCTTTGTTCTCTTCCCCAGGCTTCTCTTGGGGAGAAACAGCAAGATTCCCCTTGCAAGACCTGAACACCCTTATCTCATACTCTGGGTCTTCTGTGGATCCTCAAGGCTGCCATCCCAAACAGAGGGACAACAAGCATCCAAGGGGTCCCTGGGCTACAGCTCTGCCCTCAGCCATGCCCCGCTGGCCCCAGTGCCCAGCTGCCCAACACAAGACTGGGGACTGGACAAGGCCTCATGTTGGAACCAAGCCAGGGTGAGACCAGGTCTAGAGCCCTGTCCCTTCCATTTGTGTACTAACGGGTGGCCTTAGAAACACTGACTGCTTTCTGGAGTGAGCCTGCCCCCTGCAGGATCCAGGCAGGACACACAACCCCATGAGGAGGGCAGAAGTACAGTGGCCCATCCATCCAGGCGGAGCCTGAGGGAGAGGGAGACGCCTTTTGCTGAAGAAAAGGAGGGAGACTTAAGCAGCCAGGAGTCACACAGGCGGCACAGCAATTAACCACCTCTGTGCAGCACCTGCCATGCGGAGGCACTTCCCTCTGGAGCTCTGAGGCACTGGGACTCCACGAGAATGTTCTGTGGCTGATGTCTTTGTCCCCTAAGCGATGGTGGCATAGGAGAGAGCCTCATTTCTCCCCCAGATTCCCAGAGCTGAACGCTTGACTCTGACAAAAGGCCAGCCATCGTCTCGGAAAATACGTTGGGACATAGACCCCGGCTCTCACGGTGAGCAAGTCACTTACCAGTCTGAGCTTCAAACTACAGATGTACGCAATGGGCACAATGGTACCAACTCATGGAATTGTTGTAAAGATGAAATAAAGAATGAAAGGAGCTCTGTACTAAGCTCACTTCTTTCCCCTTCGTTATTGTCCCCTCTATTTTGTATCACTTGCATTAACATGCAATGTTAAAGTGCCCATTTACAAACAATCATTGACATACAGGTTAATCATGGACACCAATAGGTTGGGCTGCTTCCTCATAGCTGCAGCCCCAGGAAGGAGGCAGGGGAACAAGCCTGCAGTGGCCGTGGGCAGCTGGCCACCCCCCGGGCCTGATAAAGCTGCCCTCCCTCCGTACCTCTCCCCCACATCTCCCCATCACCTGATTTGACTAGAACCCGCTCTGCCTTATTACTGGACACCCTATAGGGTGTTGAACCCGTTCACATGCCCCCACATGTCCCTGCTTTACAACACTTGTCTGTGTTTGCTGAGCGCCATCATCTATGAGCCGCCTGTGCCCCCTGTGTTTGTCACTGTGGCACCTGCGTGCTGGTGGCTGGCCCAGGTGCCTGTGTCCCTCCCCCCTGTGAGCTTCCTAAGCTGGGCTTGTCGAAGTGACCCACTCACCCATAGCCCCAAATCAGAGTCTTGGCAGATGCCACCCTCAGAAACCAGACCAGAATCAAAAATACGTTTGCAAAAAGGCAGGAAATTTTATTGAATTATCTTTTTTTTTTTTTTTTTTAGTAGAGGAACTAAGAAATCAGAGCAGCCGTGTCAGGAAGAAAATGAAGCCAACCAGAGAGACGAGCACAGAGCGTCCACCCTCGGAGAGTGGGGGCCAGGAGCCTGGGAGCAGAGTGACTGAGTGTTCCCCAGTCCCTCCCTGTCTCCTACAGGAACCTTCATCTCACTCTTCCTCTGGGTGCTGAAGACAGAGGGAGGGGATGCCAGGCAGATTTAAGGCCTACGGGTTTCCGAAGTGCGGCGGCCGGAAGTGGCGCCAGCAGTAGCGGTGCTGCTGCTGGTGGTGGTTCCTGGGACATGAGCAGGCAAGAGACACTCAGGCTGGAGAAGGCTCACCTCAGGCCAAATCACGGCCCCCAAGAGGGCCCCAAGCCCCCTCATTGGTGGGGGGAAGGGGTTAACTCATGGGACTGTAATATTGTCCCCAAAGCTGGCTCCCTCCAAAACAACCCAGTAGCACTATGGGACAGAGCTATCTATATTGGAAGGAAAACAGATGAGCAAATGACCGTTTCCACTGCAGCCCCCTCCCTCCTTACATGGGGGAGCCCAGCACTGCCTCCCTCCCCACACCCCAGGGCATGAACTGGAGCCTCTCCCACCCAGTATTTCCTTACCTCCTGAGGAAGTGAAGCCAGGCATCCTGGGAGAGAGGAGAGAGGAATCCATGAGCAGAAGGCAGCTGAGGACAGGTGCTTACCTGTCCTCAGATGGAACAACTCAGGCCATCATTTGGAGCCTCTGAGCTGGGATATTTTACCTAGCTGTGCTCCCGGCCCAGGGGGCAGCAGCAGCAGGTGCCTGCGAGGCCTGTCTGTCTGAGGCCTCAGGAGGAGATATCACTGGTCCCAAACTGCAGCGCATTTGCTGGAAGTTTTGCCTTCCATCTCGTTCACTCAGCCCTCAACCCCCACTCCTTCCCTGAGCCCACAACAACGGCCTGGTCCATGCAAATCTTCTGGAGGCAGTTAAATCGTCATTTTAATAGTTTGGGGGCCGACCAGAATCCAAGCTGATATTTGTCCAATAGGAGATAATCTCTCCATGGCCCCTATTCCTGCTGGTCAAATTCAGAGGCCCAAATTAGAACGTTTAAAGGTATTGACCCTGAAGCCTGCTGAAAGAATGCCCCCACAGTCTGATTCAAGAGGATAGGGGAGCTCTGTTCCCGTATCTCTGCAGGCTATTTAAACTCAGTCAGGTCCCTTCCCATCTAGGACATGAGGGCCTGATCCCTAAGACCCTGCCTCCTCTGACATCCAAGGGTCCTGCAGTCACCTTCCCAAGACACAGGCTCACGAGGACCTACTTGGCATCCTGGCCCTCCAGCAGGCTGCGGTAGGTGGCGATCTCCTGCTCCAGCCGCGACTTGATGTCCATGAGCTGCCGGTACTCCAGGTTCTGCCGCTCAGTGTCGGCCCGCACGTCGCTCAGCTGGGCCTCCATACTGCTGATGAGAGCCTGAATCTGTGCCAGCTGCATGGCATAGCGGCACTCCGTCTCTGCCACTGTGCTCTCCAGTCCAGCTTTCTGGTGGGGCAACAGAGAAGAAGTTATGAGGGAAGCCAGGTCCAGGGCAGGCCTAGAGGTGGTGGCCACTGGGCAGGGGACAGCAGGTGTACCATGCTGAGCTGGGACTGCAGCTCGATCTCCAGGCCCTGGAGTGTACGCCTGAGCTCTGTGATCTCCGTCTTGCTGGTCTGAATCATTTCAGTGTTGGTAGTCACCTCCTTGTTCAGCTCTGCACTCTGAAATTCAAGCAGGAAGAAGGTGATGGCGGAGCCCCGCTGGAAGGCCCCGGCTCCCCTTGGCTCCATGGGGGTAAAAGGGCTGGCACCTTGCTATGGAACCATTCCTCGGCGTCGCGGCGGTTCTTCTCCGCCATGGCCTCGTACTGCTCCCTCATCTCCGCCAGCACGCGGGTCAGGTCAATGCCCGGGGTAGCATCCATCTCCACGTTGACCTGGCCTACCACCTGGTTGCTGAACTCCTTCATCTCCTGGGAGAATGGGAGAGGAAGAGGTATGAAGCGCCTCGTCTTCCCGCCCCTTGGCTCTGGATGCTACTGGAGTCTTCTGGAAAGCCCTTCCAGGTCCCACAGTAGAGGACTGAGTCTGGCTGCAGCAGAGGGCTCCCCTTTCTCAGTGGAGGTGATGCAGCTATGGCAGGCCCATGCCCCCCTCTCACCTCCTCGTGGTTCTTCTTCATGTAGGCCAGCTCCTCATTCAGGCTCTCGATCTGCATCTCCAGGTCAGTCTTGGCCAGGGTCAGCTCGTCCAGCACCCTGCGCAGGCCGTTGATGTCGGCCTCCACGCTCTGGCGCAGGGTCAGCTCATTCTCATACCTAAGGGATGGGGTTTTTAATTGAAAAAGCAATACATAAGTGACATTAAACACTCCCCCTGCCCCTGAACTGGACTCTGCTGCTTTTCCAAGACCTTCACGCCTGGGAAGCTCTAATTTCATTGTTCAGATGAGCATTTATCTAAAACAAGAGACTGCTGGGGAAGGTGAATGAGAGAAATAAACTCACTTGAGCCTGAAGTCGTCCGCAGCCAGCCTGGCATTGTCAATCTCCAGGATGACCCGGTTGTTGTCGATGGTGGCTGCCAGGATCTATAAAATACAGAAGGTAATCGCTAGAGGTTCCACGAGCTTGGGGAGGAGGACTAAGAAAACATGGGCAGGACTGGTTGTCATCAGACTTTTCCATGTGAACTGAGCCTCGGTTCCATTTCTGTAAATCGAGGGGCAGGCCGGTTCCCTTCGGTTTGTTCTGCTGCTCTAGCATTCTATGTCTGGCCATGATGGGGAATGGGGAAAATCAGAATGCTCATTTCGCGGGAGCGACCCCGCCAAGAACATCTTTGGTTGGTCCGCAGCCTCAGACTAGTAACCTGTCTCGGTCACTGTGTTGACAGCCCCCTCCTTAAGATCAGGACAGAGTCGACCTGGCTGCACACAGTTCATAAGAACTGCAACGGAGCTGGCCTCCCAGCTGAGCAGAGGAAAAATTCAACAAATACAGCCATCTTTTGAATTCTGTGTCTAAACTTTTACATCCCAAAACACTCAAAATCCACCTCTCGTAGCTGGGACTCAGCCCAGGCAGGTGGATTTCTGTTCCAACGAGCTGGCATCACAATGTGAGAGGCCTTGGAGGGAAGCTTGGCTTAGCAGTGCCTAAGCCTCTGCCTCCATCTCCCTCACCTGGTCGCAGCCAATTGAGAAGAGTTTAAACGGGCCCCTGATATAATCAACTAGGATTCTCAGACCTGTGAATGAACTTGTATCCCGTTCTCTGTTGATTTTAGTCATTCTTCATGGCTTTTAAAACTGTCATGGTTTCCAAATAACTCAGTGAGTTAAGTCTATAGAGACTGAGTCATTAATAACATAACTGTTTGGAAAACAGTCAAAATGTTGACATGAGTAATAACTACAATAAAAATGAGGAATGAGAGAAAATGCATTTGGAGAGTTGTGGCATGAGATAGCCCGCTTGGTAGTAAATGACTAGAATTTCCTCCCCTCCCCTGCTGCAGGAGGGGTAAGAATCCCATGCACACTGCATCTTCTGGTCCCCTGGGGTGCTGCGTTTCCTGTCCTTCTAGTCTCTGCCCTCATGGAGGTGCCCTCCTACACATCCAGGGGTTCACCTTGTCCCGGAGCTCATCGATGGTCTTGTAGTAGTGGCTGTAGTCACGTTCTGGGCTGGTGGGGCTCTGCTTCAGGTGCCAGTCACGGATCTTCACCTCCAGGTCGGTGTTGGCCTCTTCCAGGGCACGCACCTTGTCCAGGTAGGAGGCCAGGCGGTCGTTGAGGTTCTGCATGGTGATCTTCTCATTGCCAGAGAGGAGGCCGCCATCGCCGCTGCAGTCACCAAAGCCACCACCAAAACCCCCACCAAAGCTGCCTCCAAAGCTACCACCGAAGCCACCTCCAAAACCACTACCAGCCCCTCCACCGAAGCCGCAGCTCATGCCACCCCCATAGCCCCCAGCTGATCCACCAGAGACAAACCGGCTTGAACAGGTAGAGAAATTGCGGCCTCCTCCCAGCTGGCAAGAGCCTCCCCCAAAACCACCTCCATAGCTGGCGGAGGAATTCTGCAAACGAATGCTCATGGTGGAAGCAAGATGGAGAGCAGGTGTGGACAGAAGCTTAGCTTGGCCTGGGCCGAGGACTGTGGCTCTTCCCCCAGTGGCTGCCTTTTATACACCTTCCACAGGGGTTGGACCATCGCCCCATCTTCTCTCCTCCCTTCCCCACCCTCTGACTGGTGCCAGCTGCACGTCTGTTTCCCACAAGCCCAGTTACCTCCGCTCTCCAGGGTGGGTTGTGCCATTGGGGGGTGGCTTTTGTTTTTAATCCTTAACAAAAAGGATGATTCAGAGGGAACAGTGTTCTTCTTGAGACTACCTTTTGACAACTGAATTCTGTTTCACCTCTCCACTTAAGGAACTCATTCCCACAGGCTCTCAGCCCCACCCAATATTAGAATGGGGATTGAGCAGCAAAGGCTTCTCGGGGAGGCTCTGTGAGGGAGAGGTGGCTGCAAAGTGGCCCAGCACTTTGCAAGGTCACCTCAACCCTCAGCCTCCCTTTTTTCTATTTCTAAAACTTCTAACTGGAATGTTCTGCATCCTTCTTAGTGCTTTATCTACTCCAGGGCTCCCAGCAATTCTGATAGCAAACTTTGCTTGGTCCTGTAGAATCAACTACCTTGAAAGTGTTTAGGCTGAGAGGGAAAAAAATGGCTCCAAGGCCATCAAATAAAATCACAGTGGCAAGGGACCTTAGGGGTCTTCCAACACGGCTGGGGAAACTGAGGCACAGAAAGAGGCAGTGACCCTGCATATTATAATAGCTAACACTCTCAGGTCCCTCACCACACCTGGGCACTGGGCTAAGAAGTTTGTATTCACCGTCTCATTTAAACTTTGCAGCAGCCCAATGAGGCGAGTCCTCCTCTTAGCCCAATTTTATACATGAGAAAACCGAGCCTTAAGGGCCAAGCCAGGAATGGTTCTGTCTGACACGAAGGCTCATTTTTTTAGATATATTTTTCGTATACTAAAATGTACAAATCCTGTTTCCAACTTAACGCACTTTTACCTATGTATGAAGGTTTCTGCATGTGTTCGCCAGTGTAACCACCACCCAGAACATTTGCAGCAGGGGTGCGCCTTGTGCCTTCCCCCATCAATTACCCAAAACCCACACCCATAAGACAACCACATTCCAACTTCTGTCACCATAGATCAATTCAGAGGTTCTCAGCCCAGGGCTGTTTTGCTCCCTGGGTGACATTTTGGTTGTCACAGCAGAAGGATACTCATGGAACCTGGAGGATAGAGACTAGGGATGCTGCTAAACATCCCTACCATGCACAGGAAAGCCCCCACAATAAAGAATTCTCGGGATCGAAAGGTCAGTAGTGTCGAGATTGAGAAACCCTGGGTCAGCCTGACCCATGTGTTTGATCACTCCATTATACCAGCTGTCGTAGAGGCACAGCCAAGCCTGGAAGGAAGGTCTTACAGTACTTTCCTAGCCCCCCAACCACATGACACCTGTCTCAGCTTGTGAGTGTTTGACCAAGAGGCCACTTAGGAAGATGTGGCCCAGGGTCTGGAGCCAGGGTCTTTGCCCAGAAACCTGGGACGTGGCTGACACTGAGCCACTGCTTATAACCCTGCAGAGGAGGCCTCCCCACTCTGGAAGAAAGGGGCCTTGAGGTGACCTCGCAGAGCCCAGGGTAGAAGGAGAAGTTTTCAGGGCTGAGATTGAAGGACCCTGGTCTCGGGCTCCCAGCCCACTTCATCAAGGGGGCCAGGGCTGCTGTGAATGGCCTCTCGGGTGCATCCTTTTGGCCCACAGCAGCCAGAAGGTCTGGTGGGACCAGGCCAGGGGCTGGGGTGAGGTGGCACAGGCTTGAGGTTGTCCTGGAAACCCCTTGGCTGATTCAGCAAGACCAAGAAAGAAGACTCTGAGTCAGGGCTTTCTTGCCCTTTGTTTTCTGCAGGTAGAGAAGCGGGCCTGTGTTTTACCCAGCGGGTAGCAGCACCAGGGAGAGAGCCAGGCGTGTGGGGTGCTCAAGGACTCCCACGAGCCCAGGGATTCGGGCTGACCCCTGACCTGGCCCGGCCCTTATGCCCCAAACTGATGGCTCAGCTCTCTCTCTAAAAAGGTGTGATTCAGCCCAAAGCAGGTGCTCTCCCTCTTTCAGTAGAGGATCAAAACTGATTAATGGAACCTGCCAGGCCTAGAGTGACAATCCTCCCAGGGCTGCTGAGCAGGTTCTGGCCAACGCCTCTCAGAGGAACAATACCACAGATCCTGCAAAGCCCCAGCAGCGCAAACACAGGATGGCCATGGCATGCTTCCCCTCGCAGGGTCAGGGCTCGGTCCCTTCCCTCTCTTCCCCTTCCCTCCCCAGCAGGGACTTGTGCTACCTGGACACAGGAATGCCTTCCTCTGACCCATGATGAACCCCAGGGCCCATGGGGCTGGGGGATACACGACAAGCCCTCCTGGAGGAGGTTGGGCACAGGCCCACCCTTGGGACCCAGTTTCCCCCCTCCCAGCCCCAGTTCTAATGGGGCAGGACAGAGTGCTGGGCTAAGGCACTGCTCCCTTGTCTTAAGCTTCCTTCTTTGCTTTCTGACAAAATCACACCAAATTCAGCCCCCTCCTCTGTAAAGTTTCCAGGGAAAGTTGCATTCTTGAGTACCCCCTGCAACGATGTTTCACTTAACACATGCTCATTGAGACCACACAGCAATGGTAGAGGGTTTTTATTGACCCATATTATAGATGAGGCAGCTGAGGTCCAGGGAGACCAAGGTCACCATGAAGTCAAGATTTAAACCTGGCCTCTGGCCCTCTCTACACCATCTGATGTTGTCTTGGAGCCTGGCTGTGAACTCAGTGTATGATCTATAGGTATTCCATTTTATATGTGTTAAAAGACAATAAAATAGCACTAGCTATCATTTCTTGAACACTGTGTTAAACACTCTACATGCATGACTTCATTTGGTCCTCAAAACAACTCTACTATTTTTATCATACCCTTTTTCAAATGAAGGAAACGGGCCCAGAGAGGTTAAATACATTGCCTAAACTCGCTTGTGTCAGAGCCAAGATTTAAACCTCTGGCTTCAGGGTCTGAGTCCTTAGCCACTGCCTAGTAAATCCCTTTCAGGCCAGTATTATTATTCATGATAGTATATCATTCATGATAGTATTAGTGTCATCCTATGCAAGCAAAGGTGTCCTCTGTTGTCTTCTCCGTTCTCAGGCCCCCGTCACTCCAGGCCTGGCTGGCGGATAGTCCTGCTTCCCACAGCAGCTGGGCCTATGCCACTGATGGCCGGATGGGTCAGCCTGTCTGCTGTATGTCCCCAGTGTGAGCGCCAACGCTCAGGGCTTGCGAGGGTCCTCACTCAATACAGAATGTCAGCGCTAGAATTGTCTGGGGAGCTTTCCCCTCCAACCCCTTCATTTCACATGTGGGGAATCCAAGGCCCAAGGCGGTGGGAAATAAAGAGAAACGCCGGGATTTCCACCTCTATCACCAACTCACATTGAAACGACGTCAAGGTTCGCTTCAGCAATTTCCTTTCTGAGTCTCTGGTTCTCAAAGGTTTGTCCGTAATCACCAGATTGTTCATCTGCAGAGCCGAGGTTTATATCCTTTCTCCAACCTCCTCGTCCAGGGTTCCTTGTTTGAACTTTAGATCAGACTTTTCCCTCCTTTACTCTCTCCCTGGACAAGGGGCCTGGAGCCCAGGATGGCTGACCCACCTCCCAAAGGGTCTCGAGGCCCCACCCCAGGGGAGGGGCCTCTCCTGAAAGACAGACCCCAGGCCCTCTGGGCAGCTCCCCGCCCTCAGAAATGCCTGCTTGGCCCAGCGGTACCCAGAGCCTTCTCCAGACTAGCCTCAATGCCTCAGACCCTGATGTTTTCACACTACCTAGCTTTTTATACCCCCAGGGCTTCCCAGAAACCCAGCAAAATCAGCAAAGGCTTTGAATGAGGTTGGCCTGAGTTTTAACCCTCCATCTGCCATCGACTAGCTATGTGACCTTGGAAAAGCTACTCAGCCTTTCAGTGCCTCAGTGGCATGGGAAGTGCCTAAAAAAACAGGCATTAGCTGAGTTAATATCTGAGAAACACCCGACACAGGAAGGTTGGCGGGCAGAGGGCTGACATTGCCTCCTTTTTATAAATGAGGAAATGCCAGCTCATAGTTGTTGGATGACCAGTCCAATCATTCTTCTGGGCCTCTATCCTGCTTCAACACATTGCTTTGCCTCCCACTGTGGTCCCTGCAACCAGCATGGCACCCACAGCAACCAGACAAGTGACAGTTGGTGGCATCCCTCTCCTATTTCCCCACTCAGTCTTACATTCCCCAAGGACAAGGTCTTTGTCTAATAAACCTCTGCATACCGCTCCTGGAAGAAGTAAGCTCTCCATAAATGCCTGAGAAGCTGTTGCAGTGGTATACTGCCTGCTGGCTTTGGGTGAGAAGGAATCGTAAACAGGAGCGTATCCAGTGGAGTCGCTCCAGCTCCAAATCTCATGGGAAAAGCTGCCATCTTCTCATTTCTCCCTGTGCCACCAGCTGCCTATGGAGGGACAGGCGACCACGAGATGGGCACATGCCCGAGGTACAGTGAACATCCAGAGCCGTAACTAAGGCAGGAAAAAGAAAAGGAGAAACACGTGCATGTATCAGTTCAACAAGTATTTATTTGGCACCCCCTCTGAGAACGCAACAGTGCAGAAAGTGCACATGGCCCTGCTGTCACAGATATCATAGTACAGATTCCCCCTCTGAGGTCCCAGGATACAGATCAGCACACAGAGACCTTCGAGATCATCGTGTCCAGCCAGACTCCTCAATTTAAAGATGAGGAAGCTGAGACTCAGAGAGGGAGAGGGACCCGCCACAGTCCTCAGGGAGGCCGTGGTGCATATGCTCCATGCCTGCTCTAGAGAGCCCAGCCTGAACAGAGGACATGCCCAAACCCCTAATCCCTAGTCCCAAAGCTGCCCTCTCTCTGTGAGGGAAAAGGGAAGTTGGCTGCCTACTTCCCAGGCTGGCTGGAATCCAAGCCCAACCTCAGCCCTGGGGCAGGCAGAAGGCGGGACACCTCTGCTGCAGACTATTTAAGGGCTTGGTTGGCCATGAACTACCCCTGGGAGCTGACGACTTGCTCCGGGGTCAGGCAGGGGACAGGACTTGGCAAGTCCAAGGACCTCTCTGTCAGCCCTCCTAGAATCCCAGGAGTGTAGGAACGGGCACTCCAGGTAGAAAAAGCGTCCCTCTTCCCCACCTCAGGGTCTGGCCCTGAGAGAAAGCCAGCTGGGCGAGGGCCGAGCCTCACCTTGACTGTATGCACCTTTGCAGAGGTGGCTATTCTTGCAAACTAAAGGCTGAGAAACCCCTGTACTGGCTGTTTAGAAGGCCTGAGCTTTCTCACAACAGAAGCCCAGAAGTCTGTGAGGCAGGGACAGCAGAAGCCAGGCCCTTGGGTCCAAGGGTCTCAGGAAGGAGCCTGGCTGTTCCCAGGGTGCTAGGGACATGGCATGAGCTTAAACGACAGCATGAGAGACCAAAGTTTGATGAGAGGACAATCTTTCTGACCATAATGACTATATGACACTTGAATAGGCTGCCCACAGAGATTAAGAAGTGAGTTTCAGGTTAGTACAACCACGTAAGAAAGGTGTGGCCATCTTCCGTCATCCTCATGATGTCACGGGAAAAACAAGGGTCTAGAAGCAGAAAGACCAGTCCCAGACTCAGTTTTACTATTTCCCAGTTTGTGACTTCATTCAAGTTATTTAACTTCCCTGTGCCTCAGTTTCTTCTGAAAACTGACACTAAAGGCTGACCCCGCCTTCACAAAGCTGTTGGGAGAGTGAATGAGATGACATGCATTGAATGCCCTGCCCAGAGCCTGGCACAGTGTCGACACTTAATAAATTCTGTTTACTTCCTCCAGCCCCAGGGAACCCCAGCCTCAAAGTGTGTACTCAGGAGACACACTCTAGATTAAATCTCCCCCAGAAAGCACAGATGCCACCTTCTCTCCAACCAGGGTTGCTGGGCAAGGAGTTTTACTCAGAGAAGCCCAGAGGGTTTGGCTCTCCTCCCAAATGATCTGATTCTCAGGATAAGAGGTACCCCCAACCTGCTCTTCCCAGCAAGACTAAGAAACCAGTTCTCCCTCTCCCCTCAATCTCAGCCCAGCCCAGCCACAGCACCCAGAGCTCGCCACTTCCGCATTCCCTGACCTCTCTCCAGGGCTAAAACTCCTACAGGAACCAGCCCCAGACCAGAGGCAACAAATCAAGGTGTGTGGATGCTGCTACTCTGATGGGCTCAAGGGTGAAGTCGCTGGGAACAGGGGAACAAGAGTGAGATTTGGACTGAGGACAGTAAGGGTTGGTGTTGCTTTGGATTTAAGCTTGGGGAAAATCAGAGAGGGCTTCCTGGAAGTGGTGTCTTTCCTTCTGGGCACTTTAAGTGCCTTGTTCAGAGGAGATGGCAGCATCCGGGGATGAGGGCCAGCTTTGCAGGGCAGCAGAGACAGGAACTGGCTTGGCCACCATGAAGGTCAGGTGTGGGGCTGGCTAGAAAAGAGTGGGGGGTTCAAATAACACATATGGTGAGAGCCAGAAGCAAGGAGTAGGGTCCTGGCAATGAGCTGTGAAGGGCTGGAGCCTGGGGTTTCAGAACAAGCCCTGGTCTTGGCGTCATACAGATGCAGGGCCCACGCTCGGCCCTGGGGCTTACTGGGCCATGAGGCCACTGGGCAAGTCACACATCTCCCCAACTTTCTCATCTCTAAGCTTCTTCTCTCATCTCTAAGTTTCCTCATCTCTAAGACGAGAGTAATCAATCCTGACCACCCACAGTTGTATTAAATGAGACCCATGGGTGGGTGTGCCTAGCACAGTGCCGACCATACAGTGGTGACCAATACAATCCATGCGGTCAGTTATTCGGTAAATAATTAACGGGTATGTCAAGTTCTGTGCTAAGTGCACAAAACTGCTTTGAGGAACCACGCCTCCCCCATCTCCTGCTTCCATGATCACCGAATGGAGTAAGCCATGACAGCAAGTCACCTGAGAAGCCTGGGTTTATCCCAGGCACCCTGGGAACCCCAAAGAATAAATGATGACCATGCAGGGAAGAAGCCAAAGTCAGGGGAGATGTCAGCATGTGGGCCCTGGGCCCCCTCAAAAAGCCCCAGCAAAAAAAACTGGACACACTACCAAGAGATATTTGCAAAAGGAAAAGCGATTCTTTATTGCATGGACAAACACAGTACAAATGAACTTGTTATACAGTACAGCTGCTTCTCACGCCTTCCTGCTCTGAAGGAGGCGGGGAGAGATGGAGGGCGGAGGGGAAGGAGAGCATGTAAAACTCCGAACTAAGAGACGAGGGACCCTCCTGAGCCAGAGCCTCAGAAGGCAGAAACGAATTTGCTTTTCCGGCCCTCTAGCTAATCTTCTGCTCAGCCTGGGGAGGGTGGGGGTGGCGAGGGACGTCTCTCCAGCACTGAGCACTTAGATTTCTCTCTTGTGGGAAGACACCACCTTTCCATCCACGGACTCCTCGACGTTGATATGGAGTTTGCCACTGCTGCCACCGCTGCCACTTCCCAGGGAGGCTGTAGGAAGAAGGAGCAAACTTTAGAGTGGGGGACCTTCCCCAGTTCCCAAGGGGCCAGGACCCTGGCTGAGCTCCAGGAGAGCTAGACAGCACCCTTGAGAATGGCTGTTGGCCAATCATGCCAGAGCTGCCAGCAGGGCTGGTGTTGAATTACTCATCATAGAGGTGGGCGGTGGCAGCAGCAGGTGTGTCCCACAGGGTTTTTAACTGCACGTGAGCAGGGAGTAATCGTGGGCATCTTAGTGTAAGTCCATGAAGGTAGGGACTGGCGGAACTATGCCCTGGACAGAGCCTGCTCAGCCTGGAAGGCTCTCAATAAATCTTCAACCCCAACTCTACTGGGACTGACAGAAGGTCCCACTGGGGAAGAGGTATCAACTGGAATGGGCGTGTCCTAACCCTACTGAGATGATTGGCCTCTTTCTCCTTCCTCCCCATTCCAAGGGGAATGATGGCTTCAACACCTCCCCACTCAAGAAGTGCTAAGCCTTCTTACCTTCTCTGGTGCCAATGCCAGCCATCCTGAAAGAGAGGGAAGCAGATGTAAGCAAAGGCAAAAGCTCAGGTCTCCCTAAGGGAGGCCCTGGTGGCCGGCTCAGCGGTCCTCCCTAGCCTCCACACCATCACCATCCCCACATCTGACTTCTTTAGAGGCGGAGAGCCTGTCCAGACCTGCCACCCCCAAGCAGATAAATTCTGATCTACAATAACACCCAATCTGTTTCATGCATGGAATGGAACCAGCATTAGCCCAACCGCTGTCATTTACAGAAGACACACAGGTCCAGAGAGGTGACGTTTCCTGCCCAAGGTAACAGCCTAAGACCTGAGTGCAGAATCCAGAGCCCTCCCTCCTCACCCAGTTCTCTTTCACTGCACCAGTGCTGACCCCCTAAGATGACTCTCCACCCCATCCACAGAGGAATGGGCCTCTCCCTCATTACTCCGTCTGCACCCTGCCCCTGCCTGGCATCCTGGCCCTCCAGCAGGTTGCGGTAGGTGGTGATCTCCTGCTCCAGCCGTGTCTTGATGTCCAGCAGGATCTTGTACTCCTGGTTCTGAGCCTCCATCTCACAGCGGAGCTCACTCAGCTGGGCCTCCAGGCTACTGATGAGCCCCTGGATCTGTGCCAGCTGTGTGGCGTAGCGGCACTCAGTCTCCGCCAGGGAGCTCTCCAGCCCGGCTTTCTGGTGGAGCAACAGATCAGTAGACACCACATCAGGCTAGAAGGAAGCCGCTGGGGGCGTGGGGAGAGGCATTGAATGGACACAGGGAATCACCTCTTCGGGGGCTGAGAACACCAAGGTTTAACCAGCCACAGAGAGTGGGAGAGGTTGGAGTGGGGTGGAGTGGGATGGGATGGGGTGGTGTGGAGTAGGGCGGGGTGGCCATACCATGCTGAGCTGGGACTGCAGCTCAATCTCCAACCCCTGCATGGTGCGTCTCAGGTCTGTGATCTCCGTCTTGCTGGTCTGGATCATCTCTGTGTTGGAGGCCACCTCCTTGTTCAGCTCCTCGGTCTATAGGTCACACACAAAAAAGTGAGCCCCGTGGGCCTCCTGGGAAACCTGGCGAGCTGGGGCAGGCTGGGAGGTCAGACCCACCTTGCTGAAGAACCAGGCCTCGGCGTCGCGGCGGTTCTTCTCCGCCATGGTCTCGTACTGCTCCCTCATCTCCGCCAGCACGCGGGTCAGGTCCACACCTGGGGCTGCGTCCATCTCCACATTGACCTGACCGGCCAGCTGACTACTAAACTCCCTCATCTCCTGCAGGGTGGGTGGGGCCCATTTAGAGACAGAGGGCAGAAGAGAGAACGGGGAATCTGGGGTCCCACGCGCCAATCCTGGCTCGGTCCCTCACTCACTAGATGACCTTGGCTCTGCCCCATACCCACCCGGCCTGTTTCCCACTGCTCAGGAAGAGGTTTGATCGCATGGGCCCCTCAGCTCTGAGGGTCTCTCTTCCTCTCTAGCTACCATGGGAGGGCCTCAAGACAGTAGAGCCCTTACATGAGCTCATGAAGCAAATCAGGACAGCAGTTCCCACTGGCCACCTGGCCTGGCTAAGGGTCAGAGAAGGGAACGGGTCTGGATGACCAGAGAACAGTGCCCCTTCCTCTCCATGGAGACCCCTGTTTTGGTGTGTTGGGGGAGAGGAGGTGCATTTCTGAACCTCTAAGCCCTTTAGCCAACTAGGAGGAGGCATTAGCAGCCCCACTCTGCTCCCACCACCCCCACCTCCTCGTGGTTCTTCTTCATGTAGGCCAGCTCCTCATTCAGGCTCTCGATCTGCATCTCCAGGTCAGTCTTGGCCAGCGTCAGCTCGTCCAGCACCCTGCGCAGGCCGTTGATGTCGGCCTCCACGCTCTGGCGCAGAGCCAGCTCATTCTCATACCTGGGAAGAGAGAGGGAACTCCAAGTAAGGAAGGGTAAGGTGTCTGGGCTGCTTGAGTTGAGGGAGGAAGAGAGGTTAAAAAAAAAAAAAAGGAGGGAATGCAGACAGGCAGAGGTAGGCAGGAGCGCACTTGAGCCTGAAGTCGTCCGCAGCCAGCCTGGCGTTGTCGATCTCCAGGATGACCCGGGAGTTGTCAATGGCGGCCGCCAGGATCTGCAAGAGATAGGGATTTGGTGCCAAGAGGATTCCCCCCTCTTCCCTGCTTCTCTCCCCACCCTGAGCCCCAGGCTGGCCCCCCACTAACAACCTCTCCTCTGCTACCACCAACAGAAGCCCGTAGGGCCCCCAGGCAGAGTCCAGCTTTATCTCGGGTGTCCACTACTTGGTCTGCCCTTGTCTCCAGGGCATGAAAGACCAAGAAGCCAGGATTGCCTGGCACCCACTGTGGGAATTAAATGCCCAGGAGTGGAGTGGGAGCTCTGACAACAACCCTCTTGGGGATACTCCACCAGCCTCCCCTTGGGCAGCTCGGAGTCGCTGGCCTCCTGCACACCTTGACACAGCCATAGATCTACAGAACATTTCAGCCAATGAGAACCTAGAGAACAGCTAAGGAAGGCATCTTATAGCTGAGGAAACCGGTCCAGGTGAGTGACAGAGTGAGTGGGTGGCAGAGCCCATAATGATTTTCAGGTCTCCTAAGAACTAACAGTGCTTTTGGCATCAAAGACATTCTCAGAAGGTGAGACAGAAGGCCCTGGCACTCAGGGTTCCTGAAGCTACACTCATTCTTGCAAAAAGAAGCAAAGGGACACTTATGCAGAGCCCAGCTGCTCTCTAATTGCACCCACTTCAGCCCCCACTGGTCCTGACCAGATTCCCAGGACCTGCCCTGCACTGCAAGGTTGAGCAGATGTGTGCCAACATCCACACCTGGAAAGTATTCCCCACATTCCAAGTTTGCCAAGGTTACACACCAAAAATCATTACCTGGGCAGGAAAGGATTTCCTCGAGGCAGCAGGAACACTGATTAGAGACATGAGCAGGGCGCCAGCCACCTACCTGCCCCCCTCCCTCTGACCCCCAAGGACTCACCTTGTCTCGCAGCTCCTCGATGGTCTTGAAGTAGTGGCTATAGTCGCGCTCCGGGCTGGCCGGGCTCTGCTTCTGGTACCAGTCACGGATCTTCACCTCTAGGTCGGTGTTGGCCTCTTCCAGGGCGCGCACCTTGTCCAGGTAAGAGGCCAGGCGGTCGTTGAGGTTCTGCATGGTGATCTTCTCATTGCCAGAGAGGAGACCGCCATCGCCACCACCCAAGTCACCAAAGCCACCTCCAAAGCCTCCACTGAAACCACTACCAGCCCCTCCACCGAAGCCACAGCTCATGCCACCCCCATAGCCCCCTCCTGACCCCGAGGAGACAAACCTGGAAGAAGAAGCTGAGATACTTCGGCCTCCACCTCCCCCATAGAAACTTCCCCCACCAAAGCCACCTCCCCCAGCCCGGAGGGAAGGCCCCCGGGTAGAGCTACCCCCAAAGGTGGAGGAAGAAGTCTGCAGAAACGTGGTGCTCATGGCCAGGCAGCAGCAAGTGAGCTCTCAGCAAGGACAAGAGACGCTGGCAAGAGGTGCAGGCTACCCTGAAGCCAGAGCGCTGCGCCTGTCACCCCCCCAGCCTGGGGCTTCTTATATACCCTTTGGAGGATGTTGTAGGTTCATGTCTCCTCCCCCAAAGGA
>NW_017731832.1:197896-199515 GCF_001890085.2 Hipposideros armiger
TCACAGGAGATGATCCCTGACCCTGTTTCAGAAAGAATGAAATTGGGGCTCAGAGAGGGAAAGCGTTGTGTGCAAGGTGGCACCGCTAGTAAGGGACATCACCAGGACTCAAATGAGTCCTCTGAACCCTCCCACCACCACTCAAACAGGGGACAGGAAAAGAGGGTCCCTCCCACAGACCCCAGATTCCTGCATCTGAGCTGGAGTGGTGGGAGGGAGAGCGCAGGCCTGAGTGGGTGGGCGTGGGCTCCCACTCAGCGTCACAGTGAGCTGGGCTTCCAAATGCTGGTCCCAGACAGTGCGGTATTGTCTCATGGGTGGGAGGATATTGTCTTCCTCCAAAAGAAAAATAATCAAAGTCAGATCAGCCATAGCTCATTAAAGCCTCTGCAGACATTACGGCCCCAGCAATTAACAGGGGGAAAATTACGCACCATCACCCCGGGGCGAGGGAGGGCTGGACCCGAGCCAGCCCCTCTTCTGCACCCTGACTCCCCTCCAGCAGCCCCTCAGGGTGGCTTTCCCTCCATTTCCAGGCCCAAGAGGGGCGGCAGCTGCCCCAGTTGCAAATACCTGGTTCAGCCCCAACAGCTCCTGTGAGCTCAAGGTCCAGGTGGGGCTCTGGGGCCTGCACATTAGCACCAGGTGGGGATGGCCGGCCAGGGCTGAGATCATCCTCTCTTTGGCTCCGGCCCAGCTGCATCCCTGGGCCCTGCCCCAAGCAGCCCGCCCAGGGTACTGTGCCGGTTTCAGAATTTTGTCCACTGCAGACAGACAGGCTGTCCCTAGGGCCAGCCTTTCCTCCTTGGGACCCGGCAGTGCAACCCAGTGGAAAGAGCTTGGGCTGGACTCCACCTCTGGGTGTGCCTCCGCTTCTCGGAGCCAGGTTCCTGACCTAAATTTGGGCCATTTTTCCACTTAGGTGAGGTCCTCAGAGAAGTCAAAATCATGAAAACAGAAAGTGTAACAGTGGTTGCCAGGGGCTGGGGTGGGAGGTGGAGGAGGGGGAATGGGAAGTTGTTGTTTAACAGGTATAGAGTTTCAGGTTTACAGGATTTACGAGAAAAGAGTTATGAGGATGGATGGTGGTGATGGTTGCACAATGTATTTAACACCACTGACCTGTACACTTAGAAATGGTTAAGATGGTAAAATGTATGTTATGTGTATTTTACCACAATAAAAAAAAAAAAAAGAAAGAGTTGGGCTTTAACACTTTCCCCAGCTACAGGGCCACAGTGAGCATTTGATGGTACATGGGAGAGGGGTCTCCATAAACATTCACCACCACCACCCCAGGGAGCCGCTAGAGTCAGAACGCATGACCTGGGGCCTAGAGATTTACCTTCGGTTTCCTCCTTTCTCATGTATTAGGTATGTGGCTTTGGGTAATTACTCCCTCTGAGCCTCAGTCTACCAATCCAGAAAATGGAAACAATTTCTGCCCAGGCTTACTCGGGGATGGAGGAATACGGCCAACAGGAAATGCTTTCTGCGAACTTAAGTGGTCATGTGACCGGCAGGGCTGGAAAGACCTCGCCCCTCCCAAATCCCCGCCCCCTCTCTCTCCCTCTCCCTTTCCTCTATCCCACTTGCTTCTATTAATAGAGTACCCCTAG
>NW_017731832.1:201640-204559 GCF_001890085.2 Hipposideros armiger
CTCAGGATCTTGGCTAGGTCAATGCCCGGAGCGGAATCCACCTCCACACTGACCTGGCCACCCACCTGGGCCCTTAGAGCACTGATTTCCTGGAAAGATACAGTAGAGATGAGCATGTCAGGGCCCAGAGCCTGCCGGGCCTGAGCCAGGTCACTCCCCCATCCCTCAGGCCAAAGGGGGCAGGTTTTCAGGTGCAGACCTAGGACCTGGCAACGGAGACAGACTGGGTCACCACCAAGCCCTGCTGGGACCCTGGGAGCCATGCTCCACACCCAGCGCCATGCAGAGGGTACAGCAAGTGTGGCCATGGTCGGACACAACAGAAGATGAAAGTGTCCTCGGCCCTGGGAAACTGGGGTGGCCCAGCTGGAAACCCACCTCCTCATGGTTCTTCTTCAGGTAAGCTAGCTCTTCCTTCAGGCCTTCAATCTGCATCTCCAGGTCGGCTCTGGCCAGGGTCAGCTCATCTAGTACCCTGCGCAGGCCGTTGATGTCGGCCTCCACGCTCATGCGCAGGGCCTGCTCCGTCTCAAACCTTGCAGAAGAAATAGTTGCAATCTGTACCTTCCCCGCCTCCCCAGGGTTCTGGAGATCATGGGGGTGTGCTTCAGACCAGCTGGGGTGAAGGAGGGCAGAGGCCAGCCCGCTGACTGCACTTGAGTTCCAAAAGGACCTGGGATTGCCTCCGCCACCCCCATTCTGACTTGTGCAGCCCCCCAGGGCACAGATGCTTACTTGGTTCGGAAGTCATCCGCAGCCAGACGGGCATTGTCAATCTGCAGGACAATCTTGGAGTTCTCAATGGTGGCACCAAGTATCTGGAAGGCAGAAGGTTGGCACCAGTTTAGCACACTGGCACTGCCCCCCTACCACTTTCCTTCCAGAGAGAGGGGAGCAGATGAGTATGCCCCCACTCCCTAAAGCCCCAGCCACCCCTCAGCTGCCCACAGGCCTATTCTGTGGGAGGCCTTGGAATCAGTCACCACCCAGGAGCCGAAACAGTGGTTTCTCACCACAGCCCATGAGGCCAAGCCAGGGGGTACGGGGTGAGCGGGCGAGGGAAAGCAGGTAAGCCTGGGAAGAAAGTATCTGAGACCTATGCCCAGGGAAATTATAAATGGTCTCCAGGGATCGGCAAATCAGATGCAGGCAAGTGCAGGAGTTAACACTTGTCTGTACTCCCCACTCAAATCATTCTGCCTTCAGGGAAGGGAAGTCTGTTTGTTGAGGATCTATTATATGCAGGCACCTTGTACCTCATCTTTCATGCCAGGTCAGTGGGTACACCTGTTTCACAGAGGTGGGAGCTGAAGTTCAGGATTCCTCGTCCAAGTTCACCTCTAATCTGAGGTCCCTCTGATTTGAAGGGCATGTTCACACCATTGATTAAGCTACTACTTGGATTCAGCATTTTTCGAAGAGCGGGTTTTAACGCATTAGTCAGTGTACTGACTGGTGGTGATTTGCACAGCTTTTAAGTGAAACAGAAGTAAGGATGTTTCAAGAAACTTTTACCTTCATTGTGTGTGTATATATGAGAAAGAGGATGCAAGGGGACACATCGTGAAATGTATTTCCTATTGTAGGTCATGATTTTAAAAGTGTGAAAGCACTGTACATCATATCTCTAGCCCTCCTTGTCTATACGGTATGCTCTGTGCCGCCTGTACCCAGCACCATACCAGGCACATGATGGACACTGGGCAGTGTTGTGGGGAGACGGAGCATGTGAGGCCACTAAATGTCCCACTGGCTTCAATACATGTCTTCAGCACTGAGCTCCAACCTCCTCCCTGTGGGTGGAGACCAAGCCCATCCTGCAGGCTCCACAGGGCCCTCCTAAAAGCCTGTGGCTTAGACCCCCATCTCCTGCCCAGGACAGAGAAGTGCTGCTACACCCAGTCCTCTGAGAGAGGTCTCCACATGCAAAGGACCCTCGGGACCTCTGCATCTAGGGGCCACAGCATACGTCCCTCCTTAACCCGCCAGGACCGCTCCCATTTTTCCTAGAACTTCTCTCAAGTCCCAGGTGGCCCCCTGGACTGAGGAAGACGGGCTTAATTAAGCCTGAGCGTGACGGAAACCAGGCCTGCCCCGCCAGAGAAGAGGAATGCAGGGGGCTCCACATCGGGCGCAGTTGTGGGGGGAGGGGGCAGGACTGGCCCAGGGTGGACCAGATTACTACCAGGCCAAACTCATTTCCCTGCCGCGACCGCGACCGCGGCCCCTAACCTAGACTTCAGGGCCGACCTCAGCCAGGTCCCACCTTCTCCCACTCCTCCGGACCCCTTTTCCCAGGCCACCTCACCCTCCAACCCCGCCCCCGCCACAGGCCACACCCACTTACCCCGCCCCGGTCCCCCGCCGCCGTCCCGCCACCCGGGCCTCCACTTCCTGCCCCTTTGTCCAGCTCCTACGCACCTGTCCATGTCTCCCTGCCCCACCCAGCGGTCCTCCCACGCCTAACGGGCTTGTTCTCCCCCAGCAGGAAGGGGGTCCGGGCGCCCGCCGCGCCCACCTCACGCCTAGCCTGGCCCGCGGGGCTAGGTTTCGCGGCAGGGGGCACTTCCCCTCCTGGCCACCGCCCACCTTGTCCCGCAGCTCCTGGATGGTCTTGAAGTAGCGGCTGTAGTCTCGCGCGGGCCCGGGCCCCTGCTTCTGGTACCAGTCACGGATCTTCACCTCCAGGTCGCCGTTGGCCGCCTCCAGGGCGCGCACCTTCTCCAGGTAGGAGGCCAGGCGGTCGTTGAGGTTCTGCATGGTCACCTTCTCGTTGCCCACCAGCAGCCCGTCGGACCCGGCCTGGGCGCCCCCATAGCCTCCACCGTAGCCCCCGGAGGAGGACGAGGACACGAAGCGGGCGGAGGACACCGACACGCCACGTCCGCCCGAGCCCCCGTGGATACTGGGCGCACGGAA
>NW_017731832.1:207159-208768 GCF_001890085.2 Hipposideros armiger
TACAGGCTGCCCTCCCCAAAGATGGAACTAAGAGCTTAAGCTGTTGTTCCCATTCAGTAAACAGACTGCCCCCCAACCAGGCATCTCCCATCGGCCTCTGGCTGCATGAGGACAGAACCTGACCAGTGGCGCTCCCTTCTCAAGCCCTGATCTCTGGGCTGGGAGTCCTCAGTCTGCAGGGGAGGGGTCCACCGGGTCAGGAATGCCAAGAAGGGAATGTTAGAGCTCAAAGAGACCCAGAGGGGATCCTGCCTACCCCTCCCCCAGCTCGTTTCTGCAGAACCCCTGCATCATGAGATCCCTGTGGGAAAAGGGGTCCACTGTCAGAGAAGATCAGAAACATTGCTTGACCTGGCTTCCTTTTGGCAATAAACAGTGCACGCAGTCCCAAAGGCTCTTAAAATCTCAGTCCTTCACTTGTAAAACAGAGATAATAATAAAATAATAACCTATTTTGTGGAGCTGTTTCAAGGGTTAAATGAGATGGTGCCTGTAAAGGGTGTATCATGGTGCCTGGCAAATAGTAAGCACTTAAACAATGTTAATATTTATTATATAATGTTATTGTTAAATAGCATGGTGTTATGATAATGATCACTGATCATTGTTACTTAACTTTGTTGAAGCAATATTTCCCAAATATACTGGACCATGGATTCTTGTCAGGTAATACCTGTTAATAATCCATACCCTAAATTTACCGATCCCTTTTGTTGGATGTTTAGATTATTACCAGTTTTGCTATTATATGCTGTGCAATGATGACCGTCTTTATGGCTTAATTTTTCTTCACATTTTAATATTTATTTTCATGTAAAATACATTTTTAAAAATGTTTGGTATATAGATGGAGAATCACTGGGAAAAAAATAATCCATATATTACAGGAAAAGCTGATCTAGTTTAAGGAAGCTTAGAGAGGTAACATAACTTGCCTGAGGCCAATGGTAACTGAGGCAGAGCTGGGATTATTCTCCAACTCCTGAGACCAAGGACTACCTGCATCTTCACTGGGACCTACACTAGAAGCTTCGTACACTTAGCAAACACAGACTGCAGCTCGCAGAAGGGAGAGGTTAAAGGTAGGGGAGTCTTAACCACTGGAAAGAAGCTGGGAGTGAAAGTCCCAGTACCTGGGTAAAATGAAATGATGTGATGATGCTGGTGACAATAGCGACAACGATAATGATGACGAAGGTGATAATGATGACAGCCAACATCTACTGTGCCAGCCAAACACTTCATATACAGCATCTCAGCTAATCCTATAAGCTAAGTATTATCACCCCCATTTTACAGACAAGAAAACGGAGGCTCAAAAGGGTTAATAACGTGACCAATGTCACACAAGTAAGTAGGGGCTCTGGGAGTCAAGCCCAGGTCTTTAACTCCTAAAAGCCACAGTCCCAAACACTAATGCTATCCCTCCTCTCATAGGTTGGAAGTCAAGGTGCCTTCCTCCACTGACCTAGAGAAAGAGTCATCAAGTTGGGAAAGGCATAGTGCCACCTGCCAAGGTCCTAACTTCTCCTCCCTGCTTGGATACACAATTGTTTATTTGGTCAGTCAGTCAAGCAAGGCTCAAAGTTCAGCCTAGCAGAAGAGACAG
>NW_017731832.1:210413-212781 GCF_001890085.2 Hipposideros armiger
ACACGCTACAAGTCCCAGTTCCACTCTTTCATTTTTATCCCAAAGAACCCCTTGCCCATATATCGAGGGAAGCATATAAAAGGATGTTTCATGAAGCATTGTTTGTAATAGTGGAAAGACAGAAACAGTCACTGGTAGAGGGAGGGTTGAGTAAACTACCATGTAACATCCACATTACGCAAGAAGAAATTAAACACAATGAGGATGTCAATAGAGAGTGCCGTGAAAACCCTAAAGAACCAGTTGACAGGTCAAATAAAAGCAGGAGGAGAGCAGTACATATAATAAAATAAATTAATGCCAACATACGCTTAAAAGATTACTTATATCAACAGGTACATGTGAATATGCATGTAAGCACATAAAGAAGGAAGGAAACCTCAGAAAGACAATAGGGGCTTCCTTGCAGGGAAGTTGGTTGAAGGATAGCATGCAAGGGGAAGCCGCACTCATCTCTGTTGTTCTGATGTTTACAACAAGAATGTATTTATGTGTCACTTGTTAATTAAAAATAAATAATTTCTTAAGAAACACAAAATAGTCACAGGGGTAGTACAGCATAAGGAATACAGGCGATAATATTGTAATAACGATGTACGGTGTCCAATGGGTACTAGACTTTTCAGGGGGGATCCCTTTGTAAGTTATATAAATGTCTAACCACCACGTTGCACACCTGAAACTCATATAACCTTGTATGTCAACCGTAATTGAAAAAAAAATTTTGTAATTAAAAAAAAAACACTATACGGTGGACATTTAGAACTGGCTGCATTTAATACAGTAAGTACCTCTTTCCCTCCCTGCACACACCATCGACATCTTCCTCCCCACTCCACTGACACTCTAGTCTTTTTTTTTTTTTTAAGATTTTTATTGGGGAATTGGGGGGATGGGAACAGTNAGCCAACTCCTCTGCATTCCTGACAAACACAGCTGTGTGGCTGGTGTCGAGCTTTTCTTTTCTTTTTTCTTTTTTTTTTTTTTTTTTTTCAATGCAACAAAAGAGATGATTCAGAATGAATGGTGTTTTGCCCCGGGCCATGATTTTAACACTTGGATTTCAGGTTCATCTCTACACTCCAGGAGAACATGGAGAGGAGCAGGGAGCAAAGTTCCGTCACACCATAGCACTGTTGGGGCAGCTCAGGGCAGCTCGGCTCACAGGTGGACTTCTCTGCTGCCTACAGCCTGGGACCCTCCCCGCTAGGCGGCCAGCTACGTGCCCTCAGTTCCCATCCTGCTCTGTGTTGGCCCCTGCGCAGATCCCATGTGTGTGTCTACAGGGCTCGAGGGGGAAAACATGGCCTCTGAGAATGGGTGGGCAGAGGCACACGGAAGGATGCAGGGCCCAGGGGGACAGGCTGAGGACAGGGACAGGGGTCTTGAGTCAAGTTCCAGCTAAGGCGACCAGAAGGGCCAGTATCTGTCACTTCCCTGATGGTATAAATGGACTTTCCTCCTCTACCCTTCTCCTTCCCCACCCCACCCCCAACCCAGCCCCCACTACACTGGCACTCTCACAAAAGCCAGCAGGCTTGGGGCTGACAAGGGGCTGATTGATAATCCCACTACCTGCCAACCACACATGTCCCTGAAACTTTGCTTACTCCTAGGACACGTTGGGGCAAACCTCTGCAGATAAGACTGGGGCAAGTTTCAGGAAGCCCCTGCCTTCCCCCGGGAGAGGCATGTCCCTGCACACCAGGGCCAGATTAACCCTGTTTGTCCTTTAAAGCTGCGAGGATGGGAAGGACCCTACACAGAGGGCTCTGCGTGCCTGAGCTGTCGGGAGGGAGGAGACAGGGAGGCCTGACAGGCAGACTGAGATCTTCAAGGCTGAAGCACCACTTCACGGAGCAGGATGCTGAGGCCAGAAAGGGGAACCCTTTTCTCTGCCACCAGCTCAGGGCTCAGCTTTCCAGGGATACCTGATTCCTGTGGGGAGTGCCTCTTGAAGGCATGACCTTGGCTCCTGGGCTTAGGGAGAACAGAGTTTGGGGAAGTGAGCTAGACTGAGCTGGAGAGTCAGGAGGGTTCCTGGCCCTGGGCTGCAGCACAGCGCAGCGGCCAGGGCTCTGAGGTCCCTCAGGCCATATCCTACCTCTGTCAATGACTTCCTGTGAAATCTTGGACACATTATCTTAAGTCTCAGTTTCCCTGTGGCAAGGGGCACTTTCAGTTGCCACTTACAGAGAAGCCCTGAGGCCCAAGAGCCTCCCTCCTGCCTCCTCCTGGCTCCCCATCTTCTGAAGGGCTAGATAGTGGGGTGCATGTCCATCAACTGGGACTCACAAATACCCTCCCCAGGAGGGACTTTTGTCTTTGGACATCAGATCATATCCTATGAACAGCATCACTCTTCCAT
>NW_017731832.1:218471-220436 GCF_001890085.2 Hipposideros armiger
GGAGGAATGACGAGGCCCTCACCTGGAGCCTTTTATGACCGGGGCGGGCCGGGGGAATGGGAGGGGGAGAGGGGTTGGTGTCGGGGCGGATATCTGAGCCTCGAGGAATTTACAGGCTCCTGAGTGCAAATACAGTCACCCTTCCCATTGGTCAGTTCCTGGCGGCTCTGCCTCCAGCTTTCTCCTCCCTGGGGCCAGAGGCTACAGCCCTTGAAGAGCTGCCCCACCCAGCCCCCTCCGGAGCCCTGACCACTCATCTACCGCACTTGTTCCCCTCTTCACCCCATCACACATACCTAGATACCCCTTACCAGTTCACATTCTGGCCCTCCCTCATTAAATTTGACACCCCCCAGCAATTAGGGTCCCTCTGAGAGTATACTCCTCTGCTCTCTCCTTTCCCAGCGATCATTTACTCAGAATCTACCTTTAGAATTGTTCTGAGCTCCTTCCTTTTGATCATTTGTAATCATAATTAACCTCCCCACACACACACACACACCAGAGTACCACTCACCAGATTTCTACACCCCGTTCAAAACTGCAGCCTCCTAAAGCCCAGCCCTTGGGGATCACCCACACCTTGACTCCCCGTCAGTTCCCCAGATGAAGGTGCTCTGAGCTGCACTCTCACTGGCCTGAGACAAAGCTGCCCCCACCCTGCTGTGTCTGTACAAAGCCACAGGTGACAATAGGCTCCTAGGAGCAGCTGCTGGGAGTGGTTCTGCAGCTGGACTGTAAAGGGCACCTTCACAACCTGGAGGCTCACACACACACACACACACACACACACACACACACAGCTGGGGACTCTCATCACCCACCCCACACACACACCAGGACAGCCCACAATCCTCCAGCCCCAACAGTGTGCGTTCATTCAAAGGTTCCATGATGAGGAATCTGAGCTGGAGGGAGACAAGTAACTTGCCCAGGAGACGTTTAGCATCTGCCACCCAGAGACAAAAATGGGATGGAATCCCTCCCTCTTTGTGAGCATCTGAAGGGGGATGTCAGAGGCTGAATCCTTGGGCCTAACAGTCCCATTGAAGTACATGGATGAGTGAATGAATGAATGGGATCTGCAAAGGTGCCCATAAACAAAGTGAAGAGTCTTGATCATAGAGGAAGGAGCCCGTCCTCTCCACACACAGCCCCGGCCCTAGTCTTCATGCAGCTCAACAATTTCACCCACCTTTTTTATTGCTTTGGATAGCCAGATCCCCTGCCAGACCCTACAGGGCACTGCCAACACTTCAGCCCAGTTACTGTCCCCAGGGACCTCACCCCTCGGAATTGTTCCCATGGTTCCTTCCGTCCTTATGTCAGAGCAATGACAGAGGCCCTATGACCTTTTGAGAGGGTATTAGGGAGATGGGCCAGTCACTCCCCATCTCTGGGCCTCAGTCTCCCCCATGAAATCTCAGCCCTCCTTGCTGTATATTCTCATCTGGGTCACCTGTGGCTAAATGAGGACTTGTCCCCAGCCTCTAAAACCAGTCCCCAATAAACTGTCTTCCGTCCACCAATTTACCCAGGAACAGGGACAGGAAACCCCACACACGCCTCTAACCCCCCCAGGAACATCCCTGAACCACTAGGAAGGGCAGCCTGAGGCTGTTTAAACTAGTAAACCAGACCTGCAAAGGGTTGGGCCCCAATGGGGAAGAAGGAGAAAGGTAGCCATGAAAGCAGGGTGTGGCTGGGCCTTCATTAAACCGTGTAGCCTGTAGCCACCAGGGCTGGTCTGACATGAGTCACTGTCTTTATTTGACCCTGTGGCTGTGAGGCCTGTTCCTTGTGGGGGAGGGGCAGATGGGCCAGATAGTTGCTATGTACATTAAGCCCCAGCTCTGGCCCGATAGGTGGGTCTGAAAAGGAACTTTGTATTAGGAAACAAAGAACAGGACCAACAGTTCTTCCCCCAAAGATTAAAAGATTGTGAGCTCCCTAAATAAACTTCAG
>NW_017731832.1:222557-224071 GCF_001890085.2 Hipposideros armiger
CTCGAGCATGTAAACAGCAGAATCCATAAGGTGGAGGAGAGAAAGGTAAAAACGTATGCAAGACTTCATGAACTTGCTGGCCATGTAAAGTGGTAACCCTTACCTAGACACCATTCCCTTTCCAAGGGACCATCAGCGCCAAATGCTCAAGGTACTTTGGTACTTACTCTTCCATTCAAAGAACATGTCCCTACCCCCGCCCCTGTTTGCCAGGCATGGTGCTAGGTGCTGGGATACAAGCTCTTCCTGCCTCTAAGAGGCTGACGTTCTGGCAGGAGATTGTAGAAACATATTAGTTTTGATGAAATGTGGTAGACTGAATACCCACATTAATTTTTGCTCCTTCCAAAAAAAAACAATGTTAAGCTGAGAGTGTGGAGACCCAGGCCCAGACCCTAGGCTAGGCAAGCTCATTTGAAAGTACCCCTGCCCAGAGGAATGAAAAAATTCATGCTTCAGCCAAACATAACAAAATGTCCTGTCAAGAAAGTAGAAGAAGATAAGCTAGCCATGTTTGATAGCTCGTTAGGAGAAGATGAACTGACCGTTTTTTTTCTTTTATTCACTAACCGCTTTTTTTTTCCGCTTCTGTATCCAGCTTCAGCTATAAATTCCCCACCCGCCAAGACTTCAAGGCCGTTCTCCTCTTGCAGAGTGAGGCAGTTACCAGGCTTGGCTAATAAAGCCTTTGGAACGAAAACTCTGTGTCTAAGGTCTTTGTTAGCGAGCAGGGACCTAACAAGAGTTAAGGAATATTTAGAGAATAAAAGAAAAGACAATAGAAGATGAGAAATGGTCACAAAAAATTTAAAGCTCAAAAATGTAACTAACAGAGGAAGCTGAGCCCTAGAGAGAGGCAGGGCCAAAGGCCCACAAAAAGCAAGAAGATTCTCAACACAAACCCCAGGAGCTCAGGAATTGGGGCACCAGGGACCCTTCTAGGGAAAGTGAAAGATGGGGTTGTGAACATGGCCAGCTGAAAGTTTCTATAAACAGTACCAAGGTTCCTCCCAGACCCAGCCAAGGCACCCAGAGAAGACAGGAGATTCACTCTTCCCCATTAGACTGACAAATTTACAAAATCTGATAATGTCAAGTGTTGGGGAAGCTGTGGTCAAATGAACAGCCTCCACCATGTTGATGGGAAGTAGGAGGTAGCGGCCATTTGGCAAAGCAATTCGGCAGTTTCTTCCATTAAAAAAAATGCACACACGGGCCGGCTGAGGGGCGGGTTGGTTAAGAGTTGGCTTGGGAGTGCAAACTCTGAGCAGCAGGGTCGCTGGTTCAGGTCTCACATAGGCCAGTGACACTGCCTTCTACAGCTAAGATGGTGAACAACAGCTCAACCTGGAGCTGAGCTGCCATGAGTCGCCAGCAATGGCGTAGGCTGCAGCAGGGCTACAGTGGAGCTGCCATAAACTACCGTGAGTGGCTGGCAGCCAGCGTGAGCAGCCGGCGGTGTAAGCTGCCATGAGCCACCATGAGCTGCCATGAGCAGCCATCCAATGGCCAGC
>NW_017731832.1:225304-233373 GCF_001890085.2 Hipposideros armiger
GGCTGCTGGCCGCTCACGCTGGCTGCTGGCTACACGCGGTAGCCCTGACACTCTAGTCTTGAGTTAGGAAGGGAGAGAGGAAATTTTGGAGAGAGAAGTGGCAAATGTAGGAAGAAAAGAGCCCCCCCAAAAAAAGGTTTCTAGGCTCCTGCCCCATCCCTGGGTACTTTGCACTGATTTTCCCTCTTTATGTAACAAGAGGGTGAGAAGGGAAGAAAAGGTGGCAGAGCTTTTCAAGAAGGATTTGGAAAGAGTCTTGGGTACATGAGAGCTCCTTTAGCCTGGCTTGGAGCTGGGGAAAGGGCGTCTCCTGTGGTTCCCCAAGGATCAGAAGCTTGAGCATCCGGGGTTGGCCTGCTGGCACAGACATGGGCATTCTCAGGCTCCCCTCCCCCAGTAGTGCACATAGACCCGTGGGGCTGGAGCAGGAGGGAGTGTAGAGTGTAGCCCATGGGCGTCTGCAGCCAGCAGCCACCTTGTCAGCACGTGGGAGGCATTCCAGTGGGGACTTTCCGAAATAACTGGGGGATTTTTAGGGGTGCTGGAGCGAGTAGCCACTGTGTGGGCCACCATTCTAGAACTATTGAGCCTGTAGTCATTTAGGCCTCAAACAAGCCAGTATAATCAAGAATGTCAGTGCTGGGGATTGTGTCTGCACAGGAGCAAATGGAGGCAAAAGGAGGAGACATTCATTTCTGCCCAGGAGCACTGAGGCATACCCTTGAGCAAGAGGCTGAAAGACCATCAGGTGTTTATGGGAGGAAAGCAAAGAGAACAGGGGTCTGGAAGCGTGGAATCACTGGTGCCAGCTTAGGGAGCGTCTGGTAATTCAGTTTGGTTGGGGGCATGTGGGGGAGGGGAGGGACCAAGGAAGAGATGGGGGGGAGGGCTATAAGGAGTTAGACTTTATCCTGAAGACAATGGAAAGTCATTTCAGTCAGGGATGTGACATGGTCAAATTTATAGTTTAGAAACTGCCATGGTTCTATGTAGTGAGTGGGTTGGTGGGACCAGGGACATAAGTGTGGTCAGGGGTAGGGAGACCTGTTTAGGGTCTGCTGTCCATGTTAGAGACAGAGGGCCTGAACTTCTACAATAGTCGTGTGGAAGGACAGTAAAGGACACAGACAAAAACTGGCCAAGCTATGTGCAGCTCAAGGCCTTGCTCAGGCCAGTGGGTGGTATCATGGGGACCCAAGGCCAGCAGCCTAGGTCTGGCCCCCTCTGTGGTAGCTCATCTCTGTCACTGCCCACACGGTGGAAACCCAGGAAATGTGGGGTAGAGCGGGCTGGGTCAGGGTGGCCCCTGGTGTTCCTCTTCCAGGCCCCAGGGAAGGAAAAACCAGCCTGACCAGAACCAGGGCCCATCATGGGGGAGGGGAGGGAGATCTGAGTCTTAGGAAACTGCCCCTTGTACAAGCAGGCGGGAAAGAAGAGAAAGAGTCAGCTTCCCCCCAGGTGCCACATTGCACACCTGGGAAGACCAGGAATGGCCTCACACCACCCCCCACCGGCCCCACCCCAGCCTTTCCCAGGAGCTGAGTGTGTACGTGAGCAGACTCAGGCTCCTCTCTGCACAGGGCGTTGGTCAGCCACTCTCCCTGCCTCTGCCCCCCACCCTGGGCCATTTGGGCCCCATTTGGAACCCTGCACCAAGCCTCAGCTCATGCCACCTGGGTGTGAGTCTAGCCAGACATAAGAGAGAGAGAAAGAAAAATGTCCCAGTGCTTGCCCTGATTTCCTAGAGCCCACCATGGTCCCCTGGGTGGTCCTCTGCTCCCTTTCCAGACAGCTAAATTCCCTCCTACCAGGGTCATGGAGGGAAACAGCAGCTGCCTCCCTCAGGGACAAAGAGACTCTTAAGACTCGGGGCTCTTTCCGTTTCAAAACTCATCTGATCCTGTGAATCCCCAGTAAACTCTACAAAGTCCTTATGGACCTCACCCCAGCAAAAACCCTGTCCAGGACTTAAAATTGTCTTCCTTGAGATCCAGTGTGGCTCCTGGACCCCTGCTATCTCAACAGTCTGCTATGCACCAGAGGCAGACACACTGCCATGTGGGTGACATCCCTGCCCTCCAGGAGGGACCAGGCCCTTCCTCAGGCCTAGAGCATCCTCCTTCCTCACCTGCCTCCTCCCTTTACCTGGATACTAGTAACTCCAGTTCCTCTCAGTCTCAGTTCAGGCTGGGTCCGCTCTACCCCCACCACACAGCCCCCTGGACTCACCCCATTCATGCCCCACAGCTGTGTCTCCCCAACTAGACTTCTCGCTTTACCTCTGCGTCTAGCCCCAGGGCCCATCCAGAGCTAGTAAATGCTTAATGATTATTTGCTAGAAAAGAGAAAGAAAAGGGAGAAGCCCTTTTTATCACTCAACCAATAATTATGGACCACCCTCTATGTGCCAGGCACCTTCTGTTACTAAACAGAAAATTCGTCCAGCCGGCACGAGCAGAGCCAAACACTAAGCACCAACAATTACAGTGGAGAAATATTGGCTATTTTACTGATGAATGGCACCACGCAGGATAATAGGAAGCTAATGCTCAGAAGTTTGAACTCACCAACAGTGTGTAGATTACAGGATTTATAGGGCAAAATCACAAGATAACGTGGGTTAAGGGGGGGGTCAGGGTTGTGCTGGGAGCTGATTGGTCAGAGGTGAGGCGAGGGTAATAAATCATTTTTTCAGGTCTTGAGGACAGCTGTGAGGTCTGTTCCAGTGTCCCCCTGTCTGGTTTCATGGAAAAGTAACCAGGGGGTCATTCCACCTTAGGGCTCAGGAGCTGAATCATAACTTAGGTCAAAGACGTCATCTTTAGCCTGTCAAAGGTTGGGATTTTGTAACCATTAGTCAGGCTACTGTCTTCTGCTGCGTTGGGGAATGCTGAGGGCACAGCAGTGGCAAGCTCCCTGAGGAAAAATGAGTTTGGTGTGTTCCAGGAGCACCAGGGGAGGAGGCCCAGAAGAGGAGGCTGGGCCAGCCTGAGGGTCTACAGTCTTATGAGGGAGCTGGGCTTTATTCCGAGTGTAATAGGGCTTTGAGCCAAGGAGCACTGGGGGCCCTCTGGAGAAAACCCTGGGGGCCAAGGTGGAAGCTGGAAATCGGCTAAGAGGCTCCTCTAAAGTCCAGGTGAGAGATGCGAGAGGACTCCAGGAAAAGTGGCCTGATGGGGGATGTACTCTGAAGGCAGAGCTAACAGGTGGAGCTGGTGGAGTCACATGGAACACAAAGGAAGGCCGGGAATCTAAGACTCCTCGCATGAGGCCTGAGCCTGACCTTTGCACTGAGGTCAGGGAACTGGTCTGGGCTGGTGGTTTATCTGATCTCCCTCCAGAAGGACAGTGGTCACCCCCAGAGTTATCCTGAATCTGCTTTGGAAGAAGTCCTCGCAGAATTAGGTTCTGATTGGGTTCTACTTTCCAAGCCTTCTTGTGCTCATGCCTGTCAGCACTGACACCCACTAAGGGAGGAAAAGGACAAAGGCTATGTCCCCCCACTGTCGGGGTGGGCAGTAGGGAAGTGACTTCTGACTGAAACCTGTGTCTTCCAAATTTTCAAGAAAGCAACAATGAACATGTATCACCTCTATGACTGGGGGTAGAGGGTGTTTATATAGTTTCAATTCTGACTTGCCCCAGGCTCCATGGGCTTCCAGCTGGTAGGTGTGGTCCAGTAGATTTGGGGGAAGGGTAGTCAGGTTAGCCAAGTTACTAGAAAAGCTTCCGCAGAGAGAAAGGCAGGCAGAGGGGGGTGGGGTGGGGAGGGGACATTCTTGAGAGCCGCTGGAATTCAGAGCTGCTCTAATGACAAAATGCTGAGCCCTGGCTGCCTCTGGCTCCTCCTGGCTCCTCCTGGTTCCAGCCACCTGCAAGATAAACACTCATTAGGCAGAAACCACAAAGAATCTCATAACCAGGTGGGCTGCCGGAAGCTGGGAACGCCAGGAATGACCAGATCCGTGATCTGATGGGGGAGATGCCCTTTGGCCAGAGAAAGAATGGCTGAGGCCCCAACCTCTGACAGGGCCTGGTGTGCAAGGGGCATTTGATTCTATGGGCAGTGGATTGGGGGGAATACACACCCCACCCTAATGTACACACACACACACACACACACACACACACACACACACACACACACACAACATTAACCAGGGACAAAACCTCATTGGGTACCTCACTGCCATTCCAGGCAGGACCTATCAGATGCCAGCCCCCGCCTGAGGCCTCCCAGTCACCTTCCCTGAGACCTAGCCCCGCTCCTGTAGAATGCACTGGGATTGAGGAGGGGTACTTCCTCTGCAGGCCTTGTCTGGGATTAGCTCTGGAGCCTGTGGAGACTAGAACATCCACCAAAGACATCAGTTCTTGCTCAGTAAACACACAGCCAGGGCCTCGCGCACACAGAAACCAAAGACCTTCAGACAGAGAGATCTGTATCTGGGGTTTCAGAAGAAGAGCTTGAGCTCAGGGAGGGGAAGGGGAGGCTTCAGGAAGCAGAAACTCCCCACTCCTGCCAGGCCCGTTTTGCCTCGTCCTTACTCTCATCTTGACCACTAAGTAATGTATTAAGTATCTACTATAAGTCTGGCACATGAATCAGACAAAACTCCAACACTCCTACACCTTCTAGCCCAGAGGGCCTCAAGCCTGGCCTGCAGAGCCCTCAGCAGAGAAGAGCAGGCTACGCAGACCTGCTGCTGACCAACCATACTCACACACATTCACACATTCTCACTCACAGACTCACACTCACACTCACACACACACACACATTCACACAGACTCACACTCACACACATTTACACACTCACAGGCTCACATTCATTCACACACTCCATTCACCCACACTCACACTCACACACATTCACACATTCTCACTCACAGACTCACACTCACACACACACATTCACACACATTCACACTCACACACATTCACACATTCTCACTCACAGACTCACACTCTCTCTCACACACACACACACATTCACACAGACTCACACTCACACACATTTACACACTCACAGGCTCACATTCATTCACACACTCCATTCACCCACACTCACACTCACACACATTCACACACTCACATGCTCACACACCCACTCACACACTCACTCACCCAAAGCAGCTCTGCTGTTACTGGTTTTATATCCCCAGCTTTCTGTAAGATTTTGCTTAAGCAGACGATTCAACCGCTTTTAAAGCTCAATAAGTTGGTGCCTTAGCCCAACCCTTGAGATTGTAGATCAGAAAACTGAGATAGGAGTGGGAGCTCGGTTTGCCTGTGGTGACACAGCTGCTTTCCTATTGAACTGAGACCAGCAGGCAGGTGCCATGGATCCAGGTTGTCTGGCCCCAGGGGAAGATCTGAGATCACAGAAGAGAAAGAGGTAAACACTACAGGCACCTGACAAGAACAGCTGGCAGGCCAGAGTCAGAGGAAGAACAGGAACCCAGGTCGGCTGGAGGTCTGGGAAGGAGAGCACGCTGAGCGAGGCCTGGAGTGAGCAAGGAGGGCCTCTTGGAAGAGGAGGACCTTGCGCAGAGCCCAGGATGAGCTGTAATAAGGAAGTGAGGACAAGAAGGTAGCAGATAAGTGGAAAGTTCCAGTAACAAAGATCCTATAAACACAGTCCAAGTACACTGAGTCTTTACTATGTGCCTGACTTTGACTCTGTTCAAGAGTGCTGCATATAGGGCGGCAGGTTAGCTCAGTTGGTTAGAGCACAGTGCTCATAACACCAAGGTTGCCGGTTCGATCCCCACCTGGGCCACTGAGTTGCACCCTCCACAACTAGATTGAAACAATCACTTGACTTAGAGCTGATGGGTCCTGGAAAAACACACTGTTCCCCAATAAAAACAAAAATTAAAAAAAAGAGTACTGCATATAGTAACTTGTTTAAATCATCAAAGCTCCCCTATGCTGTAGATGCTATTGTAGATAGCAACACCCCAGTTTACTGACTAGGAAACTGAGGGGAACTTGCTTAAGCCTCAAGTTTGCTAAGTGGCAGAGCTGGGATTTGAACCCAGAAGTTCTAGCCCTCGTATCTCATGGTCTAAGCCCTGCACCAAAGGAGAATCAGGGTAGCAGAGGCTGCAGAGCTGACTAGGCTCAGCCAAGGAAGGGCTTTTGCAGGTCAGGCTACCGGATTTGAATTTTTCTTTTCCTGCAGGACCCAATGATGGCTTTTGAGTCTGGAGGTGACACATGCAAAGTGTCAGATAAGTCAGAATGCCAGAAGCCCTGAAGCTGGGAACACGGCTGTTGTCCCAGCTGGGTGTCCCAGCGCCCCCTTCATTCCTTCCCTCTGCCACCCCCATAGTCCTAGCCTTATCGATTCAAAACCAAACAATGGTGGCACCTCCCTCAGAGCTGGTCCCCAGTGCCTCTGGCAGCTTTGATCAAGCCACTGTGCTCACAGCCTTCAATGGCAGCCTATTTTCCATAGCAGCGACTCAAAGAGTGCAGTTCTTAGACCCCTGGGACAGCGTCACCTGGGGAGCTTGTTAAAAATGCTGATTCCTGGGTTCCACCCCAAGGTCACTGAATAAAATCTCTATGAGTGAGCCTACACTTTTATAAGTAGGCATTGTCAGTGAGCTCCCCAGGTGATTCTGGGGTTTGCCACAGTTTGAGAACCACTAGCACCAAAATGAGATCCATTGAACTCCTATGTGAAGCCGTGACAAAGGTGTGGGAGAGGCACAAAAATAAATCAGCCGGGAGAAGCCTAGCCATAGGCAGCTTCCTGGCTTGCAGGGGAAGGCTATGAGACCAAGTTCCAGGCCTGGTTCTGCTGCTTTCTGTCTGGGGGACCTTAGGCTCAGGTGATCAAACCTTCACTTTGCCCAGCTACCAAATTGTCAAGAACTATGAGGGTCTGGGATTCACTCTGTTTGCAAACTAACAAGTTGTCCTGCCATGGTTTCATGGACTCTGGCAGAAGACCTGAGACGCAGACAAAGGGCTTCATCACTCACAGCATGTCGGTCAAGCAGCTGGAGCTTCATGTTTGCATTAATTTCTCTTCCCCTGCCCCACCAAGTACCATGGGGACAACGCAAAGCTTGATCCAGCTGGGTGCTACCTTATGCAATGGGTTTTGCATCATAGCCGAGAAACCCCAAGATTTGGTAAGCCAAATCTTTAATAATTTGTTTGCAAGCAAACTTGTCTGATCCTTGTTCCAGGGAGAAACATCATCCTTATTATACAGAACACTTACCAAAAAAAAAGATCTGCCTCCGCTCAAGAGGGAGGTGCTATCCCTATCTTCCAAAAACATCCTTGAAAAGATAGACCAGAACAAAAGCTGTCAGTGCCTCTGGTTGCAAGATGGGCAGAAATGCAAGAGACCCATGTGTATCTCCCAACTCAAATGGGAATATCAACATTTATCTTCAAAGCTCTAAATCAGATGGAGTTTCAAAAGCTTTACATTGGATCACATGAGTGCAAGGTATTGGGAATGTGAGGGAATAATTACAGAGGAAGTAAAATAAGTAGGCAACTATCTAAAGTGGAAACTGATAAGCAGGGAGCCTTTCACAACAAAGCTTAGGGGAACAAAGGGGAAAATATTTGCAACCTCTATCATGGGCCAAAGGCCAATATCCTTAAGACATATATGGAGTTCCTACACATAATTAGGTAAGAGGCCAACAACCCAGGAGGAAAAAAAGAGCAAAGAATACAAGCAAACAGTTCCCAGAAAAGCATATACAAATTGCATTTAGACATATGAAAATGTTCAACCTCACTCACAATAAGAGAAATGCGAATTCAAACCATCGCGAAATCTTGTTTTGTACATGTCAGATTAGTAAAATGAAAACGGTTGATAATTTACTATTTGTTATAGTAATATGGGGAACTGGACAACCCACACATTCTTGGTAGCAGTAAAATCAGTATAAACTCTATGAACAGTGATTTCCAACATCTATCACAATTTTAAATATAATTATTTACTTCTCTTACTTTTTTTTTTTTTTTTTTAGCTGAGCCATCCTGCTACCTATTGGCAGCTTAGCGGCTGCTCAGCTCGGGCTGG
>NW_017731832.1:233388-250491 GCF_001890085.2 Hipposideros armiger
TCGAACCGCTGTTGCTCAGAGCTCAAACTCTTAAGTGAGCTCTTAACCAACTGAGCCACTCGGCCGGCCGTATAATTATTTACTTCTCTTACTTTTTACTTTTCGCACACATGCAAAATGACATGATGCACTAGGTCGGATGTTCATTGCAGCATTATTTATAACAGCAAAAGACTGGAAACACCTAAATATCCACTATATAACACCTCTATATAATACAATATTGTGCCACCGTCTAAAACAGCGGTTCTCAACCTTCCTAATGCCGCGCGCGACCCCTTAATACAGTCCCTCGTGTTGTGGTGACCCCCAACCATAAAATTATTTTCATTGCTACTCTATAACTGTAATTTTACTACTGTTATGAATCTTAATGTAAATATCTTTTTGTTTTCCGATGGTCTTAGTCGACCCCTGTGAAAGGGTCGTTCGACCCCCAAAGGGGTCGCGACCCACAGGTTGAGAACCGCTGGTCTAAAAGAATGCAGCTCTATGCAGAGCTGATAGAAAAAATTTTCCAAAATATTTTATTACCTGAAAAATTAAGATTGCAGAGAAATGTATACAGTCTGCTACCCTTTGTGTGTGTCCTCCAGGAAGAACATAGACATGTATGGGTTTGTACATGTGTAGGATCTCTTTAGAAAGATACACAAGAAAGTGATAGCAAGTAATGCTTCCTGGGAGGGGAACTGAGAGATTGGATTCAAAAGATGCAGAAAGACTAACATTTTGTTAATATAAAGTCTTCCAAAATTGTATAAAATATATATTCTTCCAAAAACTATGTATAGCATACATTTGTAAAATAAATAAACGGGCATTCAGCAGCTCTGTGAAGAAATTTGGAGAGCCACACCCAGGAAGCGTCATTCATTCCCTCATTCACTCATCCCGCCAGGCATATGCTCAGAGCCAGGCCTAGTGCCAGGTACAGAATACAGAGATGAAAGAGACCCAGGCCTAGTCCCAGGCCAGCTCCCTGTATAATGGGCCGCCACAAAGAATCCCATTCTTTGGGAGATGGGGTTGGGGAAGAGCCATACAGATAGCTACAAAACAGAGGCTAAGCAGCGCCGTGTAACAACGTTGCAGTTAAGATTTATGAGTGAGTGTGTATGAGGCAGTGACAAACTTGGCCTTTGAAACGAGCCACACCTCGGTTTGAGAGCCGCTCATCAGCCTGGCCCAGTTATTTCACCTCCCCAAGCTTCAGTTTTCTCCCCTATAAAATGCAGCCTGGGATTAACTCACAGATCCACTACTTATTTTAAAGCCGTGTCATCCAAGGCCAGTTACTTAACCTCTCAGAGCCTTAGTTTCCTCATCTCTGAAATGCGACTAATAACACCAACCTCTGAGGGTTTGTGGAAGATAAATAAAAATTATATGTAAAAACAGTGCCGGGCATGAGGGTCATAGTGGGGGCAGGGTTAAATGGAAGACACCACTGATGGGACAATTACAAGGGTTAGATTGGCCACGCCCAGTGCCTGAATAAAGCAGTAGATTGAACACTAAACAGTGATGCTAATCTGGAGTCCTGCAAGGCCCGCCCCAGCCCTACCATCCCTCAGGAGGCTAAGTCTGCCCCTCCATTCAGAGGCCAGCTGCATTTATCTGGGGATGGAGCTGGCACTGGCCTTTCAGCTTTACCAGGCCAGTTCCCCAAAACCACAGCTTCCTGCAACCACACACCAAGTGCGAGCACCTCCCACCTCTGCCTCTGCTCGAGCTGCCTCCTCCACCTGCAGTGTCCTTTCTCTCAGCCTTCACATGTCTAAACCCTGCCCCATCTCCAGTGCCCCCTGCGGTAGGCTCTCCAAAGATGTGCATGTCCTAATCCCCAGAGCCTGTGAGTATGCACTTTACATAGCAGGGGGACTCTGCAGATGTGATTAAGTTAAGGATCTTGAGATGGTCACATTATCCTAGATTATCTGAGTGGGCTCATTATAATCACAAGGGTCCTTTTAAGAGGGAGGCAAGATGGTCAAAGTCAGAGAGAGGAGATGTGACTATGGAAATGGAGGTTGGAGGGGTGCTCTTTGAAGAAGAAAGGGGCCACAGACCAAGGAATGAAGGCGGCCTCTAAAAGCTGCAAAACGCAAGGAAACAGATTCTCCCCTAGAACCTTGAGAAGGAACACAGTCCTGCTGACACCTTGATTTTAGTCCATAAGACCCACTTCAGACTTCTGACCTCTAGAACTATAAGATACTAAGTTTGTGTTTTTTTAAGTCACTAAGTTTGTGATAACTTATTACAGCAGCCATAATACACCACTTCTTCCTTAAAGCCTCTGTGATCCCTGGCACCCCCACCCCAACTTTTTCCCTCGTCTGAGCCCATCTTGGTGCTTTCTCTGAATCTCTCCTGGGCTGTCCTCTCCCCACCTGGTGAGAGTTAGTTACCTCTTATCTCCTTTACTATATGGTGAGCTTGCGGGCAGGGTCTGCTATTCATTTGTGTGTCCCTCATGTCCCGAGAATTCTCCAGGATCCTTCTGGATCCCTTCCCCACCCCTTTCTGCCCTGCTCGGTGCCCTGAAGGCTGGGCACCTGGTGGCTGCCTAGTGGACCAGCCCATGGGAGGCAGCTGTAGGAGATGGATGCAGGGAGAGGCTGGGAACCTATTGCCCCCACAGACCAGCTGTGGTCACCGCTCCAGTGGAGCGGCCCTCCCCAGCTTCAACCACGCTGCTCCCTCCTTTGCAGTCCCTTCAGCTTCCCCTTGTTCTCCCCTGGGTGCCGCCTAGCCCTGCTCCATCCATACCTCCAAAACACTTCCTCCTCTAATGCCCATCCAGTTCACCCTGAGAGCCTCTCTATCATATCCTGCAGGCACCTGACTCATGCAGGTGCGGCTAACGTCCAAGCAAGTGGTCAGCTACAATGGGCCGGGTACATGTGTGGATACTGCCTGTCTGTCTCTTATATGGCAACTCCACGGGGGCTGGGAGGGACCCATTGAGGCTTCTCCTCCACCCACAGCCATACAGGTGGGGGAAAAGGCCTTAGCAAAGAGGGAGGGCAGGGGGAGGCAGGGAGCAGGGGCAGGAAAGCAGCCTGAGGGGTTCTCTGGACTCCACGCCCCACATAGGCAGACACATTGAGAGGTCCCAGGCCACATTTCTCCTGTGACCCCACCCCAGTTCCTGGCACAGCACCACGCCCCCTCCCCTCCCTTCCACAGGGCTGCCTCCCTGTCTGCTTATCTTGGTGTCTGGTGCTTCCAGGCCTGGCCGGCCCCACACCCCTTCCCTCATTCCACAGTACCTGAGCTGGTGAGTGACTCACCCCACATCCCGCACACCCTGACCTGCCCCTGACCCCACCAGACCTGGCCTCTCTGGCTCCAACAGTCTGAGCAATGCCAGCCCCACATTCTGCACCCCACAGTCCAGGGCAGCTCACCCCACCTCAAGGAGGCACAGCAGGGCCCCCCGCATTTCCAACACTAGCTACCCTAGACCAGGCAGCTGGACAGAATCCATTATGTCCATTTCTTACAACAACATTCAAGGGAGATGGTTACCACCCATTTTACAGATCAGGAGGCTGTCACAGAGACGTTAAGTGACTGGCAGGTAACAGTGGAACTGACCAAAGTCCCCCTTGCTTTCGGCACGCCTTCTCATTTACCCTGAGCCAAACTCAGGGCAATCCCTCCGCCCCTCTGGAGCTATCTCCCAGACTAGTAACAGGGACAGTGATTCTGCCACCCAGCTCCCTGGGCCATGCAGAGGCTCAGAGAGAAGAGGAGCTTATGAGGGAGATCAGAGGCTGGCATCGGAGCCATGAAAGGAGGCGGTGGTATCTACTGCAGAGCCAGCCACAACTTCACTAGGGCAGGCCGCCAGCCCCGCCCCGCCTGTGCAAGCTCCCCAGGCCACCTGCAGCTAGCTCCCTTCTGTGCTTAGCTTGTGGAACTTCCTCTGCTGCACTGCAGGGCCCCAGTGCCTGGCCAACTCAATGTCACATCGCCCCCTGGAGGCCTAGAGGGAAACGCTGCCCTGCCACCATGCGTGCTCCTTCCTGCTACAGCCCCCATCTTTCTGTACCCCTGACCCAGCACAATTCTGAGAGGAGGGTCAGAGAAGGGGGGGGGGCCTGTCTGGCCAAGGGCAGGCCCTCCATCCAGGCTACTCCCTGGCCTCTCTACAGACAGCAAAGGGGCGTTGAGCTGAGAGTGGTTCAAGAGAAAGCGCCCCAGGAGGGCTAGAAGCCCACACACCTGGATTCTAGCTACGTGACCCTGGCCATGTGTCTTTCCCTCTCTGGGGAACAAGGAGTGGCAGAGGCCATCTCTCTAAGGAAAGGTACCTCCTCTCCCAGCTCTAAATTGTACTTTATCTGACACTCAGTTTCCTCGTGTATGGCCACAAGGGGCCGCTGCAGCCACAGCTGTGAAAGATGCTGGAGTTGATGCAAACTGCCCACACCTTGCAGGCTGGACTCCCTGTGGCACCACGCCCCTGCGGTTGATGAGCCCAGCCTCCCTCCTCCCCGTACTAGACATCCTGGAATCACAGTATAACGCAAATGTCTAAAAACTTCCCAGAATAGGCCAGTCTCCTCAATTCACAGTTCTATTGGGAGTGGAGTTTAGTGGGACCCTCGGGGATCAAGCTAAGGAAAGCTAGGCAGACTCGGAGCATATATCCAGAGAGACCTAGAAACATTTCTAAATCCCTTGCAAGGGGCTGAGACAAGATGCTGGTTGGAAATCCCACCAGCCATGGAATCCCATGCAGGTGGGCTCAAATCCAAGAAGCTAGGAGATCCCCCATTAGCAGTTGGTCCTTAGACAAGGACTTCTCTGAACTTCAGTTTCCTCCCAGAACAACTGGCTGAGAGGGAACACTTTGGGGGAGGGGGTCAGTGTTTAGACTGGGAGCCAAGGCTCCCCCTCTCCCCCAGCTGCTGCACTGCACACATAGGAAATGTGAGCACAAGCAAGAGACGCAGAGCAGCCTCCAAGATCACTCAGGAAGTCAGACACTAAAAGGTTTCACAGCCTGAACACAGAACCCACTTTGGTGGGTCCCACCTCTCTGGCATAGCTTTCAAAACCCTTGGTGTACCTTCAGCCCTCGGCACTGTCTCCCTCCCGCCGTTCCAAACTTCTTCCGGTGCTTTGAATGTGCTGGACTGGCTCTTACCTCCAGGCCTGTGTTCTCCCCACCACCCATTCCACCACCACCCACACCTCCACTGTGTCCTATCCCACCTGCTCCTAACCCTCTCCCGATCCTCCCCCAAGTGCAGATTGGCTATCCCTGCTCTGAGCTCCTTAGCCCGAAATCCTGCCCTATCACAGACCTACTTAGTTACTGGAGACGACTTCTGTTCACCTGTGTGTCCCTGGTGGGTGGTGAGATCCACGTTTGGCTTAGTTACCTCCACATTTCCCACTGGGTTTGATCACAGACATTTTGGGGTGGGGGGGGGAGGTTATCTTGTGTTTTCTAACACCCCAGGGAATGTACACTATGAAATTCAGAGGCCCAAAGAATTCAGGAAGGAGTGTCAGTTAGGAACTCTAATAAAGAGGGTGCTTTGAGCAAGCCCCCCTCTCCTGACACACACACACACACACACACACACACACACACACACATACATTTTTTGCACCTCAAACATGGCTATTTGCTATGGGTTTTTAATTTGCTTTGTTTCCTTTGTATTTACTCAAAGTATCCATCAGGGCTGACAGAAGTTCCCTTGGAAAATCCCAGCGTGTCCTAGTCATGTTGAAGGGAATGGAAGAAAGGGATGTGGTTTTGTTCAGGTTTGGACCTGAGAGAAAGGAGAACTGTCTGGCCCTGAGGCTGAGGGGGTGGTGACGGCAGAGATGGACAGTGGACCCCAGGGGCAGAGAAAATTCTGAGAAATTATGAATCACGGATTTCCATGGCTCAAAAAGTCCATGGAGGCCACTCGACCTAGTGCCCTCATTCCTTCATTGTCTCCATTTGTTCCACACACTGAGGACCCCAAATGAGGAAACTGAGGCTCAGAGACAAGAAATAACTGGGACAGGGACTCATGGCTTACTTGTGGCTGCTTGCTTCCTAAGAAGAGGATTTCCAAAGCTTTCCTGCTCATGAGAAGAGTTCGTTTCTGCACTCAGTAGATGCCCCGTGATTACTTTAAATGGCATGAGACACTGAGGGTGGGCTTGGGAGTCAGACCAATTCAGGTCTTTTGTCAGCTGCGTGACAGCATCTGTCTGGGCCTCAGTTTTCCATCTGTGAAGTTGGGTGGTTGTGGGATTTAGAGTAAAGGCCTGTCACAGTCCCAGCACAGAAAAGTCCAGATGCAATAATGATGAGGATGAGGTGGAAGCAGAGGATGACGATGACAAAGAGAAGTACCGTTCCCAATGGAGCACACCCTTGGAGAGAGGAGGGGACCCACTTAGGCACAGCACTCTCAGCTGAAGGTTGGGGGGGTGGAACCTCACCATTGACAGAGTGTGATGAGCCAACATCACACTGTTGAAGCCATGCTACAACCTGGCTCTCGTGGTTACTTGGAGAAAGCAGGTGCTGGGAGTTTGATGGGTGACACTCCCCAACTCCAGTGCAGTTTTCAACCAGAATAGAGACCACTTGTCTTCTTGCCAGACTCATTCTCTTCTAGGAGGGGTTTATCTGGTACAAAGAGAGCAAGAAGTTCTTGGCCAATAGCGCCTCAACCCCCACCATAGGGCTAGAAAAAGGTAAGAGTGGAGAGGGCATGGGGTTATCTGCAGCCCTCGGGAGACAGACCAGCCTCCTCACTTTCACTAAGAAAGTCCCCCATGGCTTCCCAGCCACCAGCCCTCACCAGCGCCTCCTCACACTCTGTACTCTAACATGTTCGAGCTCCTCCATTCGTGCCACATTCAGTGTCACCTCCAGGCCTTGACAGATGCAGTTCCCCCTGCCCTGAACACTCACCTCCCCCCAACACACACACCATGCTTCCATCAGACATCACCTGGATAGATCCAACCCTTCATTCAGATCTCTTCCCAGCATTTCCTCCATGGGATATTCCCTGACCCCCAAGACTGGGTTAGACACTCCTGCTGTGTGCCCCAAAGTCCTTGGACTCCCCCCAGAATGGTTCTCAGGATGCTGGGCTGTGGTTGCTGTCACTTGTTGATCTCCCCAGTAAAACTCTAGGGGGCAGAGCTTGTGTCTGCCTGGGTCACTGCTGTAGCCCCAGCACCTAGCTGCATGCCAGGCCCAGAGCAGGCCACAATGAGTACATGTTGGGTGAAGAAGTCGGTGACTTGGTAAAGGGCTCCACTTGGGGCTCCCCATGAGCAGAGAGCTCAGAGGAGCCAACCTTCCTCTCTACCCCCACCCCACCTTTTGATCTCAAACCTGATTCTTACTGGTTTCGTGTTTTCTTGATTCACCGCCTTGCGATTTTCCTTTGTCTTGAGGAAAGTTCCCTCTGACAATCCCCAACATGTCTTAGTCATGCTGAGGGGAACAGATGAAAGGGATCATAATTGACTGGATTTGACCTGAGTTACAGTAACAATGGCACGTTCCTGTGGCTGAGGGTGTTGGTGGCTGCAAAGATGCATCAAGACATTCCCGGGCGAGAGATTCCCAAGAGGTCAGGAAGATCAGAGCCATCTGAAGATGTCTGAGTGTCACAACCAGATAGTGTCGAGGCAGAGCAGTCCTTAGAGACCATCTGGACCATCACCCCCATTCCTTCCTTACTGGTTCAGTCACTCATTCCTTTAACAAGCTCAGACCAAGTGCCTTCAGGGGGGAAACTGACGCCAGGATAGCAGAGCTCACTCTTAGTTGCACAGTTGTTTCAGAACAGCGCTTCTCTGCTCTTTAGAAGCCCATCTCTGACCTTAGAAAGTGCTAAAACTGTCAGAGGCCAGATAGGCAGTGCTAGGGGGGCAAGATTCGGAGCCAGACCAAACTTCGGCAAGTTACCTCCCTTCTCTGAGTCTCAGGCTCCTCATCTGTAAGTGAAAGCAACAGTATCTACCTCTCACAGTTATAAGAAGATGAGATGACATACGGAATCTGTCCCATGCCTGTCGTAAGAAGCCTCCCCAGCACCATCGCTGTGTCAGGAGGTCCCATAAGCTTTCACAGGCCCTGTCCCCTCCTGTCCCTCACTGCACCATTCAGCAATTATCAACCTGCTTTTCTGCCTCCAGCACTAGACTAAGAGTGTCGTGGAGAAAGAGACCTCGTCTACTGTGTTCACAATGTTATTTCCAACTCCTGACACAGAAAAGGCACCAATTAATATTTGTCAAATGGGTGTAAAGATAAACAAATGATCTGAAGAAGGGGTTAAAATAAATGGAGACCCCCAGTTAGATACGTTCATGAAGAGGCGGTGTTGGGACTTTCACCCTCGCCTTATCATCCATTACTATATCTTTAACCTCACACTCGACTGCTTCTCCAGGGTTTTATTTATTGGTGGTGGTGGTGGTTCATTTCTTTAAATTTGCCTTTAGATTTCATGAGAATCCCCTCAGATAGTCCCAGTGGTTCTCAGTCTAGTAAGAGGAGCAGGGAAGGGAACACATTTTGTTCGTGTTTGGGCCTGAGATAGGGTGAGAGCAGCAGGACCCCGAGGCCAAGAGGGCCAGAAGCAGCCTTGACATGTAGGAGAGACTCAAAGGAGAGGGGAACTCAAGGAGATCAAAGTGCTTGAGATTTATGAGTGTTGGAATGATAGATGTTGGAGCCAAAAGGCTTTTTAGAGACCATCCAGCTGTCATTCTCATTCCTCCATAATTCACTCATTTACTCTTTCCTCCCTTTAGCAAGAACAAGACCAGGGCTTTCTGCATTGGGAGACTGCGTTCTCAGGAAATGTTCTACATGTGTGAAGTCACCTGTCTTTTTCTCAGCTTTTTACTTATATAATCATTGCTTCCCACAAAAGGCATTTCTGACAAGCCTCTTCTTTTAGGATTTGTTTGTCTCTGTATTCGGTGGGGGCTTAATAATTGTTGGGAGTCAGAGAGAGCAGGAAGAACACCAGCTTTGGAGCCAGGTCAAATGGACTTGAGTCTTTGCTTGGTCACTGATAAGCTCTGTCGCCTCAGACAATCTAGTTAACCTCTCTGAGCTAGAGGTTTATAATCCGTAAAATGGGCATGGTAATCCCTGCTCCCTTGGCTCACACTTCCCAGATTCCAATCTTGGCTCCAACCCTCAGAAGTTGTGTGGTTCGGTAGAATGGAGGTATGTGAGGAAATGGACTCCACTCAGGACATTCAGTGTGCTGCATGGGTGGCAGAGACAGTGTGGTTCTGAAGCCTGAGCTGTGGGAACTGTTTCTCCACTCAGCGGGTCACATCCCAACTCAGAAAATTCCTAGCCTTGGCAAAGGCAGCAGCTCCATTCGTTGGCAGACCCATTCTGCTGTGCCATTTTAGGAGGTGTTAGAAATTCAGCCTAGATTTTGTTTCTCCAGCCCTCCTAATGATTCTTTGTGCTATCTAGAGTTCTTATACATTCCTTACTTGTTAAAATAGCATAGGAGCGTCTGTTGGTTGCAACTGAGAATCTAACCAATATGAAGGATTATATGGCAACCCTGAAGTCATCCATTGTCATACGAGTGTTGTCAATGTTCAGGAGAGTCTTGTCACTCACTGTCATATTCCACAATCTAAAAAAAAGGAAACAGCATGGAAGCCCCTGCTGTGACCCACTGCCAGGAGCACAAGAGGCCAGCAAAGCCACAAGACGTTAGGACCCCATCCAGGAAGATGCTCAAGAGGTAGGAGGAGCTTCCCACAGCTGGTTCATGACACAGACCCCTCACAGCCTTCAGCAAGGATGTTCAATGTAGCCTTCATTCATTCAACAAATATTTGAAGATCTACTACAAAAGATACTGTGGGGTTTAGAGGTCAACAAGATGCTTCTCCTCAGGGAGCCCATAGTCTACAACAATGTCCAAAGTGTTCTAGAAGAATTCAAGGAAAAGAGAGATGATGACTTGGCGGCCATGAGAGATCAAGAAAGACTTCATGGAGGAGGTGGCGATTGAATTGGTCCCTGAAGGATGACTAAGATTGCACATGAATAAATAAATGGAAGAGGTAGAAGAAACAGGATATCCAGAGGCTGTTCACTAGAAGGTGTGGAGGCAAGGGGGACAGGCGGGAACAGTGAATTAGCTAGACTGTGGGCTACTTAAAAGCAGAGACCAAGTGCGGTCCATCACAATGTCTGCCCAGGGCAACACTGAGTGTAGTGACTCGCTAAATTGAGAAGATGAGTAAATGGATAGGTGAACATGTGGATGAATGATGGATGGATGCATGAGTGGATAGATGACTTCCATCCCCAGAGTTCTAGATCGTCTCCATCACCTGAACAACTATAATAGTATATGTATCTGGGTCCAAGAAAACTGAAAAGATCCAGACAGACCCCTATAGGAGCCCAGGAGAAGCAGGAAGGGAGAGATAGGATTTTTAGTTTTCCAAACTAGAAAGCTCTGAACTCTTACAGGGTGAGAGGAGAGACGGGTACAAATGCTCTGCCCTCCTGAGCCATATGACCCATCTGTTTTGGGCAACAGCACACTTACCTCTTTTTTTTCTCTAATAAGATTACAGAAGTTTTAAACCAACAGGGACCTGAGAGCTGGTCTACCCATGCTCTGCATTACACTGGTTGGGAGAGCAGGTCCAGAGAGGGCATCAGTGTTCCCAAGGTCACACAGTGAATTGGTGGCAGACGCAGGACTGGACCCCTGGTTCCCAGGATAGTGCCCCCATCGAGATGCTCCCTCCCTCACTGCTTCTACATTTCCAACCTGGAGCCACGCCAAGAGGAGGCTCCCACACCTAGTCCCAAGCCCGGCCAGGTGAATCCAGACCTCTTCCCAGCACTGCTCAGACTCTGAAAGGTGGGGACATGGACATGAAAGTCCAAAGCACAGGCCAAAGACCCATCCATGGGGCCATCAGAAGCCAAACACAAGCCTGTTTCTGAAGAAAGCTTAAAGTGTCCAAAAGATGGGTTCCCTGGCTCACGTCTAAGCTTAGAGTCCAGCGCCTTGCCTTTTTGGAAGACTGAGTGTGTGTGTAAGTGTGTGACAGACAGAGAGACGGAGCTCAGCGCTTCCCCGCCTACCTGGTTCTTGAGACCCTCAATAGCGTCGTAATAGGAGGAGTAATCTTTTGGGGAGGATTTGGGCCCCTGCTTGGCATACCTTTCCCAGATCTTATTCTCCAGGTCAGCTCTGGCCTCCTCCAATGCCTGCACTTTATCCAAGTAGAAAGCCAGGTGGGCATTGAGGCTTTGCATGGTGTTCTTCTCATCAGCAGTCACAATGCCACCATCACCGCCTCTGGCACCACCTCCAAAGCAGGCTGCTGCCCTCAGAATTCCACTACAATTGCCCGGGGAAGGCTGAGCTGCTGGTGGGGACCACTGCAGAGCTGGCCCTGTCCCCACACCCACCTGCCGGGGGCCAGCGAGGCAAACACCTGACAGTTCATGGGCTCCAGGTCAGCTGTCACCCCTGTCTCTTCCCTGAATTTTGGACTTATCTGGCCAATTCTCTTCCTGCATTGAGGGAACCCTGGTCACTGCCTGGTCCCCTCCCTTCTCAGAGAGCTAAGAAGGCCCAGGGCTTTCTCCCACATCTGGGCAGGCCTGCACATCGGCTGCAGTGCCTGCTTACTGGGGCTCAGGGCAGCAGTGGAACAGAGAGAGGGCTGCCTCCCAGCCCCACCCTCCCTGCCCCAGGGGCCTTGGCCACAGATTCCTCCTGAGAAGCCCCTTCATGTAGATTTGTCAGGAGCCATAAAGACAGTGTGTATGTGGTGGGGGGAGGGCCTTGTCTGGAGGGGCCTCTGCGTAAATGCCCAACTACTCCCCACATGCGGCCCTGCTCCCCCCACCTGTCAGTCCTCTCCACATCTGGCCCTGTTTCCAACATGAAGAGGAGCTTGCTGTGCCAGACAACTCCTATGGCCTGGTCTTACTCTAGTCGCACCTAGGCGTCTTTCTTTCCCTTCCTCCAAGCTCTGTCTGGCTCAGGGAACCAGACTGGGCAAAGTGGGTTCAAGGATGAAGGAGGCTGACAGCACCCCAGCCTGAGGGAGGGATTCCTTCTAGACCAAGGGTCGGCAAACTTTTGAGACGAAGAGCCAATCCTGTCCCTCACAACAATTTAAAAATTATTCGAGAGCCATAAAACAAATGAAATCACCATTATGTGAATAACATCCTTAAAAAATTTTATAGATGAAACTATGATAGTATTATTTTCATTTTCAATTTTACTTCAGAGCCACATGTACGTATCCAAAGAGCCGCACGTGGCTCGCGAGCCGCAGTTTGCCGACCCCTTCTCAGGGCTCAGGGGCTGCCCTCTGAGCCCCACCTCCGACACCCTCTGTGGGGAAGCAAGAAATGGAGCACACGCAGCTCAGGGCACCCTGGCACCTGAGACCCAGGGAGAACCAGCCCTGCCTTTCTGCCCCATGTGCAAGGCTGCAGCTGGCACCCACAGTGCCAGCATCCGCAGTGTGGGCCCTGCCCTTGGAGGGGGAAGGAGTGGAAGAGAAGGGGATACAAGGACTCAAGCAGCTGAGAAATAAAAAGGGAACCAAACAGAGTCTATGAGCTGTCCTCCAAGGACAAGGGGTATGGGGACTTACGCGTTGCGGGGAAAACAAGGACAGCCTTCCTCTGGCCATGGGAGCCCTGCTGCTGGCCTATAACCAGCTGCTCACATACCCCACTTCCTCCTCCTCGCTTGTTGCCTGTCGTTGAGCCCAGGTGGGGCCCAGGGAGGGTCCTGAGTCATCAGGTGTCTGACCGCTGGAGGAGAGAGCGCAGGCGTGGTATGGGCCCACCCCTCCATTAGCCATTTGGCAGGTGCTTCAGGGCCAAGGAGCCTGCACCTGCCTATCAATGCTGGGTTTTTCCTCACAGGTTAGGCACCCACTGCCGCCCCACCTAGCCTAAGGGGCTCCACCAGACTAAGGGGCATGGGCAAGGGTGGGGGCTTGGGGTGGGCCCTCAGAGGGTTCCTCCACCTGGGTCCGGACACCCCAGCCTGTCTCGGCAAGGACGCACTAAGCAGAGAGGTGCGGGGCACCAGCCTCGGTGCTGGACAGGTGTGAGTCTAAAGCCAGGTTCTTCCACTTACTTGGGGAAAGTTGCTTTCTCTCTCTGAACAAATGTAGAATTCAAATGGGGGTGAATGCTGTTGGTGGGAAAATGGGGAGCACGTAATGAGGGTGTGGTCCCTTCTAGGCGACCAGGGAGGGTATCCCCGAGAAAGAGACACTTGAGTGATGGGTGAGTAGGAGTGGCCCAGGAGAAGAGCATCCTGGGGGAGGGACAGGCAGCATGTGCAAGTGTCCTGAGATGAGAAGGAGCAATGGGACTGCCAGGGCAGAAGGCCAGTGTGGCTCACGAGCAGTGAGTGGGCCCAGCAAAGGATGTTGGTGGCAAAAAATAATTTTGATCTCGCGACATTGTTGTGAGGCTTAAAAGAGCTAATGTTGTAAAGCTGTTGGTGTGGGTCGTTTTCCTGACTGTCCATGGCATCGTGTCTGCCCCTGACTTGCCCTTGGACTGTCTGGATGATGGGTTCTCAGCCATCTCACCCCTCTAGTCTGTTGAGCCCCCATTAAGATGGAGGACCTGTGTTAAGAGGGGCTGGGAGGAGGGCACAAAGCTGAAGGAGCATGGTTTCTTCCATCAAGGACCCTCCAGGCCTCCAGGCAAGACCTCCACTGCTTTGCTTTCCTTGGGGTTTTAATCTTCAGTCATTTTGTGAGGTCGGTCCTAATTTTTACAGGTGAGCACGTTGAGGCTCAGAGAGGGTAAGCATCTTAGCCACACTCACAGAGCTAAACAAACAGGAGGTAGACCGAGTTTTGTCCTGTATGAATGGGCGCTAAGAGGTGCACAAGCCTTGTGCTCCCTCTCTCTACCCCCAGCCTCACATACTTTCTGGGACCCTCTCTGCATTCCTCCTCAATTTATCTCTCCCCTTGTTCAGCCTGTTTCAATTCACCCCTAGGTTCCCCCACACCCAAAACAGTAAGTTTCAAAAAATGTGTGAGTGAATGAATAAACAAATGATCCTCGCTACCTAGTCCTAGCCCAGGGCCTTCACTAACTCTCTCTCTCTCTCTCTCTCTCTCTCTCTCTCTCCTGTCTATATGCATTTCTGTTTCTCTCTATCTCTCTGTGTCTCTTCTCACTCTTTCTCCCACGCTGAGTCACCCCAAAGTTAATCAGGGTACCTCAAAGGAAAAAGGCTTCCTTTCTCACCCCGGTCCTACACCTGATGGTGCTGCACAGAGAAGCCCCACCAGGAAAGCACTGGGGCAGCAAAAAACAGGGCCTCGGAGCTTGTGCCTGTCCTGTGTGTACCTGAGGCCAAGCCACTGTCTTGGAAGACCTTGGCATTCCCTGAGCCCTGTGTGGCAGCATCCAAGCTCAGTGAGGTAGGCCAGGCCAGGACATCAGGACCTCCCGCCTCTGAGCCTCAAGCCCCCTTGGGATTGCCTCCTCTGACAGCAGCCTGTAGGACTAGCTGACTGCATTACCCAAACCAGGTCACCTGGGGCCTTGGGGAAGACCATTCACACCATGGAGAGATATGCCACTTGTTGCCTGCAAAGTTCCCTGGTTACACTTGGGGTCTTTCCTATAAAAAAAAAAGAGCCCCCAAAACTAAAAAGGACCCAGAATGTCAAGGTGGGTCCCATCTCATAAAACAAAAACCCTAGAGTCAGTTAAGAAGAATTCTTGCTGGTCTTAGTGGACTCTCATCTTCATCCCATCCCTAAGAAAACAGAACAGCAATGAAGCACAGGCTTGATCAGGGACCTAAGCGCTGGGCTGGGCTTGGCACTTTCAGTCTGTAGCACCTGGAGCAGGCCACTGTCCCCCAAAGATGAAGAGGCTGGAGGAGACATCTCTGCAGCCATCCCAGCATTGTCCTTATGCGTTCTCAGGGGGATGGAGAGGATCACTCCTCCCAGATTGCACTGGGAGAAGTGGAGCCTGAAGGGCCACGTGACCCACCCAGGACGCTGAGAGGCAACTCCTCCTGCCTCCACTAGTCTGTGCTATGGAGTCGCTTTCCCGGTTTCCCAAGAGTTTGATCTGGGGTGGGGGTGGGGAGGCAGTCTTGCCATTGACAGAGTGGCTGGCCCAGGTCTTATTTGGGTGCTCGTGGCACCAGTTCCTGTGGATGAGAGCACTGGCCAGCCCCAGAACCCAAAGTGTTGGCTTCACTCTTCCCAATGGGGCACGGTAGTGGGGTACCCCAGAGGGAAGTGGACTCCACATGGGACTCTGGGATAGCTGCTCTGCCTGCTTTTTTCCTCTGGGGCCCAGCGACACAGGGTGGGACCACCTAGAAGCTCCCTGCTTGACACCCTCCCCTTCCACTTCTGAGCCTGCTTTTAGCCAGGTTGCCTGCAGACGCCATCTTTACCCTTAGGCAAGCCCACTCTTCCTGTATTCCCTGTAAGCAGTGATGGCAGCCTCTCAAGATGAGGGGAAGCTGACTCCACCACACCCAAGTGTAAGAAATCTCACATTGCTATATACCTCTAAAGCGGATGTTTTTGGGGGTGGGAACTTTAACCTGGTACCATCTCCAAGGCAGAGGGATGCCTGGGGATTCTTATGCAGTGCCGGGCGTTCTAGGCTCAGTCCTCACTGTGAGTGCTGATGTTCTGCTCTCCGTCCAGGTCCATGTGGCCTCCCAAATGTGGACCACTCCCCAGATTCCATGCCACACTTGAACTCATTGCCCAGCTGGGAACAGTGGTCCCCAGGGTTCAGCATCCCTAGGGGAGTCACGCAGCCCCTCCCCCAGTGTCCTATCTCTTCTAGGGTCACAAAACCATCCCTCCCCAGCCTCTGAGGGAGCTCCTTCAAACCTCCCTCCTCCCTGAGTCATCCACTCATACCTCCAAAACTCTGGTCACTCTGTGGCCCACCCTCACCCAGGGATCACCCCCCCCAGATCAATTCTTCTTAATGCCAAAACTCAGGTTAGAAGATATCCAGGAGTTTCGGGGACACAGGCTTCTCTTCCCTGGAGTGAAGATGGGGTCACAAGAAACCAACATCACTTCATTCCTTTTCCTAATAACTCACCCTCCTCGGCTATCATTTATAGAACACCAACTATGTGCCAAACATGATGCTTAACTCATTACCTGCATGAAATCACCTAATCCTTCATCAACCTTATATAGTAAGGGTTTCACTCCCCATTTTGTAAAAGAGGATCTTGCCCAAGCTCTTCCAGACTAGCCAGGATGCCAACCCAGGATGTCTGATTCCAAAACCCAGGCTTTTAACCCCCTTGTCCTCAAAAATCATGTCTTTCTTTAACCCCACCTGTGGCTCTCCCTAGAAGCTTCATTCATGCAGCCAAATGAGCAAGCTGTTGAAACTGACACAGTCACTAGTCAGCTCTTTCCTAGCTCCAGGCAGTGAGCCCTACCCATCTCTAGAATCTTCATTATTCACTCAGGGGAAGTTCTCCCCTTACCCCTCCTTTTCCAGCCTCCCAAAGGCAGGAAAAGACACTCCCCACCAGAGGAGGCACCTACAACCCTGGCTCTGAATATGCATTCACTCACTGGGTTCCCATATCAACTCCCAGAAACAGGGTTCACCATGCTTACTAGAAACTGAGGCTTTCCAAGATCACTGAGCTAATGCAGAACAGAGCCTGGGTTAGAATCCAGTCAGTTTATTCCCAAAGGCTCTGAAAATGGCCTCATCATGGATAGAAAGTCACCATGCACAAGAGGTAGGTGACCTATTATCCCTCACACAGAGGTGCCCTAAGTTGGCACTGTGTTAGTGACCTCACATGCATTCTTCCAGCGATCCTCATAACAAGCCCACGAGGGAGGTACTATCATTATACCCACATTTGAGATGTGGAAATTGAGGATTGGAGATGATTAACTTGCCGTCCCTCAAATAAAAGCAGGCAGGATTGGGCTGGCCGAGTGGCGCGATGGTTAAGAGCTGGCTTGGGATGCCAGAGGGCCCCGGTTCAGATCCCACATATGAGGGCCAGTGACACTGCCCTC
>NW_017731832.1:250673-311102 GCF_001890085.2 Hipposideros armiger
CCCGGGAAGAGCGCAATGATGGTGCCAACTTGGGCCAGAAGCAACGTCCTCCACAACTAGACTGAAGAACAAACGGACAGCAACTTGTCTGTTCCCCTTCCCCCAATTCCCCAGCACTGTTCCAATCCCCCAATTCCCCAATAAAAATCTTTAAAAAAAAAAAAAAGCAGGCAGGATTCAGACCCAGCTCTGGAGGCAAGAGCAGCTGGGAGGAGTTCCAGCATGAGTTCTTGCTGGGTTCATGGACCTCCATTGATGAGCTTTAGGGGACCCATGAACCTCATGAATTATATGCAAATGTGTGCATGCTTAAGGAGGGGTGGGAAGGGAAGATCTATAACTTCAGTATATTCTCAAAGAAATCCCTGATAACAATCCCTAGTGCAATGCCTGGCAGACAAAAGACGCTCAATAATATCTGGTGAATAAGTGAACTAAAGAATGAATGAATGAATGAATGAGTGAATGAATGCATGCGCCTCCGTGCCCTAGGAGACACCACATGACCTGGTGTCTATCTGTATCTTTTGAGATGGTGAAAGCCATCCAGGGACCTGAGCCCAATCGTCCTCCAGGCCCTTTCTCCCAGTCCCAGAGGCTACAGCCAGGTGTTATGATGAGTTCCAAAGCCATGTTTCCTCCTCTTTCTCCCCACCTCCGCTACTGACAATGACCAGACAGATGCGGGAGTTGTGCAACTCAGATAATGAAGCTTTATTGAATGCCAAAGGGGGCAAGGGTGAAGCAGGGCTCGGGTGTGAAGTGCTTGGGGGTGGGAGAGGCATCTTCCTAGTGAGATCTATGCCCACACGGGGAAGGTGCTTCCTAGGCCTAAGCAATGCTGAGGCAGCCTTAGTTCTTGCTGCGAAGGACCTGCTCGTGGGTGGACACCACCTTGCCATCGTGCACATCCACGACCTTGGTGCGGATCTGACGACTGGAGGAGGTCACTGGGGAAGAGGAGAGAGAAGGCCTTACCAGCAGTGGACAGGCAGTGGGGAAATCAGAAGTGGGGAAGCCAAGGAGTTGAGGGGACTTAAATGATCTGTCTCCCTGCTGCCCTCTCCCCTAATTATCTCTTTATCCACCGCTCTTGCCCCAGCACTGATATTATCAGTACATTTCTTTCAGGTCAGGGCTCCCTAAGGTCAGAGGCGGAGCCTGTGTCCTCAGAACAAGCCTCCTAAGAACTCAAATGGAACTGGTTCAGTCTCTCTTGACCCAAATAGACCAAGATTGAGCCATGTCGAGCCCTGTCCATGGTACTGACCACAAGCACCATGAGGTCTGCCATAGACACTGGGTGACAAAAGTAAAAAATGGCGGCCACCAGCTCCTAGCCCTAAGAAGGGCTTAGAAAGTGGTTTATAAGGGATAGTGGGTGACGAAACTAGTTCAACTTCTCAAGAAATCCCTACTCAACTTTCTAGACCTGCTGGGAGACTGGGGGTGGTCCTGAGCCCAGGTTTGATGAGGAGTAAGGTCTTACCGTCTCTGGATGACTGAGAGCCAGAGGAGAACTGGGAGGACGAGAGGCTGTGAAGACAGAAAGGGGCAATATCATTAGAAACATGGTGGAGGGAGGGTGGGCAGTGAGTGAATAGTGGGGAGATGGACTGGGAGGGAGGGCAGGACACTCACTGGGCGTCCTCGCCCTCCAGCAGGCGGCGGTAGGTGGCGATCTCCTGCTCCAGCCGTGTCTTCACGTCCAGCAGGATCTTGTATTCCTGGTTCTGCTGCTCCATGTCGCAGCGCAGCTGGGCCAGCTGCTCCTCCACGCTGCCGATCATCTCCTGGATCTGAGCTAGCTGCATGCAGTAGCGGCCTTTGGTCTCCTCCAGGCTGCTCTCCAGGGATGCTTTCTGTGAGGGAGGGAAAGAGGATCAGGAATCACTGAGTTGGTCATTCCCTGTCTCCTAGTCCTGAGCCCACCCCAGGCCTGGCAGCGCCCCATACCATGCTGAGCTGGGACTGCAGCTCGATCTCCAGGTTCTGCACTGAGCGCCGGAGCTCTGAGATCTCGCTCTTGCCACTCTGCACCAGCTCGCTGTTGGTGGCCACTTCGCGGTTCAGCTCCTCTGTCTGTAGAAAAGAAAACATCATTCACCCTGGAAGTTCCTGGAAGGGAGGTCTCCTGGGTCCCTTCCACCCTGAACGACACCCACCTTGCTGAAGAACCAGTCCTCAGCATCCTTGCGGTTCTTCTCCGCTATCTTCTCGTACTGGTCACGCATCTCGTTCAGGATGCGGCTCAGGTCCACACCAGGGGCGGCGTCCATCTCCACGTTGATGTCTCCTCCAACCTGGCCTCTCATGGAACTCATCTCCTGCGCAACCAAAGAACAGTCCCCAGTCAGGAGCCTCACTCTGGCAGCCGATTGGGATGCCCCAGTCAGAGGTGTTCCTGGCATGAACGTTGCCCTCGACAATCTCAATTCTGTCTCTTTCCTCCCAGCTTATCTTCTAAGCAGGCTTTTCTGTTTAACCCCCACCTCCTCGTGGTTCTTTCTCAGGTAGGCCAGCTCCTCCTTCAGGCTCTCGATCTGCATCTCCAGGTCAGCTCTGGCCAGGGTCAGCTCATCCAGCACCCTGCGCAGGCCGTTGGTGTCAGCCTCCACGCTCATGCGCAGGTTCAGCTCCGTCTCGTATCTGGAATGATCCGAAAGAAAAGGAATGAAACATCCATCCTGACCACACTGAAGGCTTTGTTCTCTTCTCCCTGCAGCTTCTTCCCATAGCTGGCACCTTTGAGTGGTTTAGGGAGCCAATCTTGAAAATGACATGGCTGGACACAGTGCCCATTGATTGCTCAAATCTGAACATTCCTGGGGGTGGGGCAGGGGATAAGGCAGTTCATCATGCTACATAATTCAGGGAAGGGAGATGTTGCTAGTTTGAGCCAACCAATAGCATGCAAGGCCTCTAAATATGACTACCTCCTGAACTTCAGGGGCACTGGGAAAGCGGGAAGCGGCTCTCCCTAAAACAATGGCTTCCAAACCTAGCTGTGGATCAGAATTACCCAGGTAGCCTGTTAAAAATAACTGAATCAGAACTCCACGAGTGGGGCCCAAGAGTCTCGCTTATATTTTTACAAGCACCCTAAAGGGTTTTCACGTGGCCATCCTGGCACTTATCGGCTCTGTTTAGGGAACATTGCTCCAAAAATGCCCCACTCTGGGAAGACTGGACATTCTGGGCCACCACCGCAAACTCACTTGGTGCGGAAGTCATCTGCAGCCAGGCGGGCATTGTCAATCTGCAGGAGGACATTGGCATTGTCCACGGTGGCCGTGAGGATCTGCAATGGAAAGGGCACAGGTCATTGGTCAAATGGACATCCCTCGCCAGGCTTCGCTGCAGCTGGCATTGGGCTTTTGCTTTCATGCTCTAGCCTGAGTCCTCCCTCCTCACCACAAACCTTCGCCACAGCAGCCTACAGGGTCACCTCCGGTAGTGCAGCTTTGACCCAAGACTTTGCAGACTCAGGGTCAGCAGAAGGGGTAGAAAAAGCCCTGGCCTTAGAATCACAAGCTCTTGAGTTCTGATCCTGGTTTTGCCACCGACTTGCCGTAAAACCTGAGATGGGTCTCAGGGCCTCAAATCCCCTACCGACAGATGAGACCCAATTCTCGATCTGAATTCCCTCTCTGCACAAGCCAGGCCTGGCAATCCTCCACAGGCACATACATTTCTTTGTAAGCCAGGAGAGCATGGGACCTCAACTGAGGCTTTCCCAAAAGATGAGATCCAGTTGGCACAGGCGATTAGAAAAAAGGAAGCAGCAGAAAAGAAAGGAAAAAAAAAAAAAGATGACTGAACCCTGGATTAGCTGGAGTTCCCTCCCTAATCATTTCATTTCCCTAATCCACGTGAGGCATCAGAGCCAGACACCAGTGGAAGCAGGATCAGCAGGGAGGGCTCCTGGGGTGATGTGGGAGCAGGAAGCAGGGGGCTAGAGTCAGATGACAAGAACTTCCAGGTTCTCTCCTGCGCAGAGTATATAAAGTGGGCCATCACTGATGTCTGTCTCTGTGTGTTTTCTATGCCCGCCTGGTTGTGAGGAGGGGCCAGCCAGTGCCAGAGCACATGGGCGGCAGCCGCCACAGCTCAGACTAATGAGCTAATGAACGGTTTGGGTGTCTAGCCTGGTCCCGTTACAGCCTTGCTCCTCCCCTGTGCTGGAGAACGAACAGGTAGCGGCCTCCTGTACTGGCAGGTGGGAGACAAGCGTTCTAGCCTCAGCCCTGCCGTTAATTTACTGTGTGCCCTTGGGCCAATCACAGCTCCTCTCAAAGCTTCAACTTCTTCCTTTGTAAAACGTAAGGGTAGGAATTCCTGGTCTCACATGGTCGGAGGGCATGAGCAAGGCAGTAGAGGAAACCATCTTGCCACTGACCAGCTCTGTTGGGGGCACCCAGGGCCAGAGGAAGGGGTCTTCCTTGTCTAGGAATCTAAAGGTGCCAATAACGTGAGGCATCTATTCCTTCAGAGTCAGGTTGTGGGATGGCACCTCCTGCTGCCCAGTCCACACACCTTGTTCCTCAGGTCCTCGATGGTCTTGAAGTAGGGGCTGTAGTCCCTGGTCTCAGCGGGCCGCTGCTTCTGGTACCAGTCACGGATCTTCACCTCCAGGTCGGCGTTGGCCTCTTCCAGGGCGCGCACCTTGTCCAGGTAGGAGGCCAGGCGGTCGTTGAGGTTCTGCATGGCCACCTTCTCACTGCCCACCACGAGCCCATCACCACCGGCAAAGCCACCACCCAAACCACCACCCAAGCCACCACCCAAGCCACCACCCAAGCCACCACCGTAGCCACCACCGAAGCCACCACCGAAGCTACCGCCATATCCTCCTCCAAAGCCACTACCCAGAGCCCCACCAAAGCTGCTGCTACTGCTGAAGCCGCCACCATAGCCGCTCCCCAGTCCGCAGCCCCCCCCAGAGGAGTAGCGGGAGGAGGAGACAGACAGGCCCCCGTAGGCGCTAGGGGCCCGGCAGGACCCTCCAGCCAGGACGGAGGACATGCGGCTGGAGCCACCACCGATGCCACAGGAGCCCTTCATGGAGCTGGAGGAGGTGAACTGGCGGCTAACGGTGGTCATGGTGCCGAGGAGGGAGGTAAGTGAGCAAGTGAGTCGGCAAAGAAAAAAGTGCTCAGGTAAGTTGGAAAAGGATGCAGGTGCTTTATACTCATGAGTAGGGGGCGGGCCTGGCATTTTCCATTCCCCTTGGCTTTCATCACCCACAGGCCAGCGCCAACTCCCAGCCAGATCCCTCCTCTCCTCCGCCTCATCATGTCTGTCATATTTTACTGGAAACTCATTGTTTGGGGTGTTTTGGGTTTCTTGTCCCGCCAGGCGTGATTCACAGGAGAAGGTGTGGGCCTGCAGGCTACACTTTCCCATCAGGCCCTGGGAGCTGTAGCCCTTAGGAGCCCGCGTGCTGGGCTCAGCCAGCAAGCAGGGAGCAGGGCCTCTGTACCATAAACCTATGTAACTAGGCGAGCCTTTGACATTCACTTAGAGGTAGTCCACCACTCCAGGAGGCACCTGGCTGGAGAAACACCAGCATGGCAAGGTCACGTCAGGCACAGAGGTGCCCCTCAACTTTACCACCTATACAAAGGAATGAGAAGGTCTTGGGGATCTCCCGGGTCTGACCCGCTAGGCTGTGCTAAGGAGCCTATCATATCCCTGAAATGTGCCCAGTCAGTCAGGTGGCTCAGGCTTCCACCCTGACAGCCCCATTGAAGGGAAATCCAGGCAGCTCTCCCCGCCCTGGGCAAAGACCCTAAGATCCTCCGCACACCTGCAGAATGGCCCATGGCGCTGGCTTCCCATCGTGGCCAAGGCCAGGTGGTGTCACAGGCACAGCCTGTGAGAAACATTGGGAAAAGAGCATGCAGTCAATGAGTCCTGGCTCTGCCAATTACTGCTGTGTGACCCAGGACCTGACACTTCTCTGAGCCTCAGTTTGTTCATCTGTAAAGTGGGAGTAAATACCATCCACCCTGCCTACTTCTGAGTCAGCTCCCAGAATCCAACTTGGCAGTGTATGTGAAAGGGTGTTGTAAGCTGACTGCGGCACAAAGCTGGTTAACATTGTTGTAGCCCAGTCCGGGCTCCAAGGCGGGGTACAGCGGCACCCCTGGAACAAGCTTGGAAGAGCCTTATTTGCGTCCATCCTCAGGTGTCTTCACAGGCCCCTAGGACAGCTCTGGTGGGAGGGGCTGCCTCAGACACCCATATTGGAGCCTCTTGCGGAGCTGGCCCAAGGAGTGCAATCGCCTGGGAGTGGACAGCCCCTGAATCCTGAGGCCCCAAGAGTCAGGGGACATTTCCAGGGGTCCATTTGGTTCTGCCTTGGAGGTTTGTATATCAGGACCTCAGCTATCCCGCATCTTCCAGACAACCTGCAAAGGCACCCCCTCTGGCCACGCCCTGCCTTCCCGCCAGCCCCTCAGCTCCACGACCCCGGGAGGCATGTTGGGAAGAATGTGGTCGTGTCTGGGGCTGCCTAACAAGTCCCATCTTCCCAGACAGGCCCCGACAGCCCCTGCTGGAGGCTCCAACGCTCTTTGCTCTTCAGAGACTCAACAGCTCCCAGAAGCAAAGGGGAGCCTCCTTCTCCCCCCCCCATCCTCACTGCCATCAAAGCAGACGTCAGGGAGCCCCTGTCCCGCCCCCCCCCCAGGTTTAGGAGCTCAGAAGACAATGCTGAGATAGACACTTGAGGCTGTGGGCTCCCCAAATCTGCCGAGCCAAGGACTCGCAAGGATGTGAGTAAGCGAGGGCCCCACCCCTGACAAACACTCCTAATCTCCTTCCAGAGGGCAGTCTCCCACCTGACCCAACCCTACAATTCCCCTGCGAGAGGCAGCCAGCACTTTGGCTGAGGGACAAATGCTTTTGTTAGGAGACATATTGCTGTCAGCTGTGGATTGGGGAGTGGATACTCACCGGAGAAAGAAAGCAACATCAGGAGGGACCCAGGGAGCAAAAGTGGGTGCAGAGCCCAACACCGGCTTTCTCTGTGCCGCCCACCACCCTGCAAGAAACCCCGGAGAGACGCCCTGGAGCATGGGACACAGGAAAAGCTAGCTCTCCTTCCCTCCTCACCTGATTCATGGAACCCAAAACAGGCTCCCTCCTTGGCCCCCTCCAAGGGGAATTCCAAAAGATAAAGAGGGTAGGGATCCAATGACATGTAAACTCACGCACACAATCTAAGGAGAGACCTGTGCCAGCCCTCCCCACCCCCACAGACCCTGGAGCCCCAGCGTGGAATACAAGTCTGATCTTCTCCCCCAAACAGGGATTAGAACCCTGGCTCAGATCCTGAGGCCAACCCCCCTCTCACTGCAGACATGGAACTAGGCACCAATTGCCCAACGTGGTGCTCGTGACATTTTAAGGAGAGGCAACTTTCTAGAGCAACAAGGGTTAATGGGATGGGGGGTAGTCTGTGGGGGCCTGGAATACCCCCACCTCTGGATTCCTAGGCAGGCTTTGTGTGGATGCCATTACCTGAGCCTCCTCCAGCTGCCCCAGGAAGGAGGGGTAAAGGAGGAATCTGGGAAGGTGCCTCTTGTGGTCGGTGAGTCTCCCTGCACCAGCCTGTGGGGAAACCAATGCCAATCCACACAGGTGAAGCAGCGGGACACAGAGAGAGAGAGAGAGAGAGAGAGAGAGAGAGAGAGAGAGAGAGAGAGAGAGAGACAGAACCTGCATTGTGTGCTGAGGGCCAGGCAGGGCGCCAGGGCATGGGATCCTAAGGAAGGAGGGGTCCTCGGGATATCCCGGTCTCAGGAGGGAGGCACAGCCCCTGCCTTCGGAGCTCAGTCTAATGGAAGAGACTGTCCCTGCCCTTAGGAAACCCCCAGCCTGAGAGGGAAGAGAAGATATACTTCAAAATTACTTAAGATATGAACAAATGTAAGAAAAGTGCAATCCATATGTATTTGTTTCCTGGGATTGCCATAACAAATGACCACAAACTGGGTGGTTTAAAACAATAGAAAGTTATTCTCTTACAGTTCTGGGGGCCAGAAGTCTGAGATCAGGGTGCTGGCAGGCCACCCTCTCTCTGAAGATGCTAAGGGAGGTCCCTTCGTGACTCTTCCAGCTTCTGGTGGCTCCTTGCGTTCCTTGGTTTGTGGCAGCAAAACTCCAATCTCTGCTTCCGTCTTCACAGGGCCTTCATGTCTGTCTCTATGTGTCCTTTTCTACCTCTGAGAAGGACACTCATTGGATCTAGCATTCACTCTAATCCAGGATGATCTCATCTCAATTCTTACCACAATTACATCTGCAAAGACCTATCTTCAAATAAGGTCACCTTCTGAGGTTCCAGGTGGACACGAATTGGAGGGGGACATTATTCAACCCGCTACCACCATCTAACAGACTGGCAGCTATCCACGTTGCAGAGGCAGTGGTGAAATTTCGTGGAGAGACGGTATGCTCAAATGTGGGCAGGGCCACTCTGGAAGGCTTCTGGGAACTGCTTTTTGCTCAGGAATATAAGGGTGCTGGGAGTTGGCAGCAGGAAGGCACAGAAATCTCAGGTCTCTGGTCCATACTTCCCACCACCCAATTTCTCTGGTTCCTTCACAGATAGAAAACTGCACTGGGAGAGATGGGGTTTATTATTATTATTATTATTATTATTATTATTGTTATTTAACTTTTAATTTGAAATAATTTTAGACTTCCAGAAAAAGTTGCAAAAGTTGTACAGAGTTCATGTGCATCCTTCACACCGCTTCTCCTAATATGAGCCTATCATATTAACATTGTACAGTGATCACAACCAATAAATTAACACTGATCCAATGCTATGAATTAACAACAGGCTTTATTTAAATTTCTCTAGTTTTTCCATTAATGGTCCTTTTCTGTTGTAGGATTCAATCCAGGGTTCCACATTCCATTAGTTGTCATGTCTCCGTAGTCTCCCCCCATCTGTGACAGCTCCTCAGTCTTTCCTTGTCTTTCATGACCTTGACACTTTTGAAGAGTACTGGTTAGTAGCTATTTTGCATAATATCCCTCCGTTTGGGTTTTTCTGGTATTTTCTCATCATCAGGTGGAGGTTATGCAGTTGAGCAAGAAAAGCACAGAAATGGTGTTGTGTCCTTCCCAGGGCATCATCTCAGGCATATAAGGTTGGTGATGTTAACCTTGTCCGTGGGCTAAGGGTGGTGCCTGATAGATTTCTCCACTGTAATGTTACTATTTTTCCCATTGAAATTAATAAATACTTTGAGGAAGATACTCGGAGGCTATGCAACTACCCTGTTTCTCCTTAAACTTTCACCCACTAATATTCGCATCCATCAGTGAAGGGAAAGAGCTCTTGACACCCAAAAATAGCCTCATCTGCCTGGACTCCTTCAGGGAATCTGGCTCTTAGGAGAGACTTGAAGGGGAGGGGTGTCCAGGCCCAAGAAAAGCTCTTTCAGTCTAGCCCCAAAGCTGGACTGGGTCTGCACCCTAACACACTCCCGTGCAGGCTTCCCTTGAAGAGACACCATCTTTCTCTAATCATTGATGTCTAGAGTCTTTTACTAGGCCTCTGTCAGCCCCAGGGTAAAGGAGGGGACAGGCAGGGTCCTTGCTATGTCACAGGTAGGAAGCCTGAGATCCAGAGAGGCTCATAGTCAAGTGACCAGTTGGACCCCTCTCTGTGATTCTCAGACCCCCAGGGTCTGCCCAGGGCTGGGCTTCTCCTCTTCTCCTGACAGAGTCCTGACTCCCCTGCCTTCTCTTCCCTGTTCCTCCACACCCTCCCCTTCCCAGTCCCCTTCACTTGGTTCATCCCTCTCCCCACCAAGTCCCAGCCACCTGTGTGTAGCCAGGGTAAAGCCTCCTAGGGCTGAGGGCTGTCACTTGTAGAGACAATGGACTGGGTCTGAGCTGACCTGGATCTCAGCTTCTGCTGCCAGAAAGGTAGGGTAGCATGGGGGCTGGGAGCAGGCAGGATTGCAAGCACAGGAGGCAATCAGGGGCCCGGAGCACCTCCCGAGGCCTGGGTTCCCTTTCCCCTAGAAAGCTCTGCCACCAGCTGGTTTCCCAAGCCAGCCAGCTCATCTGGGTCAAGTGTCCTTGTGAGAGCCTGGGCTGACACAATAGATGGGTTGAGCCAAGCGTTTTAGTGCCCACAGCCCTGTCTGAGTCGGCCGGCTACTGGAGCTGACAGAACGGAGACTGACCACCCCACATTATAGATGCAGCAGGTTCAGAAGTTGAAGAAATTCCCAAGGTCCGCAGCAAGGAAGCTGCTCAGCCGGGATTCCGCCCCAGCTCTGCCTCCCTTTCCAGTGACAGGTCCCCTCCTGCTAGACGGTCCCCAAAAGTCAGAGCCAAAAAGGGCCTCCACAGTCATGTAGACCAGTCTCAACTTCATAGATGGGGAAACTGAGGCCCAGAGAGGGGAAGGGTCGGGTCCAAAGTCACACAGCAGAGGAGCCTGGTTTGAAAGTGCAAAATGGTTAACAAGTGTCACCCAGCAAGCTGAGCTAGGCAGAGTGAGAATACGCAGGGTGAAAGAGCTGTGCCTGAACCCCAGAATCACACTCAGGTTGTTAAGAACATGAAAGGTTAAATGGCCAAAAGTCAGCAACAGACGGCTGTGGGAACTCCAACCCTAGGGGTGAGTCTATAGCATCCTGTTCAGAGAAAGTAAGGCTCCAGTTCTCCAGCCACTTAACCCGTGGTGCCCACTGCAAACTGAGCTCCATCCCCAGCAGCCAAGTCCCATCGCTGACCTCTATGTCCCCACCCATCTCCCAGCCTCTACCTGAATTTCCTCTTCTGTCCTCTCTTCCTGCCCAAATCCCTCCTGTTCTTTAAGGCCAAGCCTCAGTTCAGCACAGATTTAAGATGTGATTTCTGCAGACTGTGTGGCATAGAATAGATGCTCAATAAAGGACAAAAGAGAGGGAGGGAGAGTAGAAGGGGAGGAAGAAAGGGAAGGGAAGATGGTAAGAGAATGCAGAAGAATGAATGAGTGGATGGATGGATGGATGAACAGAGAGAGAAATGGAGGGTGGATGGAGGGTGGGTGGATAGGTGGGTGGGTAAGTGGGTGAAGGATGGATGAAACACAGAGAAAGGGCAGTCATCCCAAGGTGGCAAGCATCCTAGAGGAGCTCTTAACCGAGTAGATGCTAAGCAAGCCAAGGAAGTGAGGGAGGACATACCATTTGCTCAGGGGAGCACCTGAGCAAAGATGCAGAGGCAGGCGGTCTGCAGGAAACCACAAATACTTCAACACTGCTGGAGCGAACAGCTGAAGGCTGGATTTGCCTGATGGAACTGAGAGCAGAGGCCTCGTGACAAAGGTCGTGCTGAACGGCTCAGACTTGATCCTGTCAAACTGGGGGCACTGATAGTTCTAAGCAGGGGAGTGACACTGTCAGGTGTGTTTTACAAAGGCCACTCTGGCGTCTATGTGGAACATACTTTGGAAGAGGGGCAGAAAAGGGAAAACGGGGAAAGACGATGTTGCCTTGCCATTATCCAGGTAAAGAATGGGGTAGGCTCAAACCTCTCCTCTCCCGAAGTCCCATCCCATCACCTCAGATGACCTGGCTTTCCCCTTCTCAGCCCTCCCCCTGCCTCAACGATATGTGCACCCCCCCCCACCACCCACCACACACACACACACACACACACACACACACACACACACACACATACTCTTATAGCTTAACTGCAGTGCCTCCGGGGGCCACAAAGTGTCTCTCCAGTAGTAAGTGCTCAGCATGTTAATTTATTGTAATTACTCTCGTCTGATGGAAGAGACATAGGCTTTGCCCTTGGAGATGTCCAGTCTGATGGGGGAGGGCAAATGAGCCTAGAACTTTCTCTGCTCCGTGGCGACGAGAGCCCAGAGCTGAGGAGCCACCAGGTGGGGTGGGTAGCACGTGGAAGTTTTCTTGGAAAGGTTGCGTTTGACTCAAGTTTTCAAAGAAGGAAGAGTCCTGGATGGGTGGAGTGGGAAGAGGGCATTCCCAGGAAGGGTGTGGCTGTGGGAACTCCAACCCCAGGGGTGAGTCTCAAGGAAAGTCAGCACCTGGGAGACAGAACGGCTGTCTGGAGTCCTGTGCTACCGGGGTGGCAGAACAGAGGGAAAGAATGGAGGGGGTCCCCAGGGAGCTCCAGGGAGAAAAGGAGTGGTTTCCACCATCAGAGGTTGGGGAGCAGATTCAGTCTCATGAAGCCCACCCCCTCCCCTAGGCTGACACCACATGGGATCCGAGAAGCAGCAGGGCCTCCCAAATCAGTCAGACAGGGACCCCAGACCGGGCTCCCCACTCAGCAGCCTCAGTGTGACCTTGGCCAAGCCACACAGCTCTCCATGCCTGTTTCCTATCAAATGGGCAAAATGACAGTTACTACCTAGCAGGATTATGGAAAGGAATAGATCATTCACGGCAAGTGGCCAGCATGGTGCTCAGCACATCGTAAACCTCTGGTTAAAATCTTTAAATTAAGCCCTAGAGTTTGACCAATGAGGGGCAGAGGTGAGTTCAAATGGAGAACAGACATCAGAAGAGAGGCAAAGATAAAGACAAAGAACAGACAGTAGTCCAGGAAAGTGCTGGGGTGTTGGGGTAACAGGAGGAGGGAGGCCTCAGAAAAGCTGCTGAGGCCAGTGAGGCCGAGGTGATGATCTGCTGAGTCTGTGAGGGCCTGGCCAGGGTGGAGTCCATGGGAACAGGCAGGCCCGGAAGCCCTGCTGAGGAAGAGTCAGCAAGATGGTTTGGGTGTGAGGGAAGAAGTCGTGGGAGCTGCCAGTAGCACCCTCATTCTGAGGTTGGAGGCCCAGCGTTGCCTCGCCTGGCCTGGGAGTGAGAGAGACGGGGAAGCAGCAGCTCAGGTGTCCAATAAGGTCCCAAAGCCCGGGGAAGCCCCACCGGTCCCTCAGCATCACCCAGGGCCCGGCTGTATGACCCCTACCTGACCTCAGTCATTCATCAGTGACGTGAGTGACTTCTAGGCTGAATCAGAGAGCAGATTTCAAATGCTGAAAGGGTATTTTTAGTATTTCCTTACATTTGCCACTCACACTGCAATGACTACAGATATAGCGGCCTTTTAACGTTCATCTGCATTATTTTGAACACATTTTTCTTAAATGTTGAAGTCTAGGCCTTCTGAAGTCTAGACAATCGATAGAGCCCTCATTTGTCGTGTTTACCATTTCCGTGGTATAAACACCCCACTGCCTTACCTAGAGGAGGAGGAAAAGGAGGGGAGACACCGATCGGTCAAGGCCAGGCTGCCTGGGAGGAGCTTGGTACCCCAACCTCGGGGAAGGAGGACAAAGAGTGCCGTGCCCTGCGTGGGTGCTGAAGGTCAGTGTCTCATTTAAGGCCAGGGCAGCTCCTGATTGGCCCCTGTAGTCCGCTCCCAGCCCAGCACACCTGGCCCAGAGCAGCCTGGAAATGGATGTGGGCTGAGCTCACTCAGCTCCCGCGGGAACTCACCTTCTCTGCAACCTGGATTAAGTCGAACAAGGCCAGGGGTCTGGTCATCTGGGAGACCTGCATGGAGGTGGCATGGGGGACGGAGGGTGTTCTGACTTCCCACCCACCAATCATACACCCTTGGGCAAGTTGATCAGCCTCCCTGAGCCTCAGTTTCCTCACCTGTAAAATGGGACGAGTGCCCTGCGGGAAGATAGTGAGGGTTCTTGGCCGAGAGCGGGCAGGGAGGAGGGGTTTGCTCCAGCTCAGCCTTAGCAGCCTGTCCCCAGCTGTGCTGCAAGAAACAAATGAGGTAATAACAGGTCAGGCTGCTTTGAAAACTCTCCAAGGGAGAGGGGAGGAGCAAGCGAACATTTACTGGGTGCCCACGGTGTGCTTTGTCCACCTTTCTATCTTCTTTAATCCGCACATGAACCCCTTCCGGTAGATACTGATACTGTAAATTTGCGGAAGAAAAATCTGAGACTCAGAGAGGTGAAGGGATCCGCCCAAGGTCATGCTCAAAGGTCAACCCCAGGTTGGCCTCTTGCCTCCCTCCCATTACTCCACACTGCCTTCTGCAAAGGACTAGGATCTTACTTTAGTTTTATTTTTCTCTTCTTTTGGTTATCACTTTTTTTTTTAGGGTTTTATTGGGGAATTGGGGGGAAGGGAACAGTGCTGGAGAATTTGGGGAAGGGGAACAGACAAGTTGCTGTCCTTTTGTTCTTCAGTCGAGTTGTGGAGGACGTTGCTTCACTGGCCCAAGCTGGCACCATCATTGCGCTCTTCTCGGGTGAGGCAGATCAGTCGCCGGCTGCTGGCCGCTTACACTGGCTGCTCGGTAGCCCATGGCAACCCACTGCCACAGGGGCTGCAGCCTACGCCATCGCCGGCGACTCACGGCACCGGCAGCCCAGCTCCAGGTTGAACTGCTGTTCAGCATCTTAGCTGTAGAGGGCAGTGTCACTGGCCCTCATATGTGGGATCCGAACCGGGGCCCTCTGGCGTCCCAAGCCAGTTCTTAACCATTGAGCCACTTGACCGGCCCTTGGTTATCACTTTTAATTTGTGTAGTCATATTATTAACTAAATACAAAGTGAATGAAAAATCTATTATAAGGTATGTCACATGCTAACCAAGATGGATAAACCTCGAGGACATCATGCTAAGCGAAATAAGCCCAACACAAAAAGGACAAATGCTGTATGATTCCACCCGGATGAAGTACCGAAAGCAGTCAAATTCATAGAAACAAGAAGTAGAAAGTTGGTCACCAAGAGCTGAGGAGAGGGAGAAGAAGGTCAAGTTTAGCGGGTATAGAGTTTCCATGTTACAAGATGAAAAGATTCTAGAGGTCTGTTGCACAACAACGTGAATATACTGAACTATCTACTTAAAAATTATTATACTGGTAAAAAAAAAATCTATCATATAGCAGTATAAAATTGACAGGCTGGGATATTAGTGTGCGCAATCTGTTTTTAACTAGGAAGCTAATGGGATATTAAACAAATTAACTGATTCTTTGTTTTTTTAAGTTTTTGTCTATTTTCATTGTTCATATACACAATTTTATGTATACGTATAAATGTGTGCACTCCTTTTCTCCTTTCCTGTTTTTTGGATTCCCTTTTCCCATCTACACTCCCCTTCAACTCCATATCAGCCTCCCACCCTACCCCAAAGGTAAATCCATGCTCATAAGTTCACGTGTACCCTTTTATATTTTTGGTGCTCATACAATTATATACATACATATGCATTTATATAAATGGGCGACTGGTTCATGTTTATTCACACATGTGGGATCAAGAGCCTATATGTGCTTTCTGAGTCGGGCATTTCCCTCTCCCCAGTACCTTGAGGAATCTCTTCTTGCCACCTGACATAGCTCCAGTTTATTGATTGTGATGGCTGCTTAATATTTCATAGTGTGAGTGGACCGCTATTTACTTGATTGCACTTTACTGAGGGATAGTCACTTTGTTTTCCATTCTCAGTCACTATAAATAATGCAGCAATAAATATCCTTGCACATATGTCCTTTTCTACTGGTCTTTTATGTCTATGAGCTTATTCATTTAATAAGTGGCAGTGGGTTGCCATGGGCTACTGTATGTAGCCAGCAGCCAGCGTGAGCGGTCCGCAGCCACTGTGAGCGGCCATCCAGAAGCTGGTGACTGATCTGCCTCACCCGGGAAGAGCGTAATGATGGTGCCAACTTGGGCCAGTGAAGCAACGTCCTCCACAACTAGACTGAAGAACAAAAGGACAGCAAGTTGTCTGTTCCCCTTCCCCCAATTCCCCAGTACAGTTCCCATCTCCCCAATTCTGCAATAAAAATCTTTAAAAAAAAATTAAAAAAATAATGAAGCCCCTTAAATATTTGAAAATTATCTTTGTCATGTACCCACACATAATGAGGCCAGAAGGGAGCCTGGGAGAATAAAAACCCTGGGAATAAAACAATGGATGAATGTTTTTACTTTTTACATTTCCCTTACATGAGTATCCCTTTCATTTATGTTGTTACACTATTCATGTGGCAGATAAAAGCTGGAAGGGTCAAAACATAGCTACAGAGGGTGCCAAAAAAATGTATACACATTTTAAGAAAGGAAAACTGTATTAAAATTGTAATACTCAACATACACCAATAATAAAAGATGAACACAAGTTACGTTTGACTTCTGCAATGACAAGAGGTGCTCAAAGTGGTTACCATCAGCATCCAGACACTTCTGATTATGGAGAACTACTGCTTGAAAAACGTTGACCAAAGTGTCCACTTGTATACATTTTTGGGGGCACCCCCAGTATTTTATGTGTAGCAATCCTATGATTATAGGAAAGATAGGGACCTTTGGATCTCAGCAATGGGTTAACAGGGAGCCAAGTCAGAAATAGACACTCCCAAATCGCCATCTTTGCTTTAACACCCCTTGATCTGCTCCAAGCCCTTCAGGGGCCCTGGGCAATTGGGGATGGGAGGACACAAAGTTATGTCAGCCCATGGTGGTGAACACACAGTACACCAGAGTGGAAGGCCAGATAAATAGCTGTCATGCTCAATGCCTCAGCTCTCACACACCTGGCTGAGCCCTCCACGGCTCAAGAAAATACTTGCTTTCTCTTCCATGGCAGTTTATCAGTACCTACCATGGGGGCTGGCTGCCTTGGACCAACATGACGAGAGGCATGTGGAATCCAAAGAAGCGTATCCTCAAGAAATTTGCTTCTGAGAAGGTTCCATGCAGACCAGAAAGAGCAACGGCCTCTACACCAAACCCATGGTTTGACTCCACAAATCTTTATTGAGTATCCCTTGCAGGCTGGATGCTGTCTAAGGGTTGTGGGGGAACAGGCAAAACAGAAAGCTTCTTTCATGTTTATGTTTCAGGAAGCTGTCAGGTCTTAAACAAGCTACAGCAATGGGAAGGCAAACATGAGAAATCCCTTATCTCAGACAGGAGGAGGGACGCTGTGCTTTTTATAGCTCTCAGAGACAATGGACCCAAAGAAAGCAAAACCTCACAAGCTTACCACTAATTCATTTACATCAGCAGATACACTTTATAAGCTATCATTAATTCTCACTCTAGCCATTGTTTTAGCACTTTATGCAATTATCTGAAACAATATTCCACAAACTTTGACATTAACTCAAGCATAAAGAATCTGAGGGTGTGTTCAAAGTAGACAAATTACAAGGAACGTGGGAGAGCACTCAATCTCCCCATCTCAGTGCCAGGCCATCCAATAGCAAAATGCAATCTGATTTGGGACTTGAAACTTAGCCTGAGAAATCCAGGCAGCAAGGCATTTCCAGACAAAAAAAGCGCATTCCCTTATTAAAGGGGAAACTCACTTTGCTGCTTCGATATTGTCCTTCTTTAAAGGGGCTCATGTTTTGTGTCTACAGGATACAGCAATGAACAGGAGAAACATGGTTCCTGCTGACAGGGACTTTTAATAACTAGCTGGGAGGCCCCAAGAAAGTTTTTTTCCCCTTAATTATTTGGGAACCTCAGTTTCCCCATCTTTCCAATGGAGGCTTTTCTCATGGAGCTTCCTGAGGGTCCACTGTTGGGTGGTATGGACTCAGAAGACACTGACACAGACAGCTTTGTTCAAATTGCTCCCCACGCCCAGGCAGAGGGTGCTTTATATACTCTGTTCCAACATCTCGTTACTGAAGAGCTCATGAGGAGGTGCTCCAGCCCCGGAGTTTTAGTCACCCAGGCCAGGACTACATCTCTGTATAAGGGCCCTTCCACAACTTCAGCTTTAAAAGTGACAGATGAATCCATTTACAAACGAGATTTTTAAAAGATAATACCCAAAGTTGGTGAGCATGTTGTGAAATACGTACTTCCATTCCCTGATGGCAAAACATGGAAACTGGTACAACTTCTCTGTAAATCAATTTGGCAACACAAACCAAGAATCTTAAAGCATCCATTATCTGCTCACCTAGTCGTTCTTTTGGGAGTCTAGCCTAAGGAAATAATGCAAAATATTTGTAAAACTTTACACAGAAAGATGTTCATCGCTGCATTATTTTAAATGGCAACCAAACACAAACAAACAAACAGTGGAAACAGCACATTAAAAATGTACAATTATCCTCAGTTTTACTTTCCACAGTTTCAGGTACCCACTGTCAACCACGGTTCAAAAATATTAAATGAAAAATTTCAGAAATAAACAATTCTTAAGTTTTAAATTGCACACCTTTCTGAGTAGCGTGATGAAATCTCTTTCCATCATGCCCAGGATGTGAGTCATACCTTCATCCAACGTATCCACGCTGTATATACACTACCCATCATCTCAGTTATCAGATCATCCATTGTGTTATCACAGTTCTTGTGCTCAAGTGACCCTTATTTTACTTAATAATGGCTCCAAAGCACAAGAGGAGTGATGCTGGCAATTCGAATATGACAAAGAGGAGCTGTAAACTTTATTATAGGTATGTACGTATAGGAAAAAACATAGTATATAGAGTTTGTTACTATCTGTGGTTTTAGGCCTCCGCTGAGGGTCTTGAACATATTCTCTGTAGATAAGGTGGGCTACTATATAGCACTTTTAATAGCAGAAGGAAGTGCTTCTCTTATAATATTAATAAAAACTGACTGCAAAAAGGTATAGACATCCAGTGTGATTTTGGTTGTGTTTTATATACTAAACAGAAGAATTATTAAGGCCATGATTAATAGGTTCAAAGACATAAGAGAAAATATTGCTTCTTGACACAAGAACAGGAGACTATAAAAAGCAGTATCCAGAACTATAAGGTATTACAAATATGTCATATTTTTTTAAAAACTCTAAATAATAAGATTAGATGGCAAAGTTTAGGAAAATCTCAGAAAGTCAAAAAAGACAAGTTAGGGAAAGTAGAATAAATACATAGGAAAAGAGGAGTTCCAGAATAAGAGAAAATGGAGAAGAGGAAATCATCAAATAAATATTCAAGAAAATTTCCCAGAGCTGATGAGCATGAGTTTCTACATTAAAAGATTCTGTTATAGGGCCGGCTGAGTGGCTCAGTTGGTTAAGAGCTCTCTCAAGAGTTTGAGCTCTGAGCAACAGCAGTTCGAGTCCCGGCCCGAGCTGAGCAGCTGCTGAGCTGCCAACAGGTGGCAGGATGGCTCAGCTAAAAAAAAATTCTGTTAAGTGTCCAATCCAAGAGGTAAAGAGACAGCTACATCAAGGCAGAACATGTGGTATTTCAACCTACTAGAGAGAAAGAGAACAACTCAAAAGTTCTGGGAGAAGGGGTGGAAATAGGATAGTACAAAGGATTTAGAATCAAAATAACATTAGACTTGTTAATAGCAACACTGGATGCCAGGAAACAGTGTAAAAATACCTTCAAAATGCTGAGGGACTATCATAGAATTCCCTAGAATTTCATACCCAGCCAAACTATCAGTCAAGAGTGAGGGTACATTAACCATATTTTCAGACATAAAAGGTCTATGAATCCCTCATAGGCCTATGTGCTTCACTAAAATGAAGGGGGGAAGAAAAAAGGAAGACATGGGATCCAGGAAACAAGGGATACAACGCAGAAAAAAAGGATGCCCAAGCTGACGGTGAAGGGAGATTCCAGGGTGACAACAGGCCTGGAGAGCATCCAGACAGACCAAAGCAGGAGGACAGAGAGCTCCAGGAGGGACATCTTTAAGAAGATGAAGTTGATGGAATACACAGTGCTTAACATATGAAGAGGACATTTATACTTCTGGCAGTGAATGAGGGAATAAGTTAGTGATAGGTACATAGAAAACCTAAACAAATTGAAAAGGAGATATTTATTCCAAGGAAGTTTAATATAGTATAAAACATGATTTGACTGTGAATAATATTTCAATAGTCATAATAATGTAAATCTTAAACATTTATCTAATGAAAATATAAATATATATATTAAAAGGATAGGAAAAAGTGGAGGGGGAAATGCTGTATAAGAGAGCCAAGTCCCCATCCTTTATAGCAGGAAGTCAAGTGATTAAAAAGTAAAACTGGGGCCAGCCGAGTGGCGCGTTGGTTAAGAGCTGGCTTGGGACACCAGAGGGTGGGTTCGGATTCCACATATGAGGGCCAGTGACACTGCCCTCCACAGCTAAGATGCTGAACAACAGCTCAACCTGGAGCTGGGTTGCCATGAGTCGCCGGCGACGGCGTAGGCTGCAGCCCCTGCTGCAGTGGGTTGCCATGGGCTACCGTGTGTAGCCAGCAGCCAGCATGAGTGGCCAGCAGCCGCCGTGAGCGGCCGTCCAGAAGCCGGCGACTGATCTGCCTCACCCGGGAAGAGCGCAATGATGGTGCCAACTTGGGCCAGTGAAGCAACATCCTCCACAACTAGACTGAAGAACAAAAGGACAGCAACTTGTCTGTTCCCCTTCCCCCAATTCCCCAGTGCTGTTCCCATCCCCAAATTCCCCAATTCCCCAATAAAAATCTTTTTTTAAAAAAAAAAAGTAAAACTGGTTGTAGACACCTATTATTTAAATTTTTAAAAAAATTTTTAAAAAGGAGGCAAATGCCAAAAGTAACAGCTAAGAGTTAAAAGTAGGAGGTGGGAATAGAGGCGTGAGACACAAACAAGGATGGGTCTTTCTCATAACAAGTCTTATTATGTTGTACATACATAACTTTGATTTTTTTTTAACAGAAAAAAATGTAAATATGGAAGGTATCCATGGCAAGTGACAGGTGTGGGACACTGCAATTAGTCAGGTATGTTTGACTCATGGAGTGCCGGGTAGGGAAGGGCGGGAAGGTACCAAAGCAGGTTGAGATGGAAGGGCTGAGCATCAGCGGGAAAAGGAAACATCATGGGTGGTTAAGCACAAGACTCCTGGTCACATCCTTGTTCTTGGTCTTGACCACATTCTTGTTAAAAAGGTCATGAGGCAGAAATGGGAGTGGGAGACATGGACAGTAAGGGGCCCCGGTGAGTAGACTGTGGCCGGTTCTAGGGACAGAGGAAGCAGGACTGAATGCGGTGGTGGTTGTGGGGACAGAGTGCACTGGGTGACAGATATTTCCTAGGGGACTCGTCACACTCGATTCATAGGCTGAGGGGATGAGGAAGAGGAAGAAGTTGACAGGGGTGATGAGAAGGTTAGGAGAAGGTGATGACAGGTTAAGAGAAGAAAGGTTCTAACCATGGATACCATCCCCAAGGCACAAGGCTCCCCCTTCCACCGTCCAACACAAAAACCTTGAGGAGCCAAGGGGTAGAGCTAACAGCTCCAGCTTTGGAATCTTTGGGTTAAAATACCTTAAAAGTTAGAGTGGTATAAAAGAAAGACCTGGACTTTGCAGCCAGATAGCCTTGGGTGTGAACCGCAATCATGCCACTTACTATGTGTATGTCTTCACGCAAGTTACTTAACCTCTCTGAATCCCAGGGTTGTCTCCAATTACAAAATGGGCCTGACCACACCCACCTCACGGAGTTACCAGGAGGGTCTAAGGAAAGAATCTCTGTACAATGCCTCACACAGTGCCTGTCAACATGTGGGAGTTCCCTCCTGTCCCGTATCCCACTCCCACACCCACTCCCCCACCCACTCCCCCAGTGGCTTGGAGGGCTTCCAAGAAGACCCTACAGACTCTTCTGAGCTTTGCTCTTTCTGGCATCCTTCAGGCTGCAAGGTCCCAAAAGGTTCCTGAGAGTCACTGTCAACTCCCCTTCTTTCAGTTCAAGAACGGAGACCACACAGGTTTGCATCAACCAGAAAGTCAGCTTTATTAGCCCACCACCAGCAGAGAGGGAGGGGAGACAGCTGGGAACTGCGCTGGAGGAACAGGGGCCTGACCCATGTCTTCAGGAGGTGAGGCCGGTAGGTGGGCAGGAGGCCCTGGGAGAGGCAGCTCAGTTCTTGGAAGTCTGGCTCTGGCTAAAGCTGGATGAGCCCTGCTCCTTGAGGATGGGCCGGGTCTGGCGGCCAGAGGAGGACGACGAGGAGGAGAAGACTGTGGGAGAGAAGAGAGATTGTGAGAAGAGCTCTGGAAGCAACGTTAGTCCAACACCAGGAGAAGGGAAGTCTGGGGGCTCTGGCGTGCCCAGGACCCTCAGGAGCCTTACCGTCTCGGGAAGAATAGGATTGGCCGGATGTGTGCTGGGAGGAGAAGCTGTGGGGGAGAAAAGGCAGAGCGGTGAGATGAGCTGGGAGCAGCAGAGGGCTGAAGGGTCTGTAGGGCAGAACTGGGTGCTGGGCACTCACTGGGCGTCCTCGCCCTCCAGCAGGCGGCGGTAGGTGGCGATCTCCTGCTCCAGCCGTGTCTTCACGTCCAGCAGGATCTGGTACTCTTGGCTCTGCTGCTCCATCTCGCAGCGCAGCTGGGCCAGCTGCTCCTCCACACTGCCGATCATCCCTTGGATCTGGGACAGCTGCATGCAGTAGCGGCCTTTGGTCTCCTCCAGGCTGCCCTCCAGGGATGCTTTCTGTGAGTGGGAGAAAGAAAAAGAGAGTCAACAGAGGTGGTCGCTGCTGTCCCTTCAGGTCTCTGAGCATATTTCCTGTGAGGTGTGTAGATTTTGATCCCAAATGGGCTACCTATAGGCCAGACAGCATGGAAAAAAGTGATTCCACCATTCTGGGCCTTAATTTCTCCATCTATATAATAGGTAGAATGATCCCCCAGTTTCATTCCTGGGGAACTGTATTTTGGCCATTACTGGTGACTTGGGGGCTGGGGCTGGGCCAGGTCCTTCATACCATGCTGAGCTGGGACTGCAGTTCAATCTCTAGGCCCTGGAGCACTCTCCGGAGCTCGGTCACCTCACTGCGGCCACTCTGCACCAGTTCGCTGTTAGAGGCCACTTCTTTGTTCAGCTCATCTGTCTGAATAGGGAAGAAGAGCAGAGGGTGTGAGGCGCTCCAGAGGCGCCCTGGCTGGGAAGTCCTGCAGGCAGGCCGAGGACCCCAGGCTCACCTTGCTCAGGAACCAGGCCTCGGCATCTCTGCGGTTCTTCTCTGCCATCTGCTCATACTGGTTACGCATCTCGTTCAGGATGTGACTCAGGTCCACTCCAGGGGCGGCGTCCATCTCCACATTGACGTCCCCACCTGTCTGACCCCGCAGGGCTAGCATCTCCTAGGAAGGGATGGCAGGAAGTGTGGTCAGCTCAGCGGACCCCTTTCCTGACCCCAGGTGCATCTGCAGTCCCCCTGAACCAGCCTCCCACCTCCAATGCTAGCAGCAACCTCACCTCCTCGTGGTTCTTTCTCAGGTAGGCCAGTTCCTCCTTCAAGCTCTCGATCTGCATCTCCAGGTCGGCTCTGGCCAGGGTCAGCTCGTCCAGCACCCTGCGCAGGCCGTTGATGTCGGCCTCCACGCTCTGGCGCAGGGCCAGCTCATGCTCATACCTGGCAGGACAGAGGTCAGGGCATCAGGTGCCATCCATGAGACTTCTGAAGCTCAGGCCCTGCCGGTGCTCCTGGATGGACAGCCCCACTTTTCGCCCCTGCCCTATACTCTCTGCCCTCAGCCCACCACAGGGCTGCTCACTTGGTCCTGAAGTCATCAGCTGCCAGCCTGGCATTGTCAATCTGCAGAATGGGCTGAGCGTTCTCGATGGTGGCCGCAATGATCTGCAGAGGGGATGAAGGATGGAGGTCGGGTTAGCCAAGATCCTGCTACTCAGGGGGTGAAGAGCACAGAGGAGAGAAAGGAGCTCCCTCAAGTTTGAGGGTCACCTGGCAGGCAGATCAAGTCCTGTGCTTCCCCAGCTGGCCTGGGGTGCCTTCTCCACCCAGCTCGGGGTGTGTAAGGGATGCACCCTACCTCTCCCATCAACCCATCCTGGGCCCCAGGCTGAGAGAAACTGAGGGGGCAGTGCAAAGAATGCTCGCAGCAAATATGAAAGTCAGGGGTCCAGGCCTAGCTCAAACACCTAGATACTGAAAAAGGACCCTCTACCACCAAATCTCTGAGTGACCCTTGGCCACTCCCCCAAGGCCAGCCTCAGTCTCCCTGTTTGTAAAATGGAGACGCTAGCAAGTGGCTTTCTAAGAGAAACTGCAGTCATGACCTCTTTCAATGCTCCACCCACCAGAGCTATCCCCGTGGCCCACCCACCTTATTCCTCAGGTCCTCGATGGTCTTGAAGTAGGGGCTGTAGTCCTTGGCCTCGCTGGGTCGCTGCCTCTGGTACCAGTCACGGATCTTCACCTCCAGGTCGGTGTTGGCCTCTTCCAGGGCGCGCACCTTGTCCAGGTAGGAGGCCAGGCGGTCGTTGAGGTTCTGCATGGTGATCTTCTCATTGCCAGAGAGGAGGCCGCCATCGCCACCGCCAAAACCAGCACCAAAGCCAGCACCGAAGCCAGCACCAAGGCCACCGCCATATCCTCCTCCAAAGCCACTACCCAGAGCCCCGCCAAAGCTGCTGCTACTGCTGAAGCCGCCGCCATAGCCGCTCCCCAGTCCACAGGCCCCTCCAGAGGAGTAGCGGGAGGAGGAGACAGACAGGCCCCCGTAGGCGCTTGGGGCCCGGCAGGACCCTCCAGCCAGGACGGAGGACATGCGGCTGGAGCCACCACCGATGCCACAGGAGCCCTTCATGGAGCTGGAGGTGAACTGGCGGCTGCAGGTGGTCATGGTGCCAAGGAGGGAGGTGAGTGAGCGAGCGAGTCGGCAGAGAGAAGATAAAGGTGCTCAGGGAGGCTGGGAGGATGCTGGGGCTGCCTCAAACTCCAGGCACCTTTATATGCACCTGGGAAAGGTGGAGCTCATTTAACTGCTGACTCCGAGTTCCCATCCGGATTTCATCACTCCAGGTCCCGTCCAACTCCCCACTCCAGATTACTCAGCCCGGGGTCGACTCACTTCACTGTGCTGCTCGGAGTTCCCACCCAGCTTTGGGGGGTGTGGAGCCGAGAGAAAATATACAAAAACGAGTCGGTCGTGACTAAGGCTGGGCGGCAGGAATCTGGCTCCTGTTCCTGGAGCCCGAGGGGCCAGCAGGGCCTTGGCACAAGAGGCTTTGTGGCAGCTGCGTCCCCGGGCAGTGAGTCAGCCTATGGGAGGACTCCCTGCCCCACGGTGACAGCCATGACTGAAATGACCTCAGCGATACCATCCCAGGGCTGCCTCAGGATGCAGCCGTGGGGATCTTACATGCCTGGCTCTGGACAGGAGAGCTGAGTTCGTGGTCTCACTCTGCTTTGCTCACTGTGTGACCTGAGGCCCCTACCCTACCCTCTCTGGGCCTGTTTTCCCTCAGTAAAGTGACAAGGCTGGATCTTGGAGTCCTTTCTAGTTCTAACAATTCTATGACTCTCTCTCCCTTACTGGATCCAACCCCAGTTTTGGAGGCTGCCTTTGAGCCCCCAAGACTTCCAGAAGTGGTGTGAACCATGGAACCAGCATGCACTGTGGACCCAGACAGGTGGTGGCTTGAATCCCACTCTGCCCTTTACAAGCTGCATGGTATAGGCAGTCCTTTGGCTCCTCTGGGCCTCCGTTGTCTCATCTGTAAAAAGGGAGGACACACCACCAGCCACAGAGGAACATGCAATGAAGGACCCCAGTGGCCTCTCCCTGATGGCCAGGCCTGACCCTCAACCTCCTCAGCTTTTCTTTCCAGCACAGCTACCCCTCATATACCTCCTCGCACCCACCTCTAACTGTCTGGTGCCTCCCTCCCACACCCCTGCCCTCCCCTCTGCACCCTCACACCCTCGCCCTTTGAACCACCCACCACCAATGCATTGATCCACCCAATTACCGACACCCACTGTCAACTGTGATGGGAGGGAATCCCTCTCCTGCCACTAGTGCCATGAGTGACCCCTGACCCCACCATGGACCTCTGAGTCCCCGTACTGTATCTGAGGCTCAGTTCCCAACAGTTTTCTCTCGTGTCCACAGATTCCTGGCTGGGCTTGGCAGCTTCATTCATTCGGTTGAGAAGGGGGAAGGTGGCTCTCTAGTCGCCTGCCATGTTCAAGTATTGTATAGAGTGCCCTACATGTGCCCACCATTCTGTGAGGGGCCTATTCCTGCCACCAGTTCACAGACACGGGAACTGGAAGGGTACCTGGGCTTCCCAAGAGCCCAGGAAATGGGGGGACTGAGGTTTGAAGCCCTGTTTGCTTGCCCAGCTCGAGCTCTCTCCACCATCCTGAACCATCTCTCTGTGCATCTCCAATAGACATCACTGTCTTGCATTCATCCTGTAACGTGGAGAGGAGAGAGAGAAAAACAGAAAGAGGGGGAGATTTGCCCAAAGTCACAAGTCTGGGACTAGAACCCGGAGCTCAGGCATCTCCACTCTCCCCCAGTGCCTTGCAGGCAGGGACCAAGTGTGTCCATTATCAGCTACCTCCCCATGGTGCCAGGGTGGAGCTCTGCCCACAGTGGGTATGGCCTTGGCCCAAGGGCTGGATGCAGGAGTGGGGGATCTGGACCCCAAAACAGAGGCCTCCTCGGGGTGGTCTGAAGGGTGACTCACAGAGCTGGCCACCGTCCTTGCTCTGAAACACCTCTGTGGAGGTGAGAGGAACCAAAAGAGAGCTTGCCTCAGCCTGAGCTCTGCTGGGCGATACCACCTTGAACCTTGGGGCAGGAAATTCTCTGCCTCAACATACCCAGGGCTTTGTTACTGCCACATTGTGTCCCATCAGTCACTTGGCTTTTGGGCACAGGACCCAGAGATATGAGCGGAGCTGGTGCCCAGCACATGCCTTCGGGGCTAGGCCTGGGAGAGAGAACCTGATGCTCCCCTACCCCAGTCCCAAAAATTGGCAAAGGGGCCCTGGAATCCTGGACAAAAACCCTACTGTCCCAGGTGTCAGGATGGGCCTAAAGTTCAGTTCCAACACAGACTCATCACCCTCAGAACTAGAAACGACCTTTGAGGTCACCAAAAGCCACCAAGCCCCAGCCAGAGAGTGAAAGACTTGTCCCAGGTTACACAGCATGGAGGCAGAGGAGCAGGGCCTCAAACCCAGCTCTGGCACCCTAACCAAGGTCCACACTGACTCTCCCAGTGGTCTCCGGGGGCCCTCCTTCTCGGCCCCCAGCCCACCTTCCTCCTCCTTTCTAATTGGATCGCTGTACCACCCCCGTTCCCGGAAGAGTGGGGGAGAGGGGATTGCACACATGCCCAGCCCTGAGGTGCCTGGCTCACGGGGATGCAGCTGGGTGAAGTTACCAACTCTGAGCCCCAACATTGCAACATTGAAGGAGCGGGCTGTCTCTAAGATCCTCTTCAGGAGGTGCCTGGAGTAACCAGGTGTGGCTCCAGCTGGGCCTCAGAAAATCTGAACTGGCAGAGAAGCGGCGAGGGGTTGCATTTCCTCTATTACAACTGCCCTGAGGTTACTGCGAGCCGGAATCGCCAGGCCTGGTGGGCACTGAGCACCAACCCCCACCCAGCTGTCCCCCTTCCAGGCAATGAGACCCTTTCCCCACGGGGCCCCGTTCCTCTCTCCTCTGCCCACCCCATCTCAGGTGTGAGGTCATCTCACTCTAGAGTTGGCCGGGAAGTATTATTGGCCAACACCACGCCTCAACTTGCTGCGATTTCCAAACCTGACTGCTCAGCAGTACCCCATCTAGATCCCCAGGCCCTGCTCCGGCCCGCGGCCTCAGCCTCGCCGGGACAAGCCTGATCCTGCGGATGGTTTTTTGGTGACCAGCCAGGGGAAGGAGTCCCCAGGGTGACTGAGGGGAGAGAGGACGCTGCTGCAGGACCCCCCCCCCCAGTCCCTGGTGACAGCCAGAGCCATGGGCTTCAGGGCAGCATGAAGAGAGAACAGCCTTGATGAGCCAGGACAGAGCAACCTGGGGTTGGGCAAACGGGAGCCAGGTACTGGGCAAGTCCTCCTGCCTGTCTGAGCCTCAATTTCCTCCTCTAGGAAAGGAGACAATCAGCACTACTTCACAGGTGTCGTGCCGGGGCTCAGCTCCCGGCAGATGAACGCAGGATTCGGTGAGGCCGAAAAGGAGCAACAACGGAGCCACAGATAGGGGGTTCGTACCATTATATTATATTCTCGATGACGGCTGGTCGAGACACGAGAAGCAAATATCCGTCAATACCCCAACAAGGGGTCTTCCTGCGCCACAGTCTCGCTGGCCGCTGGGAGAGACACAGGAAGTAGGATCCACAGGATCTGCACCATCCGTGACACCCACACCTGCTCCCGCAGCCATGGCAGTTATATGCAAAACAATAGTAGCTAATGGCAAACTGGTTACAGCTGATGGCTATCTAATAACCGAGCCAGCACCTTTCCATGTGAGGTGGAGAGCCTGGAAACTGCTCTCCTGGCCCTTTCCCAACAACAGGCATATAAGAGGCAAAATAACTAAAGCACTGGCACAGACTGGTGGCCATACTGCATTTATTCACAGATATTTATAAAGCACCTACTATGTGCACACGGTGCAAAAAAAAACGAGAAAAGCAGCCTGGGCGGGGGGGGGGCATATTGTCTGGTGGGGAGAGAGGGTGCAGAGACAATCCCAATCCTGTGTATTCGGGATGTGATGGGATGAGGGGGCTTGCAAGGAGGGAGCGGGCTCTCTGGGAGTAAACGTATATCCCTGATCCAGGTTCTGGCCCCATGACTAATCCCAGGATCTGGGTGAATCTGTGAGCGCCAAGCCCGCCCAAGGTGGTCCTCTCCCCTCTCCCATGTTTGATGCCCCCTTTCCAAGGACGGCGGCGGCTGCCACAGCCCCTCACAATGATCTGCACAACCAAGGGGCGCTCAGGGAAGCCCGTGGCTGGGTATAAAGCTCAGTTACAGCCTCAGCCAGGTGCCTGGTGGCGGAACTGTCCTCCTCAGCCACCCACAGCCTGAGGTGGCACAGGAGACCTGCACCGAATAAGGGCTGAGGGAGTATTGTCAGCCCGCCACTGTGCCCTGCGCATAGCCCCTAGGCTGGGGTCCCTGCAGGCCAGGACCTGTGTCTCCCTTCCCCCAGGCCCCATGCAGACCCAGACACAGAGAGGTGTCATGCCACGGACGGTGTCACTGCCATGTTATCTCCCTGCAGGAAGCACTGCCAGGTCACCCTTCTGGAGGAAGAGTCAAGGGGTGGCTGCCACTGGCCCAGGGCCCGAGCCTGGGACCCAGGTGTGTGTGTGTGTGTGTCCAGCATACGAGAGCATGTGAAATGGTGCCGAGGGCAGTTACAGACCAGTTTGCTGGTAGGGGGCGAAACATTTTGTGCCGTGGGTGGCTGGGTGTGGATGAACTGCAAGCAGCTGGGTCTCCCAGCCTAGCTACCGGCAACGTCCCCAGCAGCCTAGGTCAGCTTTGGGTACCTGAATAAAGCCGCTAATGTTCGCCAAGGGGACCACAGGTGCCCACACCTAGTCACTCTACCCTGTGGGCCCCACCTGCCCAGGCCTGGGCTGAGAACTTCTGGAAAGAGTGGGGCTTTCCCTCTCTGGGCCCAGGACTATCTCCTACAGAGCCCCAACCCCAGCACTGCAGCCACTGTGTCTACTGGCTCAGCTCTCAGCACACCTGGCTGTTCCTCCGTTATGGCCTCCTGAGCTACCCCCGCCCTCACTCTGTGGGCTTCTTTCCGAGCAGAGGGGTGAACCCCAGCCTGTCTCTGGCCAGCCCCACACTCTGACCCTTTCTCAGCCACAGCATCAGCCGGAGTGAACCCTACTGATAGGTGTCTTCTGGGAGAGAATTGCTGCCTACGAGCCAGGGGTTGGGCAGGAGGCAGGGCTCTCGGCTCCTCTTCCCAGCACAGCCTTGCTCCACCCCTGACATGCCAGGCTCCAGGCAAGGGCTGAGTCACTGCTCCTCAGAGTCTCAGTGTCCCCATCTGCACAATGGGGCACTTCTTCCCGGAGCTTTTCTGTTTCCTGGGACAGTTGTTCAAATAAATGAGATCACCCTCTGGATGAGCCACCCTCGGTCCAGGGCTGGTTCTTCTGGTTGTGGCCGGATGTGCGATGGGGGCCTAGGAGGTACCGTGCCTCCCACCTGCCCTCTATCCTTGCCCTGACTGCTGCTCAGGCAGTTGAGAGGCGCCAGCCTCTGATGGAGCAAAACCTGCACACCTAGCCTGCTTTGAGTGCTACAGCTGCCTCTGTAGGCACAGGTTCCTGGATGCCAGCCAGTAGTCCCTGCCATGGGGCACAGCTGTCTTCCCCATCCCCGGTATCAGAGCCGGGAGGGCCCTTAGCTGGGGTTCACCTCACCCTTGGCCTGCTGTGGCTTCTGAGGTCCAGAAAGGGCCTGGGACCTGCCCAAAGCCCCCCCACCCAGCTGCCCACTTCATAGCACTCATGCCCCTGCTCCACCTTGCTCCTCCCAAGCCCCCCACCGTGCCAGGCCTGGAGGGGGCGGATTTGGCTGCTCCTGCCCCCTTCCCACCCTGAGCCCCACCCTCAGTCTCCAGGCACCAGGTAAGAACAGGTGTTTGGACACCCTGGTCTGATTCTGCAGCAGCAGATAGTCCCAGGCCCATCAGTGAACTGAGGGAGGGGGCACCCTTCCATCCACCCCCGCTTCTTGAAGAAAACCAAGAAAGCAGGCTGCCCCACCCAGTGGTTTCTGGCTTTGCTCAAAGGCAGACTTCCAGGTGTCGGGCTCCTCCCCACTCACTGCCTGCCACCAGACTGAAAGGAGCTGGGACCCAGAGGGTCCAGGGAGTGGCTTGGGCAGGGCTGTCCCTGTCCCGGTTCCCCCAGGATGCAATTTCCCACCTCCAGGCTGCTGGAGCTGAATGGGATGGTGCTGTTTCCCAGACACAACCTGCCCCTCCCAGCACCCTGTGCAGCAGCTGACCATTTAAGGAAACGTCCCTGAGAGAGGCCTCACCTTTCTCCCACAGCTGCCTGGGGACCACAGCCTTCTCTAGAAGCAACGGGAGTACCCTGGGGAACCAAACCACCCAGCCTGCCTCCCCTCCTCCCCCCACAAGCCTCTCCCAAGAGGATCCTGACTCCTGTCCTTGCCCACCCCCTGCCCCCTCTCAGAGGAGGGAACTCGAGGAGCCATTGACTGGACGCATCATCCCTTGGGACTCTGGCTCCTGTACCTGAGCACTTCCCGTCCATTTATGGATGAGAAAATGAGGCTCAGCAAGGGGAAGTGACTGCCCATGGTCACAGACCTACTTATAAGAGAAGAAGAGGCTGCTTAAGACCCTCTCCCATACGCTGAGCCCACCCTGTGTCTGGCACTGCCTGAACCACTCTCCCTCGGATCACCGAATGGCCCCCCCACGCATCAGCCCAGACCTATTCTTTACCCTGGTTCGAGATGACCCTAACTTCTAAGCTAACAACAGTGGGTGTCCACGGACTCCTTCCTTTGCCGCCATTACCCCACCCCTTATTCACCCATCCCTCACTAGGGCCCACCTCAGTGGCCACAACCAGGAGACATTCCACATCTGAGTCAACAGGCTTTATTGGTCAGGCAGCAGGGTAAACGAAAGGGACTGAAAATCGAGGCGTGTGTGTGTATGTTGTGGGGCAGGGGTGGGCAACCAAGGCTAGGAAGGCCAGAGGCTGCAGGGTCCATGAGGGGCCCTGGGGGGGCTGGCCAGGGGAGCAGAGCCCTTAGCGGGTGGTGTGGTGGACCTGCTCGCGGGAGGAGATGACCTTGCCATCCTGGACCTCTTCCACGATGGTGCGCACCTGACGGGTGGTCACAGCTGCAGGAGACAGACACTTGGAGGTTGGCAGGGGCTGAGAGACTCTGGCTCAGCCCCCAGCCCCCGAGCAGAGCCGGCTCTCTTTCCCACAGCCGCGTGGTGTCCATGCCTCTGCTGGCCTCTCAACATCACATCCGCACGTGTCCTCCTTGCCTCGCCACTCCCTCCCTTCCATCTTGTCCCTCTGCTGGTGCCCCTGTGTGAGTCCTGCCTCCCAGGTGGTGTCATTCTGACCCACGTGTCCTATAAGAGCAGCACCATGCAAACGGGGGGCTCCACCAAATGGAGTATATATCTCCATTGCTCTGCAGTCCCCAGGGCGTGAACTGTGCTCCCATCTCCCCCATCAGACTGGGCTCTCCAAGCTAAGAACCTGGTCCCCATCACGCCCATTAGACTAGATACCCCAGGACTAGGATCTTGGATCTAAAGAACAAGGGCCATGTCTCTGTGTCCCATCAGACTCCAGCCCAGAGACAAGACGGCTTTTGCTCATCCATAGGGTCTCAGAGCAAAGATCCTGAGACCATGTCCGTAGCTCCCTGTCAGATAAAAGTCACCAGAGCTAGGACCATGTCTCCTCCATCAGACTCCATCAAACCAGCGTCTCCCTCATCTGATTCCCCTGAGCATCAACCCTGATCTCTATCTGGTCCCTTCCCCCCAGCCCTAATAAAGATCAGCCATCATTTTCTAGAGTTCCTGGGGACCCTCCCCCAGCAAGGAGCAGATGGGTACTCCCCCGTTCCCAGCTACCAAGATCCTTACGTTCTTTGGGCTTGTACTGAGTCAGGCTGCAAAGAAAACAGAGAGAGGAGATTAGATGTGAATCTGAGAGCCCGACCCTCACTCCAGGCCCATAGCCCTGGCTCCAGGCCCCCACTCACTGGGCGTCCTCGCCCTCCAGCAGGCGGCGGTAGGTGGTGATCTCCTGCTCCAGCCGTGTCTTCACGTCCAGCAGGATCTTGTATTCCTGGTTCTGCTGCTCCATGTCGCAGCGCAGCTGGGCCAGCTGCTCCTCCACGCTGCCAATCATCCCTTGGATCTGGGACAGCTGCACGCAGTAGCGGTTCTCTGTCTCCGCCAGGCTGCCCTCCAGGGATGCTTTCTACAGGAAGGCAGGAGGAGCGGGGTTCAGCAAGGGTGGTCAGTGCCCCCTCCAGGGCCCTGAGCCCACCCCAGGCCTGGCAGCAGCCCCCTACCATGCTGAGCTGGGACTGCAGCTCTATCTCCAAGGCCTGCACCGTGCGCCGGAGCTCTGAGATCTCGCTCTTGCCACTCTGCACCAGCTCGCTGTTGGTGGCCACCTCGCGGTTCAGCTCCTCTGTCTGCAGACAGGACACAGGATAGTGCAACATGAGCCTGGGATCCCTTCTCCAACTCAGATGACCCTCACGCCCTCCATATGCTCAGCCCAGGGCCCATCCTGTGCCCAGACAGGCACCTGGGGCTCTTCCCACTCCCCAGAACACCCCTGGCCTTGGTCACCTTCCTGACATCTGCTAAACCTCTCAGGCTTCCTCCCAAACCTGACTGTGTGTGTGTGGGGGGGTGCCTTCTCCCCAGCCTCCCGTTTCCCAAAGCCCCGAAATCTTTGAAATGATGTTAAGTTTTTATCTTTAATCCCTGCCAAGTGGAAGGCACAAGAATAGGAAACTTGAGAACCTGCCAGGGCAGTAGCTTGGTCCATGGTGCTAGTTCCTCACTTCTTTAGGGAAAGGTAGAAGCTCTCGGCATCTTTACCCTCTGACTTTATTCCTGAATGGATCTTCCCACCCACCCCCCACATCCTCGTTTTAACCAAGCTCCAGGCCTGTTGGTGCAATGGGTGAGCCTGGGGTCTGTGTGGCTCACTGAGGTGCCCCCAAGATCCCAGGCACTGGGCTTGCTGTCGAGACTCAGTCCTTACACCCATCTCTTGGCGGAGGCCTCTGGCCCACAGTAGCCCCCCACCTTGCTGAAGAACCAGTCCTCCGCGTCCTTGCGGTTCTTCTCTGCCATCTTCTCATACTGGTCACGCATCTCGTTCAGGACACGGCTCAGGTCCACGCCAGGGGCAGCGTCCATCTCCACGTTGATCTCGCCGCCCACTTGGCCTCGCAGGGAATTCATTTCCTGTGGAGGAGGGGGACTGTGGTATGGGCATCCAGGCCTAGCCTGATCTCTCACTCCCAACCTTCCCACACAAGCTCTCCAGACCCCTCTCAGGAACCCCTCCGACGTTCTCTTGTCCTCTACCCTCTGACCCTCCTAATGACTTTCATTCACCTGCTCTGTATAGTGCTATCAGACTCCAGGCTTCCTGAGGGCAGGTTTGGTGTCTCGCCCATTAGACTGAGGGCTCTCCAAAGATAAAAATCTCATTCTTAGGGCTGTACCCAGAATATCTCCTCTAATTTCCAAGTTTCTACCTAGGGCCCGGATTCAAGGGATTGAGCTGGGATAAGGAGAAAACCTCCTCACTTAGCTCCTGTCCTCATGTGGGAGGCAAGTGTGGGCGGCAAGTGTGGGCAGGAGAGGCCTCTGTGGGGCCCTGGGAGGTTCCCTGCATGCAGAGAAGCAAAAAAGAAGCTGCCCTGCTTGGTGGCTCCAGACCTCCAGGGATCAGGGCCCTGCAGACAGGGCAGCCCTGTAAGGTGACCAGCCCTAGAGCACCTGCTCTGAGCCCTTCCTGCGGTCTCAGCCTTGGTGCAGCCCCAGAACCCTGCCACCCACCCCGCAGCCTCTTTGACCTGCTCCCCCTCCACCCCACCTCCTCATGGTTCTTTCTCAGGTAAGCCAGCTCCTCCTTCAGGTTCTCAATCTGCATCTCCAGGTCGGCTCTGGCCAGGGTCAGCTCATCCAGCACCCTGCGCAGGCCGTTGATGTCGGCCTCCACGCTCACGCGCAGGGCCTGCTCCGTCTCAAACCTGCAAAGGGAACCAGGGACTTCAGTCTAGATGCTTGGACTGGCAGGTCCGGGTCCTGGCCAGCACCCTGCCTTCACCAGGGCTCTAAGGGCTTGTGAGGAATGGTGAGGGCATGGAGAGGAAGCAAATTCCAGCCCCAGGGCCCTGGGACCATGCAGGGCGAGGCCCAGTCCCCACCTGGCTTCCTCCTTCTCTCTCTGCCTCCTGACTCCTCCCCTCCCTCTCTTCCATCACCTGCCGAAGCCCTTCCACCTTCAGAATTTGGTGCGTTTGCTGCACCCTGGACTGAGAGGTGGACTCCCCCACCCCCAGCCCCTGGCCCATGCCACAAGCAACCGAGGAGTCCAGAAAGGGTGCTCCCAGCGCCTCCCCAGCCCACTGGCGAAGGCTCACTTGGTGCGGAAATCATCAGCAGCCAAACGAGCATTGTCAATCTGCAGCAGGATGCTGGCATTGTCCACCGTGGCTGTGAGGATCTGGGGAGATGGGAGAGTAGTCAAATCACGGGGTTGGGGAGGCTCAGCCCAGACCAGAGCTCTGAGATGGGTCTTCCCGTCTGGAGGCCAGGAAGCGGCTGCCTTCTCCAGGAAGGCTCCCTTCTCACCCCAGCCTCTGTGCTGTAATTGTTGACAAAGGTGGGGCCAGCGGGAGCCTGATGTGCTGAAACTTGCCTCCCGTTCCCCCAGGACCTGCCTTCCCCAACACAGACCCCTACGCCAGGCTCTGCCTTAAACCAGAGCAGGCGGCCGCAGGGAGTTCCCAGGCTAGGAATTCGAGAGGACCAGAGAATGGGAGGGTGCCCCTGGGACAGAGGCTGTCTCAGAATCCCAGAAAGTAGAGGGGGTATGGTCAACCCCCCTTCATGTTACAGTTGGGGAGATGATGCCCCTGGGAAGCTTCCCTAATAGGGCTGCTAAAAGAGCCCTCACTCAAGAGTAGGTTGAAATCAGAAGTCATGAGCCCTAACCCGGGAGCTCCCAAAGGCAGCACCGCACCCATGCCAGTTCTGCTCAGCCTCATTCTTGAGGGGGCAGCAGGAGGGATGGGGAATCCAAAAAAATCCCCAAATAAGGTTCACAAGAGGCCTCCTGAGGTCCTGCCCTCTCTCTCCTGCTTCCGCCTCCCAGCAGGTATAATCAGGCATTCACTCAGACCCCTTACCCCACCATTGCCCCAAATCCCCCTCTTACTCTAAGGCAAAAGGTGCCTCGTGAGCCCAGCCCTCCACATGAAGAAACTGAGGCTCAAAGGAGCCCCATGAGGCCTGCTTATCCCTGGCCCAGCAGGAGCCCCAGAGCAGCCCTCAGGTGGGTTCCCAGAGGCCAAGCCCCCTGAGGTCCCTGTAACAGCCCCCAGGCTGGACTCCAGGCATTGGGCAGGGGATGTAGAGGAGAAACCATGGCACCACAAGCCCCCTCTCCCCAGCAGGCCCCACCTTGTTCTTCAGGTCCTCGATGGCCTGGTAGTAGTGGCTGTAGTCACGGGCGGGCCCCGGGGCCTGCTTCTGGTACCAGTCACGGATCTTCACCTCCAGCTCAGTATTGGCCTCTTCCAGGGCGCGCACCTTATCCAGGTAGGAGGCCAGGCGGTCGTTGAGGTTCTGCATGGTCGCCTTCTCCCCTCCCCCCAACAGCCCATCAACACCACCAAAGCTGCTGCCATAGCCACTGCCAGAGCCGAAGCTATAGCAGCTGGAATAGCTGTTACCCCCAAGGGCACTGCCCAGGCCACTAACAGACCCCAGCCTGCAGGAGCCGGTACCCAGGCTACCAGACAGCCGGCAGGAGGTGCGGGATGAGCCACCCCCCAGGCCAGAGGAGCCCTTGATGGAGCTGGAGGAGGTGAACTGGCGGATGGTTGTGGTCATGGTGGTGGCGGCAGGTGAGCACAGAGCAAGAGGGCTTTTGAGAAGAGGGGCCTGAGGTGTGTGTTGCCGCTGAGGCTCGCCCGCCTCCTTTATAGGCTCACAAGTGGGCGGGTGCAGCGATTACAACAGGCTCTATCCTCTGTTTCCATTCTCCTGGGCTTTCATCATCACTGGCCACCTGCCAGCTCCCAGGTGGCTGTGGGCCCCCTCCCCTCCCACCTGTGGGGCTTTGCTTCATTTCTCCAAAGCCCCATGCTGGGCGTCTGCATTTGCGTGTGCGTGTGCGTGTCTCCGGTTTCAGGCCCGTCACCCGTGATTCAGGCAAGTCCTCCGGCTATGCTTTCCCACGACCTAATATGGAGAAGAGGAGAGGCAGGAAGTCACCATCTCCGGGCCCTCCCAGGCAGCTGCCACCTTAGCCCTGCCTGCCTGGACCCTGTGTCTGGCGGAGAAACGGGTTGGGAAACCAGGCAGCCCCCAACTGGGGTTACTCTCTTTCACCACACGCCACGCCACACACGGTCCTGGCCCTGGGCTGGGTGCTGGGAAGACAGCAAGTACCAAGCCCCCAGCCCCCTGAAAACTGGACCTAAACCCACCAGGCTCACCACAAGACACAGTAATTCTGTCAGGTCTCAGACGACCACCCCATTTGATAGATAAGGAACCTGGGGCTTGAGAGGGATAGTGTCCCACTACCCCACCTACCTGCATAGCTGGGCTGTCAGGGCTTCATCTGTCATTCCATGGTGCCATAGCACCAGGCCCTTCCCGAGGGTCCCGGGCACACTGCCCCCTCACCACCACCCCCACCTCCACCTCACCCCACCCCCACACAGCCCTGATGTCAGGGAAGCACTCCTGGGGCCACAATTCCACCTGGCAAGTTTTCTGACCTGCCCCATCCCTGGACCCCCTGGTCACCCAGCCAGGTCCTTCCCTACCTCTCTAAGGGCTTCTAGGCTCAGGTGGGCAAAGAGGAGCTTAGTTGTAGGATGGGGAAATGGCAGCTATGAGGGGCGTGCCCCCTTCCACCCTCCTTACCCATCCTGTACTCCAAGACTTCTCAGGGTGAGGTGAGGGGCATTTACCTCAGGTCCCAGCCAGCTAGAAACCTAGAGGACACTGCCCAAGAAGAGGGTCCTCCTGACACCCGCCCCCCGCCGGTCTCCCACATCCTTCCCCAGAAGCCCTACCCAGTCCCCTGATGTGGCCTCTCATGATGCGCCCTGAGCCACCCTACAGCCCCACCCTGCCCTGCCCACCGCCCCCAGCCCAGCCCTGGGTCCCAGGGTCCCAGCAGGCCCACTGGGCGGAATGTGGTCATGTCTCAGACTGCCGATGGCTTCCACTTCCCAGACAGGCCCAGACAGTCCCCGCCAGCAGCTGAGAGAGATTCCCCAATAACCTGGCAGCTGCCAAGCCACCAAAGAAAACAGGACGCCCCCCACGCTCACACACACAGTGGCCACCCCGCCCCACACACACCCCTGAACTGGGCAGAGCCAGTCTGGTTTCCTGGGCTGACTGTGCCGCTGTCTCCTCCTCTCACCCATCAATGTCCGAGGCCATTCTTTCGGAAAGTCCCCTGCCATCCCCTCTCCCTCTGACCTTGAACCCGGACCTGCCCAGGGCTGAGGCAGGAGTTCTCGTATAACAGGCATGGTTCCTCAGAAAGTCTAGGGACCCTCCCAGGGACCAGCCACAGGCAACTGGGACCCAGGGGATGTTTCTTAAAACCTTTCTCAGCTTGTTGGGCTGTCCCATACCCCACCCCCGACCCCAGCCCTCAATCCTCCTGCCTCTTTCCTTTCCTCCCAGGAGCCCCAGGCCTGGATGGGGTGGGTAGAACAGGCTGGCCGGTGACAAGCACCACTCAAACACTAAACAAACTCTTCTCCTCCCCCAGTCCCTAGGCTCACACTGCTCCAAGCCAATGACCACACCAGATCACACAAGGCCCTGAACTTCAGGCAAAGCTTTAATAGTGTTCACTGGGGCAAACCCAGGAGGCCCCCTCAGGGAGGGGTTGCAGGAAGCAGACACAGAAAGGTAACAGCTCTTGGGCAGTGGCCCAGATGGGCACTTAGGGCTCAGCCGTAGCGTGCTAGGAGCTGGAGGCGATGGCTGCCCTGTGACCTTCAAGGCTGGGCTGTTGCAAGCAGAAAGGGACCTCAGTGGGTGGAACGGTGGACTTTCTCTCGGGAGGAGACCACCTTGCCATCCTGGACTTCCTCCACGATGGTGCGCACCTGGCGGCTGGTCACCGTGGCTGCAGGAAGTAGAGGAGGGGGGTGCAGGGAACCTCAGGCCAGAGCCCCTTCCCTAGTCCCCCACACAGAAGGGTCCTCAGCCCCTCCTATCCCCTCTGGGCAGGGGTGCAGGCTCTTACCTTCCCGGGTGGGCTGTGAGGCCAGGGACGAGGAGTACTGGGTGGACAGGCTGCAGGAAGGGAGAGGGGAACCTATCAACCCAGGGGTGCTGGCTGGAAGCCCAGCCCCCTGGGAGGAAAAGCAGCTGGAGCAGCCCAGGGTGAGGGGAGAGAGACCCTAGCAAATGGGAGGGAAGTCGCAGCTGGGAGTGCACGGAAAAGAATGGCAACCACAGGGTCAAAGGGCACAGGCCCAGTGCGCAAAAGTAGGGAAACGGGACACCCCGACAGGAGGCCCAGAGGCACCCTGCAGCTAATCAGGGATTTACAAGGAGAAACGGAGCAAGTTGTTTTTCCATATCCCTCAGGGCCCAACAAATAGACTCAATTAAAGCAGGAGAGACTGTGGTTAAACTGTAAATCGACTTTACCGTCTTCAGGGAGCAAAAAAAGCTAGAATATATGACTAAGCACGGAGACTCCGGGACATTCTCAGCCCCTTTACAGGAAAGCCACGATCCACCTCCCAACTCCAAACCAGATAGCCATCCTGCTCCTCATCCCGTCCCAGGTAATGGCATCACCAACCACACAGTCATGGGAACCAGAAACCCAGGGTCATCGTTACCCATGTCTTCATGTGCTCACTCAGCACTTATTGAGTCCTGCCTGCGAGCCACGCTCGCGCCCACCTCCAGGCATCCGGCGTGCTGTTTTTCAGTATAACACATCCTTCTGGTTCACTGCCTACCTTTCCCTGCCCTCTGCCCCCGCCTCACGGCTCCAGCCTCCTAACAGGTCTCCCTGACCACACCCTGGCCCTGCTCATGCATTTCTCCCTCTGCAGCCAGAGCGAATGCTCTGCGACATCTTGGTTGTACCCCTCCTGTGCAAAATCCCTCCGCAGCGCCCCATTGCCTACACCATCTAGTCCGCATGCTTTCAAGTGACCTTCGACACTCCTCACAGCCGGACCCCAGCGTTCTCAGTTTCACCCTCTGCAAACTTCCAAACCTCCTCCTGGCCTTTGTCGGTGCCGACCTCGTAGCTCAAAGGTCCCTCCCTGGGTGAAGCGGCCCCAGCCCACCAGAGCAGGTGCCAGGGCGCCCCCACTCACTGGGCGTCCTCGCCCTCCAGCAAGCGGCGGTAGGTGGCGATCTCCTGCTCCAGCCGAGTCTTCACGTCCAGGAGCACCTGGTACTCATGGTTCTGTCGCTCCATATCACAACGGAGCTCGCTCAGCTGCTGCTCAATGCTGCTGATGAGCCCCTGCAGCTGGGCCAGCTGAGCCCCGTAGCGGGCTTCAGTCTCCGCAAGGCTGCCCTCCAGGGATGCTTTCTGTGGGCCAAGGTGTAGGCTGGGTGAGACTGAGATGGGACTCTTCCCCATGGCAGAGCACCCAGAGGAGGCCCCACCGTATGGGATAGTGGGTGCTGCCAGCATGGCGGGGCGGTAACTAGGGCAGAGAGGGGGCCCGTGTCACTGTATGAAATGACACTGAGGGGGTCTCTGGTTCTTCGAGTGGGAATCTACAAGGCTGGGCCAGCCCTGGGATGACAGGTACAAGGCAGGGAAGGGACGGAAGCCTTACCATGCTGAGCTGGGACTGCAGCTCTATCTCCAGGTTCTGCACAGAGCGGCGAAGCTCGGTGATCTCAGTCCTGCCACTCTGCAGGGCCTCAGTATTGGTGGCCACCTCACGGTTCAGCTCCTCTGTCTGGAAGGCAGGGTGGGCCACAGGGGATTGAGGAGGTTTGTGGAGGTGGCACAGGGGACAAGGGCCACCCCTGAGCCCTGACCTCCGGAGCCTGCTCTCCCAGCACTTTCCTGGACTCTGTAGGGCCCCAAACACACCTGCACACAGACACCCTCTGTGCCCATGTGGGAACTTCGCAGAATTCACCTTGCTTTGTGGTTATTTGCATTGGTTACTCCTCCTGAGCTGCAAGCACTACTCAAAGACAAGCCCCAGGTTTTACTCGTTTTGTGCCTATTACTGTCCGGGACACTGTAACTGCTCAGTGTGTGTTTCCCAAGGGTATGAGTTATGCATCCAAACACACACACATACCTACGAAGGCCTGTACAGGAGAAGCCCTCACTGGGAGTGAGGCCTGATCTGTTGCCCCAGCCACAGTGAAGGGCTGTGTGAGCTTGAGGCCTCTCTAAGCCTCATAATCTGCATCTAAGCATGAGGGGTTGGTCCAACTGGTTTCCAAAGGTCCTTCCAGCTGGGACAATCTGTGGATCTACACATTTTCCAGCACGTACTCAGCACATGTACCCACATGTGTGCACACCTGCTCACACGCAGCCACCCACCTTGCTGAAGAACCAGTCCTCAGCGTCCTTGCGGTTCTTCTCCGCGATCTTCTCGTACTGGTCACGCATCTCGTTCAGGATGCTGCTCAGGTCCACCCCAGGGGCGGCGTCCATCTCCACGCTGACGTCCCCGCCCACTTGGCCTCGCAAGGCATTCATTTCCTGGGCAGAAAGGAGAGCAGGAGCTCACCCAGGGCTATCCTGGGGAGAGACCCTGGGGCCTGCCTTTCTAACTTAGGGGATGGGTGCAGATGACAGACAGGCATAGACAGACCAATAGCTCCTCACCCTGAAAGTGAAGGCCAATGTCATGTCTCAAATGTGCAGGGCTGTGGGTATCAACCATCTCCCCCAACACACACTCAGGGTCTACCCCCAATGCGTGCTAGGACAAGACAGGTGGCAACTCTCCATTATGGCAGGGGGTTAGCCAGGACAACCTCACTCACAACCCTGACTACCAGCCTTGTCACCCACTGCCAACCACACAGCACCCCAGGAGGAAAGCAGTTCCAAGTCGTTATCAGTAGAGTCAGAACTCATTAAGAAATGCAATCCCTGGGGCCGGCCGAGTGGCGCGTTGGTTAAGAGCTGGCTTGGGACACCAGAGGGCCCCAGTTCAGATCCCACATATGAGGGCCAGTGACACTGCCCTCTACAGCTAAGATGCTGAACAACAGCTCAACCTGGAGCTGGGCTGCTGTGAGTCGCTGGCGACAGCGTAGGCTGCAGCCCCTGCTGCAGTGGGTTGCCATGGGCTACCGTGTGTAGCCAGCAGCCAGCATGAGCGGTCAGCAGCCGCTGTGAGCAGCCGGCCGCCCAGAAGCCGGCGACTGATCTGCCTCACCCGGGAAGAGCGCAATGATGGTGCCAACTTGGGCCAGTGAAGCAACGTCCTCCACAACTAGACTGAAGAACAAAAGGACAGCAACTTGTCTGTTCCCCTTCCCCCAATTCCCCAGCGCTGTTCCAATCCCCCAATTCCCCAATAAAAAAATCTTAAAAAAAAAAAAAGAAGAAAGAAATGCAATCCCTGTAACCAGCCTCAAAGCCAAGTGGAGATAACTTTCTGGGCGCCTGCTATTTGGAGGTTAGGCTGCCCCAGCTCAGGTCAGCCCAGAGGTCAGCTGAGAAGAAAGCCACAGGCTCATTAGTCCCCCTGCAGGGTCTTGAGTTGAGCCTTGAGGTCTCTGGGACCCAAAGTTCTCTGAAAAGGAAGGTGGGAGAGGTGGCAGAATAGTGGAGTCGGACCTGGCTGTGAACATGGGTCTGACAAACCAGAGGGAAGACCCCCGTGCAGCCTTGGATAAATCCCTTAACCTCCCTGAGCCTGAGTTTCTTCACTTTTCCCTGGAAAACGGAAAAATGAGCACCCTTCTGCCAGTGCTGCTGTCAGTATCAGCTGAAATAATTGCTGTGAATCACTTGTAATGTACTGGGCAGGTGTTCATTGTTGTTCTAACTCTCGCTATTATAATTAATTGTAATAATTAGCATGCATGTTCTTAGACTGATTCGTTCATTAGATAGTTAACTGCCACTACACAGTGGGCTGTGCCTCGAGGGACATGGGGAGTGTCTTTGAGAGGAGAGGGCCCTCCAAGCCTCACCCAGGGCCCTCTGAGGGTCTCCCAGGGTCAGGATCAGGAACCCACTCCTGGAAGGGCCCCAGTTGCAGAGCATGGCCCTGGCCCAAGAAGGTTCCAGGGCCCCAGCCTTGTTTGTCCCCAGGCAAGTTTCTCCTGCACCAATTCCTGAGCTGGCCTCACCTCCTCATGGTTCTTTCTCAGGTAGGCCAACTCCTCATTCAGGTTCTCGATCTGCATCTCCAGGTCGGCTCTGGCCAGGGTCAGCTCGTCCAGCACCCTGCGCAGGCCATTGGTGTCGGCTTCCACGCTCATGCGCAGGTTCAGCTCCGTCTCATACCTGGAAGGGGTGGAGGCATGAGCCATGGAGAGCCACGAGGTCACCCCCTCGTATACACAAAGGGCTCTGTGGTGTGCCGAGCGGGACCCACCACCAGCAGTCCCAGAAGCTCAGACTCACTTGGTGCGGAAATCATCTGCTGCCAGGCGGGCATTGTCGATCTGCAGCACCAAGCCAGCGTTGTCGATGGTGGCTGCCAGGATCTGGGGGAGGTGATGGGTTCGGTGAGCTAGCACCCTTGCAGCCCTAAGAAGGCCCTGCAAAACCCCTCTTGCAGCCCTTTTGAGGGTGGGACAGAGTGAAGAAGGGTCCCTGTGGTCTTCTCCTCCTCTGAGGTCCCTTCTGGGGGGCTCACAGAGTAGTGGGGGCATGATGCCCAGGCACAGGTAACCATGATGCCAGGAGAGAGACCCACATGCACCCCTCAACCACCATGGGGTCACTGCCCACGCTGCCTGAAACTTGCTCCCTCTTCCCCAACTAACTTCACCTCTAGACTCAGTCGCCACCTCCTCCAGGAAGCCCCGCTCAGGTCCCCATCTGGGTCCCTCCTCCCGGACATACCTCCTCCCTGCCCATCTCTCTCTCATCGCACTTCTCCCAAGTGCAGTTTTTCCATGACTTTTTTTGTTATTTCCTCCTCCAATGGACTCTGAGCTCCGGGGGACAAGGTCATGCCTGTCTCATTCCCTTCAGAATCCCCAGCCTTGAGCACAGTGCCTGGCCCAGAGTTGGCCCCGAAACACTAGTTTTATTAAGTGATTAATTAGATAATTAGTGAGGTTATGACTGGGCCCACCCCAAACCTAGGGCAAAGATTTCTTTTCCCACAGGTCATCCGGGAAGTTTCAATGAGAACATGGAAGGCTCTGGAAGGAGCAGAGGGTTAGTTATTATTACTGCTGCTGTCACTGTTACTGTGAGAAATGCCCAAGAGAAGCTGCAATCAAAGGCCGTGGGAATGAGAGGAGAGCGAGGCCCAGCGGGGCAGAGAGGAAGTCTTGGCATAGGTGGCAGTCGAGCTGAGTAGAATTTGGAATTTTTTAAGGATGAGGGTTGAAGTGTAGGAGGTGTAACCGGGTGAACTACCGGGGCTAAAGCAGCCCCAGTAGGCTTATCCCGAGAGCCAGTTTGTTACCCACTCCAGGCTTCCGTGGGCCTGTCCCACCCACCTCCCTGCTCAGGAGGCTCATTGGGCCCAGGGAGCAGTGGTTGTGAAAACCCCTGCAGGGCACAGTGACTCAGAGGGGCAGAAGTCTGGTTGTTGTTGCACTGGGGGTTGGTGGTGAGGAGCTGGCTGACCCCGAATCAGGAGCACTGACTCACCAGGGCTCCCCTGGTTTCCCCGCTGCCCAGACCAAGCCCAGTATCTGATCTGGCACTCCCAGTAGCCCTGCTTCCAGGGGGCAATTGCAGGAATTCCCTGCCTGGCAGAGGTCCCAGGCAGGAGCAGGCAAAGCCCCTCACAGCACCACGCCTAGTTTTTCTACCAGCAACTGAGCAGGCCTGACCACTCCCAGCTAACCTGGCCTGGCTCTCCCCATCTCTTTGACTTCTCACCTGCCTCTGGGGGCTGCAGCACTTGTAGAACTCTCCAGGGGCAGGGTTTGTGCAGAAGACCCAGGTGTGGCCACGTTTACAGAATGCCAAGGTCATGTTCTTAGAGATCCTGAGTGTGTGTGTATGGGTGTATGTTTTGTCTCCTCCCTCAGACTACGTTAGAGAAATTCCTTCCCTTGGGAACTTCCAGCCTGAGTGGGAAGACACAGCTCCTTCCTTCAGGGACCCTCCCCCAGTCTGCAAGGAGAGATATGGCCTGTGAGCCCAGGGACTCCCAGAATGACCATCATGGAGGGAATGAGGAAGACCCACAACAAAAGCAGGCATGAGAACATGCCAGATTCAGTGAAATCAGCACAACAAACAGGGTGTAAACCGAACCTCAAAGTGTTGAAGGGACCCCAAGATCTGGGGATAAAAGGCAAGTACCATCCATCCAGGAGGACTCCCTGGAGGAGGTGAGGCAGGCAGGCTGCATACCCAGAGGGGGATGGAATAATGAGAAGGAGGAGCCCAGTCTCTTCTCCCGGCAGCCACACCCAACGCTTCCCCACCTCTATGCCTTTGCCTATGCGATTCCCTATACCTGGAATACCATCTGCTGCTTTCAAGGTTCTGAAGCCTTCCCTGCTTACTCCTCCATCACCCACCCCAAATATACACCCGTCAGAAAGGGAAAACTCCAAAAAAACCTCCCTGCATGGGATGTCCTCAAGGCCTGGGACCAATGACTGGCCCAGGGCTGGGTTCCAGAGCAAGTAAGTGAGTGAGTGAATGAGTGAATGAATGAAGACCTAAGATGGAGGAGAAATGTTCGCAAAGGTCCAGCGTTGGGATGGACTGAGTCAGAAGCAGGTACTAAGGACAGAGGACAGAGGGCAGGAAACTGCCTGGTCCACACACCTTGTTCCTCAGCTCCTCGATGGTCTTGAAGTAGTGGCCGTAGTCACGGGTGGGCTCAGGACCCTGCTTCTTATACCAGTCACGGATCTTCACCTCCAGGTCGGCGTTGGCCTCCTCCAGGGCGCGCACCTTCTCCAGGTAGGAGGCCAGGCGGTCGTTGAGGTTCTGCATAGTCTCCTTCTCGCCACCCCCCAGCAGGGCATCCGACACACCAAAGCTGGAGCCGAAGCCCCCACCCAGGTTGCAGGTGTAGCCCCCACTGTAGCCACCCCCCAACCCCCCCGAGAAGCGGGACGAGGTGACCGACATGTTGCCACAGCTGCCGGCTCCCAGGAGGCTGGGGGCTAGGCAGGAACCCCCAACACGGACTGTGGACACCCGAGAGAAACCCCCGCTGGGCACATATGGGCCCTTGACAGAGCCAGAGGTTGAAAACTGGCGGATGCTGGTGGTGGTAGCCATGGTGTCCGCGAGTCAGGAGCAGTGTCTGGTCTGGACAGAGACCCCAGGCAGTTCTTTATAGCCAGGCTATAGGGGGCTGGGCCTCTGGCCCTTGAAGTCAGAGCCAAAACCCCAGCCACGTAATTTGCTTCTGTACCAGCCGCCCAGGGCCTGGGGCTCAGGCTGGACATGCTGAGTGCATCCCCCAAGCCCCCTCCCCTGCCAGAGCCTGGCCTGGGCAGGCGGCCCTTAGCAGCCCATTGTTCAGAAACAAAGATGGTGTTGGATCTGCAGCCCCGGGGTAGGGTGATCCTGCATCCTCAGCTGCAATTAGGCTGCTGAGCTCATTCTTAGGGGGAGTCGGAGAACCCAACCCTGGGAGCCAGAAAAGGCCTGGAACAAGGCTCCACAGGCCTGGAGCCCAGAGGCTGCTCTGGCCCCCCTACCCAGCATTCCTGGTCTCCAGGGAAACAGTGGAGAAACTCAGGGCAACACTCTCCCCCAAGTCTAACGTGGCCCTGAGGGAGCCCCCACACTGAGAAGGAGCCCCCAGACCTGGGGAGCTCCCAATTCTCTTGGGATCATCCTAAGTCTGTGGCCCTGGCCTGCTGCTAACCTGAAGGAGCTTTGGATCCCAGTCTTAAAGGAAATCAATTCATGAGCCTCAGTTTCCTCATTTGTAAAAGGTGGATAATTCCTGTCTCCCACAGTCTCCAAGGGAACCTGGAGAGACAGTAACATCAATCAAACTAAGGCTGAGGAAGAGGATGAGGCAGAGGGTTAGGGCAACCGCTCCTGCTCATCCCCCCAGTGCCTAAGGAAAGCCGTTCCCGAGGCCCCCTCCCACTGAGGAGACGTGAGGGGACGAGTAGCAAGATGTGTGAGGCAGGGTGCCCCCTCCGTCAGCACCCAGCACCGTGCCTGCACCCTGCCAGGGAGCGGCGTGCTCCCACATCCTGGAGGCTGGCACCCGGTACCGCCCAACAAGGAGATTACCAGTCTAATCTGCGCGGCGCTAATGATTTAGGTGCTGCCAGGACACTGGCGTCTGCACAGGGCCTGTCTGAATGGGTAGCTTCCAGGGGTGGCCAGGGCCCATGGGATGGGCAGGGAGGGCGAGTCTGGCTCCAGCGGAAGCTTGCGGGTGGCCCGGGCCCTCCACCACACACAGGGACAAGAGGGGGGTCGGGTTTTCCCTGTGGCTGGAGCTCCTGTGATGAGAGTAGTCTCCTGGAAAGACTTCCTGCTTAGAAAGTGGGTGGCCTCATACGAAGGTGTCTCCTTGCTTAGAGAGTGGGGACAGCACAAGCTATCTGGGAGACAAGGGGTGAACCCCACCTTGCCTGTGAAGTCTGGGGGGTCTCAGCGTTGCTAGAGGGGTGAGGAGGGGGTTCAAAGCCAAGGTCAGACCCCAGGGCTCTGAGGTTAAACCTCAGGGAGAATTTTCAGGCACTTCTGAACCATCTTGGGGATGGAGGGGGGTGGGGTAGGGAGTCACTTGGGTGGCCCAGAGGCAGGTCCTGCACTAGCTGGTCACCCTCACAGGGAATGACAGGCAGTGAAGAAAGACCCTCCCTGTCTCCTGCTGGGGCCACACTCCCAGGAACCCCTCTCCCTCAGAGGCTGACTGGCCTCCCTTTCTCCTTCCAGGCAGGCCTCACTCCCTCAGAGAAGGGATTGCCTGCCTTCCAGCGCTGAATCTGGAGCAGAGCCAGGGTCTGGGGAGGGGGCCAGCTCATGAGTGCCCCTCCCTAGAGCCCACAGCCCAGCCCTCACCCCACCTCCAAAGCCCCCAGACCTTTGAGGCCCAGTTTGAAGGGGCAAAGAGTTTGTCAATCTTCCTTCCTTTCTCTAAAATCCCCAAGACCTCAGCCCCCATCACCACCATTTACTCCCTTCAACCTCCTCACCCCAATGCCAGGCTGTATGCCAAGGTCTGGACCTCTGTTTCCCCACGCCAGTGACTCCCAGGCCCTTTGCCTCTGCTCTGTAGAGCCCCCTCTGGCACCTCAACCTAGAAAGTTCCCACGTGCTGAAAGACAGGCCCAGCTCAGCCTCTCTCCCTAGGTAAAAGGGCAGAGTTAGACCCCAGGAACACCTCCATGGCTCTCCAGAATATGTGGCCATCCCTGGAAGCCCTAAGAAGACCAGACATTCCTCCTACGCAGCCCAGAGACAGCCGTCACCCGATCTTCTCAACAATGCCCATTCTGAGGAAACTGAGGCTCAGGGCACTTGAGCAGTGGGCTGGGCAGCCGGTGTTAGTGGCAGAGCCAGGCCCGGAACCAGGGCCAAGCAGCTCCCACTCTCCCTGCTGGGGAAGATGGCCTGGCAGAAGCCGGCCAGAGGGCCATGCACAGGTCCTATCAGTCATGACTCCTCCTGCCCAGGCCTGTCCTCCACCCCCAGCAGGGAGAGGGCCTTGTCAACCAGAGGGGCAGTGCAGGGCCCACAGCTCCAGCAGCTGTCAGCAGCTTGGCCCACATGGAGGGCGGGACGACAAGGAGGAAGAGATCCCGGCCCAGAGGCTGCTGGGAGTCCAGCACAATGGGGGAGGGGACAAGAGGAGGAGGACCCCAGGGAACATGCCCCAGCATCCTCCAGGGCCCTCATGCCAGCCCTAGGCTTGACTAACCTGAGAGGCCCTGAGTGTCCTTCACAGGGGCTGTTAAAAACCCAGCGTGCTCACAGCTGGAGTAGGACAGGCCCTGCCTCACTCAGGTTTGAGCAAGACCAGGGTGCTGGGGCAGGGTCTCTGAGACTACGCCCACACCTATGATGTTGATGGAAGGCGAAGGGCACAGAGTGACCTGGAGGCCCCAAGATACACTTGATGTTAAATAAGTGCGTATTGGGCGGCCGGATGGCTCAGGTGGTTAGAGTGCAGTGCTCTAGGGTTGCCGGTTTGATTCCCACATGGGCTGCGCCCTCCACAACTAGATTGAAGACAACAACTTGACTTGGAGCTGATGAGTCCAGGAAAAACACACTGTTCCCCCAATAAAATGTATTTAAAAAAAAAAAAGGTAACATAAACCTAACTTTAAAATAAATAAATAAATAAATAAGTAGGGCCGACCGACTGGCTCAGTTGGTTAAGAGCTCGCTCAAGAGTGCGAGCTCTGAGCAACAGGGTGGCCGGTTCGATTCCCGGCCCGAGCTGAGCTGCCGCTGAGCTGCCAACAGGCGGCGGGATGGCTCAGCTAATAAATAAATTAATAAATAAATACGTGCATATTGATGTTGATGAAGGTCATGCCACATCTGCCCAGCTGACCTCGGCTTCTACAGACCCCAAAAGTATTATCACCCCCTAAGACAGTGCCCACCCCTCAGCTCACCCAACACCCAGAGCAGCAGGGGCTCTGTAGGTGCTTGTTGAATTGTCGAGGTCATGAAGCCTGGGCCATGACAGGGAGGAAGAAAGGGACCCAGGAAGGGAACACATGGCCACCAGCCCTCCACCCCAAGGAAAAGGTCAAGGAAATAAGGGGCCCAGGAGTCCTGGGGTGGCTCCCAGCTGGGTTTGGTTAATGAGAAGAGAACCCCAAATCCTTCAGGGGTCCCAAAGACCCTTACTCCACCCCCAGACCCCTGCCACAAGGTTGTCTTCAGCTCCTTTCCATTCACCCAGGATGGGACAGGCAGGGCCACCAGGAAACTCATCGGTCCCGGCTCCTCAGCTCACCCCTGAGGCACTCCCCACGTGACCAGGCATGCCACTGGGAAGTACGCCCTCAGCCTGCCACACCTGCCCCAGGTTGGTTCCTCTTCTTCCTCTATTGTTTCCTCAGCCTCCCTCCTGAGGCTCCAGGCCTGCCCCACCCAGGTCCACCCACTAATGATTTGTGTCTGGCTCCAAAGGGGCCCCCGCCCTCCGCCTCCGGGGCATGTGGGAGATGTGAACCGTCCCTGGGGCTTCTGGGAACCTCCTCCCAGTTAGGAGAGTCAGAAGCAGAGGTCCCACAAAGCTTCCTACCTAGGGACAAGCCGACTCAGCCACTTCCCTCTAATTGGTTTCCAGGAACCATCAGCCTTGAGCGGACCCAGGACATAGGGCACAGACAGCTACTGATGCTTCACCTTTCCAGGCAGAGCCACATCAGCACCTGGGGCCCCTCCCCAAAAGAACGCAGAGGCTGGAGTGGCCCAGATAGGACTCAGGCCAGGAGGAGAGCGCGAGGGAGGGAGGGAAGGCCGGAACCTCGGGAATGGGTGGGGAGGAAGTCCGGGAAGGGGAACCCGAGCCTGAGGGAGGCACCCGTGGGGGCGCTTGCCAGTTCCGATAAGCGGGAAGACTTCAGCCTGACAGGCCGGCCTTCTTCCCTCTGCCCTTCCGTCTCTCTCCCCTCTCCTCCTTCCCCCTTCCTCGGCCTGAAGGAGGTATGGGGGAAGTGAGAGAACAGCAGCTCAGGCACTACCCCTTTCGGGCCTGGCTCACGCCCCCTCCCCACTTTGCCCTGCAGATTGTCTAAGGCCGGCTTCCCAGGGGCCCTTGGGCCCTGCCCCACCTACCCATCTGTTCTGTGCCCTCTGTGCCCTGTGAGGCTTCCTGCTCCCTATTAATCCACACTCATGGGTACCTGCTCTTCAAGGCTCTTGAAAAATTTCCTCCAGGGGCATGTATGGCCCTCAGATCGGACACTTCCTCAAGGTAGCAGCTATGTCTACCCTCAGCCTGGGAGCTGGCTTGGAGTGGGGGTTGTGTCTCCCTGTGAGAGCCCGGGGGTGTTCTGAACATGGCCTGTGTCCTTCCTTCACTTAACCCAGCTGGCCAGAAGGGGGGATCTCTTGGCTCTTTGTCTTGGTGCCGACCACCCAGCCCACCATACTGTGACCCACATGTCTGACCAACAAGGGGGGAGGAGCAGGTGGGGGCTGGAGGATGACCTGAGGAGGGAGACACAGGGGAGGAGCAGAGGGGGAGGAGCAGAGAGGAGGACCAGGGCAGGGAGGACTACGGGATGGAGGCTCACTAGCGGGCAAGAGGAGGCAGAGGGGACCTTGAAACCCAGTGCTCCCATCTCAGGAGGCCCACACTGGGACCGGAGGCCGTCCATCCTTTCCAAGGGCAAAACATGAGGCCAGAGCAGGAGCACACCCGTGCAGAGGCCTGGACTGCAGGGGCCCTGCGGCCCCACCCCAGGCCCCCCACCAGCTCCTCTCATCAAGGCCTGCCTCCTCCCTGAAGCTGCCCCAGCTCACCAGCCAGGAGCAAGCCCCCTCTGCCAGACCTCACAGCCCCCTTGCCTCTGCTGCCTTGCCTCAGGAGCAGGGCCCTGGAGGCTTTTTAATTAACACGTCAGGTGTGACACACTTTCACCAGCTCTGCTGGTGGAGGAAACACAGCTGCTAACCTTTGTGGGGGAAGAAGTCCAGCTGCTAATCTTTACAGGATCAGGCCTATGTTATCTGTAATCACAGATACTGTCTCTTAGCACCTATTCTATTATAACACCAGTGAATGCTAGCCACTCTCACTTGTGTTAGAATTACTGGATCTGCTACGCTCCTAGAATTATAATCCTTTACAGGCAAGAGGCGGCTTTCTGTTCATCTCGGACCCACTGCAAGGTCTGACTTGGTGCTTTATACACAGGAAGTGCCCGACTGACGCTTGCTGCATGGATGCAACAGTAAGAGCCCGAAGCTGGATTTCACTCAGCACCCATTCATTGTGTTCACTGTGCGGCAGTCAGTGGGCAGGGAGCTGAGACTTCAGCACTGAGTCAGCCAAGCCCCGCCCATAATGAGACAGGCCTGTAAGGAAGAGACAGACACACAAACAGTCCATCACAGAAGTGTTATTTGAGTGATGATAAAGTATGTGTGCACAAGAGCCTGGGAGGAGCAGCAGGGAGCGACTCATTCAGACAGGCCACTGAGGACAGTTTCACAGGGAGGGACAACAAAGCTGGGTTTCGAAGCTAGGGCAGGGCTTTGCCAGGCCAAGAAGACCAGGCGAGACATCATCCAGGACAGGTGGGGGCGCGTCTTGTGTGTTGGAGGAACACCCCAGAGGCTTGCAGCTGAAGCGGTATTTCCAGGGGATGCAATAGGAATGCTAAGGAAAATGGATCCCATAAGGAAATGCCTTAGTTGAGCACCTACTGTGTACCAGGCACAGTCCTAGGCTCTGGGGATGAACACAACAGACAACATCTTTGCTCTTAGGGAGCAGACATTCTAGTGGGAAAGATGAGCAAGAATCAAACCAGGGAATGATATTCTCCAAGGAAACAAAAAGGGGGATATGAGGGCGTGGGGTGGGGGCCAGGAAAGGAAGGTCTCTCCTAGGTGACATTTAAGGGGGCAACTGAGTTAAGGAAGGAGCCAGCCATGTACAGGGAAGGGCACTGTAGGCCAAGGTAACAGCTAGTGCAAAGGCCCTGAGGCTGGACCAAGGTATTCTTTTCAGGGAACACAGAGAAGGGCCAGTGTGGCTAGGATGGGGTGAGCAAGAGAGGGAGAGAGGCTCAGTGAGCTCAGAAATGAGCAGGGCCAACCCCACAGAGCAGCGGCTCTCATCCCTGATGGACCAGGCAGTGCTAATGAGAGCCAGAGCAAGGTACATCCTTGTCAAACAGTTTTTGTTTGTTTTACTGCAGACTACCCAGATCTCTTAACAAGCTAATGTGTATCATGACCCTCCAAGAAGAGGATAAAGTGGTACCTGTTTTCCAAATTTATTCACCCATGGAGCCACTTCCAGGAGGAGCATCTGGAGCTAGGGTTCCTTGGAACCCACTTTGGGAATCTCTGGGCCAATTCATAGGGCATATAAGCGGGAGAAATGGCTAGAATGCAGGTTGGAAAGGGAGACCGCTGTTTTGTTTTATTTTTAATGCATCTATTTATAGAGAATTTAATGATACAAAAAGGATATTATCGATCTCGTCAATGCCTCAGTTTCTCAGTTAATATCTCTTGGCAAGCCACTGTATTCTTTTTAATCCATCATGACCAGGAGCTCTAATTTCTTTACTCCTGACGCTACCAATGACCTCTCTGGTCCCCAGAGATTTTGTTTTTAGAAACAATGGTATAATAGACCTCCCTAAACATACAGGCAGCATGGTGAACTTTTGCAAATAGCTCCTCGGGGGAAATTTTAGCAGTGGGATTACTGGGTTAAATGGTAAATCCATTTTTCACTTTGACAGCTATTTACAAATTTTCTTCCAGAGTAAAACGAGATGATATCTGGAGTTTGCTTTAAAATACTCTAACCTCCCCCACAAAAGATGGTAGGGGGAGAGAGAAGAAACAAGAAATGCAGCATCTGACAGTTATCAAAACTGGACAATGGGCATACAGGAGTTCATTTTGCTATTCTCTCTACTTTTGTGGATATTTGAAATTTTCCACAGTAAAAAAAAAAAAATTGTTTTCCTGAACAGTTCTACAAATGTTCACGCCCACCAACCATGAATAACTTTCCTCTGTGCGTCCACCAGCTTTGGGTATCATCAAGGTCTGAAGGCTTCTCTGTTGTTGTTTTCCAAATTTTGTCTTTTTGATCATTGAAAAAGGCCTCTCTGTTGTTTCCATTTCCATTTCTTTAATTATGAATGAGATTGAACATGCTTCCCTTTGTTTTTTGATCCCTTCTTCTTTTCCTTCTACTTTCTTATGAACCAGCTGTTTCTATTATTTTTTTTCTGTAGGGTCTTTTCCTTCCCGACTTGTGTGAGCTTTTGGTAAACATGGGAATGAGGCCTTTGGCACACGGATTGCAAATGTGTTTTTCCCAGTTGGCCACTGGTCTTCCATTGTTTATAGTGTCTTTTTCTAAACAGATGATTTCATCAAAGTCACATTCACTAATTTTTTCTTTTATGCATCCGGGGCACCAGAGATTTTGAAGAAGGGTTCATTTTGGTGGCAAGGTGAAAACAGAGTGGGGGCCAAGAGGTGATGGCCTGGGAGAGAGATGGTGAGGGTGAGAACGGGGCATCATGGCCAACAGGGAGACGGGCCTGAGTAAGGGAGGCACCAGGATGACTCTGCATTTTTGGGGTTGAGCAGGTGGGCGGGTGATGTTGCCACTGACTGGGACCGGGAGCCAGAAGGAAAAGCAGGATTCAGAGAAAGAAAATAATTCAAGGCTCTCACAGCACTCAGCACCCTGTTTAGTCACACCTATTTACTTGTCACCTCCCCTAGACGTGGGCAGGGACCCTGCCTCCTTCCTCTCTCTGTCCCCAGAAATAGATAGATCATTCTCAATAGCTGTAGAAATGAATAAAAAAATGAATGACCTGAGTTGGAGGTGCCCTGCCTGAGTGGAGATGTCAGGAGGTGGAAGGAGGCAGTCACAGCTAAAGGGACTTTTTTGCCTCCATAATTCCACTCCCCCCCCACCCCCAAGGAGCTAATGGAATTGGCCACACAGCCACACCTGGCTGTGTCCACAACCAGCTGAAGGGACGCTTGTTAACACTTGGTGGCAGAAGAAAGGACTGACTGCCTCTTGTCCTGAGAACTCCAGCAAACACACAATTCCTTTCTGAAACTGCGCAGGCTCCAAGGATGTAGTGGCCGGCTGAGGGACCCTGCTGGACACCAGGCCAGGAAGTCCTCCACCTAGAGGTGAGTGAGGTCCCAGGGAGGCTGCAGGGGCAGAGCCCTGGAGCTAGAACCCTGGGGAACTTTCTAGAAAAGCCGGCTGGCCCTGACACACTACAGAGACCCAGAAGAACCCCTCCAGGGAAGGTCAGGTGGCCAGTCACATTTCTGGGGGTGGTTTTGAGGTCGCCACGGAGACACTGACCAGACCAGTGCCTTACCAACGAGCAGGAGAAAGAGGACACTCTGGGGCTCCCGCCTCATGGATCATTTCTTGTCACCCCTATGCCCATTAGCTCCCAAAGCGGAAGCCAGAATGCTTCCATTGGGACTGCAGGTGCCGGTGCTTTCCAAGAATGATCCGGATTAAACCACGGCTCTCCAGGGCGCCGGTGAGAGCCTCAAATCTGTACCAGGAGCGCCCTCTGCTGGCCATCCAGGGTAGTGCGCCTCTGCCATCCCAGGAGACAGGGCCTGGGACTGGAGAGGGACGAGGGGACTTGAGACATCCTCCTCCTACGCTTCACACCAGGGGCCTGGTTCCTCATCATCATCTTCAGCTCCTCTTCCTCTAGTCCCATGACCTCCATAGCACCAGGGGCCCCGGCTGGGCCATTGTGTCTATTCCCCTGCCTCCAGTCCAACAGACACAAAATTCCTTTCTGAAGCTGGCCTGCGCATTACGTCATGTTCGACCCCCATTCGCCATGTCAAAAAAACCTGGCCCTGCCTCTGATATAAAGCCCTCCTCCCTGTCCCCCCACCACCACCTTAGGTTATTCTATTAAACCACTCACCCCAAACTCGGCCTTCTTACCCAGCCTTTCCCAACCCTGAGGCAGGGCACTGCCCACTCCGTGGGGACCCCCTTTCTGCTGCCACCTCCCTAGGGACAGCCGCTGCTGTTGGCTCGCTCCTCACACAGACTGTGGTACCCACTCAGTTCACAATAGATGGAACACGTCTATGTGCAAATCTTTGTGAGTGTCCAGTGTGCTCATCGGTGTCCAGGTGTGCCATGTGCGTGGTACACAGTGAGTGCGTCCACATCTGTGGGGTCTCTGCAGGGTCCCCTGGGTGGGGCTCCTCACCTAGGCTGCGCGCGGCGCTGAGCAGAGCAGGAGGAAACCGGCGTCCCGCGCCCCCAGAGGGCAGCACTGAGCCAGCCTGGCCCCGCCAGCCACTTCCCCCAGAGAAAGTCCTTTGTCTCACCTGATGCTGGCACCTACCTGGCGCAGCGAGAAGGGCTTCAGATCTATAAAGGAAGCAAGGGTATCACACCCCGAAATCCAGGCTGATGCTAATACTGCAGGGGGAGGGGTGGTGTGGGAAGGGGCTCTCATCAGAGTTTCTAAAATTAGGTGATAGGTTCATGCGCGTTTATTGTACCTTAATTCTTAAATCCTACACATATTTAATAGTTATTATTTTGAATCTATTTGGTATTACTTTTTTGTTTAATGAAGAATGGCCTCTAAGCTTTCTGTAGGATGGGAAAAACCACTCACCCCTCTGAGTAAACACCTGGGGCCAACTGAGCCTCCCAGCTCCCTGGGTCTCCCCAGAGCTTCTGGGGAGGGTTCCCTGGGTTTGACCATGGCCTTGAGGAAAGGGAGAGCCACGCTTCTTCTACTGCCCTGGGTTCCCATCAACCCCCTCCAGGAAAAGCCACACAGGTACACACAGCTCACACACACATTCGTGCGCTCTCAGACACAAACGCACATTCACAGACACACTGCCAGACTCACACATTCACACCCACCCCTCTCACACAGCCACAATCACAGAGGTACACATACAGACACTCATCGATTCCGACACACCCACACACGTTATATACACATTCCGTCTCTCATCCTCACATTTACAATCGGCTCACGCAGACTCACACCCATTCATACTCACAGACACACATCCTCACACTCACAAACCCATGCACACTCACACTCACTCATATCCGTACTCTCACATTCACACAGACTTGCTCAGCCTCACGCAAAACTACACATTCACTGACTCACACACTTTCACACTCACGCACACTTTCACACCTGTGCACCTTCACACCCACACAGCCTTTCACTACTCATACCTTACACACTCATTCACACACTTGCGCAAAGCAGCCATTGCCACTCACACACCAACCCGCTTACCTTCAGTCCTCACCGCGGGGGGAAAAGGAGCTTGTACCTTCCTTGATCCCAAGAGAGATTTTTTTAAATCTTCCCGGGAGACCCCTATCCCAAGCTAGAGGGGTGTTTCTCCTCAGACGGGAGGAAGTAGAAGCAGGGCCAAGATCATGTGACAGCCCTTTGCAAGTCCACAGGCCTCAGAGGAATTCCCCAAACTTTCTGCACCCACTCATTAGTTTATTCTCTCACTCCCTGACCTACATGAGGCAGGGCCTGGGGACATGACAGGGGACACTCATCAGGCCCCGATCTTGGGGAGCTCTGTCTCCAAGGGAGACACCTGGACCTCACAAGCTGACTGAATAGGGAGGGCATCGTGGAGGCCTAACCCATAGGGCTGTGGGAGCTCCTAAGAGGGTCCCCTGGCACAGCCTGAGGCAGGAGAGCTGAAGAAAGGGACTCAGCAGGGACTTATACACATAAGGGTCACAGGTAGACACTGGTCTTCCAGGCAGGTGACTGGCACATGCAAAGGCCATGAGACACCAAGGCCTGGTGACTTCAGGGTAGAGTGAGACATCTCAAATGAGGGGAGTTGTCTTAGGAGGCAGAGATGGGGGCTGGGCCTGGAGAGGCTGGCAGGGGCCTGCCTGTGGAAGGCCTTATATGCCATGCTAAGGCCACAGGGGGCCTTAACAATTATGCAGAACAGAAGGGGACAAAGCCGTTATGCAGAGGCTGATGGCATATATCCAGAAGCCCCAGGCCTGGCAGGTGTCCTCAGCCCCACCCAAGGAGACAGCTGGTCGAAAAACCCCATCTACTGGTCCAGGTTGCAGCCCTGTGCTACCCTAACTCATCAGAGTGTGTCCCCCATGAGTGACAGAGGGTCTGTCTGTACAAAAGCTCTGTCTGTCAGAAACAAACACACAGCATCAAGAGCCTGAGAATCTTCAGGAAAAGTTGCCAGCTTTTTTCCCAAACAGCCTGCCCCAGCGGGGCCGCTGGCTCTAGCCCAGCAAGGAGCAAGAGGGTATAGGGGCACCCCACAGAAAGGAGAGGGGTTTGGAGGCTGGCAGAGCAGAGCTGGAGATAGCTGGAAAGGGTGCTGGGTCCGGGCTCCCCAGCTAGGGCCCATTCCTGGATGAGGGAGAGTGGGGCTGCTCCTGTCCACACATTCCAGCTGCCGCCACACCCTACCAGCCTGTTCTCACCTGTTCCCACGATTTCCCAGGCTGCCCTGAGCCCACTCTGAGTGCCAACTCCCAGAATCCTTCAGGGTTCAGAAGCCAACTACAGGGACCCTGGTCTGAATGTCCAGAAGCTCGCCTCCACTGGAACACCTGCCTCCCCCAACACAGACACAGACACACAGACACACACACTCACACACACACACACACACACACTGAACAGTCCTCAACTCCAGAACACCAGGACACAGCATGCGGCTTACAGGGTCTGTGGCACTTCCGTCCACTGCAAACACCACCACCCCTGGGACAGGGTGCTGCCCTTTTGCCACGAGGCCCTGGAAAGGGAGTGAGGAATGGCAGCCAAAGTCCCTAGGAACAAGGTCACTCCAGAATGCCAGCTCTAGGACTCAGCCAAAAAAGGCTGGAGAGGGGGTACTGAGGGGTCCCTGCTCCAGCCTGACATCCCAGGCCAGTCCTTCCCACCACTGCTCAGTTAAGGGCTAGCTGCGGCCGGGAGCCATACCTGCTCTGCTCCCCGCTCCCCTGGCCCAGGCACCCAGGTTGCCTGCTGCCCTTACAGGCGCAGGGTCAGCCTCTCCTCCCACAGCCCTGGTGTCACCCTTCCTGACCTTCCATACAGGCCAGAGTTCCCACACCCACCCTGGGCCCAGGGCCAAGGCCCATGTGTTCCCACCAGAGCCTGGGAAGTGATTTCTGTAGCCCAAGCTGGCCTGGGCCCGCCCAAGAAACAGCCGGTCCCTGCCTGCTGCAAGGGTAGATGGAGGGGACCAGCCGAGGCACCTCGGGCTGAGCTCAAAACTGCTGAGGCAAGGGGAGTGATTGAAATGCTAGCTCCACCAGCAGCCCTCAGAGGAAAAGGGTGAACAGTGAGTGGGGTCCCCAAATCTCAGACTTGAGCCTGGCCTGACCTATAGAGAAGCTGCAGGGCTGGGGTGGGTTGGGCTTGGGGGTCCCAGCACAGCCCATTTTTGGTCCCAAAGCACTTCCTCAGTCTCAGGTCACATTCCAGGGGCCTTGGCAGGTAGGGGGCTCCTGACCACCTTTTACAGGAGAGGAAACTGAGGCCCAGAAATTATAGACAGAATTTCACGAGCAGTAGGGACTGACCTTGACTGACCACACGGATCCCTCCCAGCCCCCAAGTCAATGCAGAGAACCTGGAGGGGGCGTGGAGAAAGCAGGACCAGCGTGGCAAGCTGTTAACAGCAGCCCTCAGAGCTGGTGCCCTGTGGGCACAGAGCCCTACTCACAGCCTCTGACCCAGGACTGTCTACCAGGCAGGCACCCAGAGCTCCAAGCTGAGGAGGACAAAGGCCTCCCTGAGAGACTGGGGGCCACACACAGAATGTGCCCCCCTGCTGCTTCCTGGCCTCTGAGAGGCCCTCGCCACCCCCAGCTCTCAGACCACCCTTCACTCTCCTACCAGCATTTGTTGAGCCATGAACAGGACCAAAGACCCAAACCACTGCCTGTCTTAAGTGCAGAGGCAGAGGGTGGGGTGAGTAGGGGGTGAGCAGGGGTGTTCCAACTGCCCCAGCTCTTGTGGGGGCTGGGACCCCAGCAGGCTGCCCCCCACGCCAGCCTGCACCCCACCCAACAAGGACATGCAAGGCAAGCAGTTCCCACACCCTGTTCCTGGCGGCTGCCAGACTCATCCCTTACAAGGCCATGGCGCTGAGCTGGCTTGGCGGCAGGTGGGGGCCTGGGCGGGGCGCAGTACACCTGGCTTGGCCAAGCCCCGACGCACCCAGCTTAGGAGGAATGTGGACGCCGCCCGGGCTGGCCCTGGGAAAGCTGCCACCCGCCATGCTCCCACCCAGCCCTGAGTCAGCCTGGGTGGGCCGAGAAGCTGCAGCCTCAGCAGGACCTGGTCTCTCCTGCCCCACCCGCCCCACTGGCCCACTCGGGATTGAAGCAGGGGACAGGGCCTAAGAGAATGGCCGAGAACAGGGCCTCAGGACTTGGGGTGACAACAGGGATTCTGTCGGACTTGCCACTCTCCTGCATTGCCTGGGGTCTGCTCACAGCAGATTCCCCCAAATGTCAGGAGAACTGGGTACACTACACAGTGCTCTGCCCGGTAGGACCTAAGCCCTCTAGCACAGGCCCTGTGCTTTCTCTGAGCCTAAGTTTCCTCATCTGTAAAAGGGGCCAGGGACAGTTCCTCCCCACAGCACTGGGCTGAGGTGGTGGGGGACCTGCTGCTTAACCTGGAAGCAGTGGCAAATTAATCATAGCTTTGACCAGGCCTGGCAACGTGGAGGAGGGTCCACCAGCTCTGGGAAGGTGCCCCCACTCAGGCAGGAGAGGCAGAAAGACCCTCAGGCGCCCCCTTTCCCAGAGCCCAGAAGTGTTTGCCAAGCCCTGGAGGCCTGGGTAGCCCTGTGCCCCCGACCGAACTGAGGGCCCTCTATCTCTGTCACCCAGTATGGATGTCCCAAATTCTCAGGACAGAAGCTATGTCTCCCTTCTCAGACTAGAAGCCCCCGGAAGACTGGGGCCATGTCTTTATTTCCCATAATCCTGAGCCCTGGGCCAGGGAAACCAAAGGCCAGAAACA
>NW_017731832.1:311450-327834 GCF_001890085.2 Hipposideros armiger
CTTTCAGGCCCTACCAAGTCCTGCGGGGCTGGGAGCTGGGGGCTGGGGCTGGGGGCTGCATAGTCAAAGGTTGCTGGGACAACAGTCCTGGCTGGCCTGAGCTTGGGAAGGGCGGGGAAGGCTCTCCAAGTCCATGGGGCCCTGCTGCCCCCTGCCCACCCCCCACCCCCACCCTCAGCCAGGTTTCGGCACAGCCATGCCGTGCAGACCCAGGTTGGGGCGCGGCCTTGGCAGGACAAACAGTCTCTAGTGTTGAGTGTTGTGCCTCTGTTACCAAGGAGGGAGGCTGGGAGCTGGCTCCCTGCCATGTTTGGGCCCCGGGCTGAATGTGTGGGTGGGAAAGGAAGGCAGAGGATTTGGGGTGTGGAGGCTGACTTCCCTCTCCCAGGCCCTGTGGGCAGGGGAGGGCCCGCTGGGACTCGCAGCTCGCTTGGGCCAATTCAGACTTGCTCCTGCCCTACCTTTCTGCTGGCTCTGGGACACACGAGGCCTGGTGCAGTGTGCTAGGGGCAGGGCGGGCTCCCCTGCTACTCAGATGGGGGTGCTGGGGAGCTGGGGTTCCAACAAGGCAGGCACGGCAATGTCCCGACCACCAGGACTGACTTTGCACCACAGCCTGGCTCAGGCCATGCGGGAGAAGGTCCCAGGTCAAGTCAATGCCCCTCTCTGGGCCTGAGTTTCCCCAGCTGTAAAGTGTCAGGAGCTGGCCTGGGGGCCTCCCTAGTTCTGTTCTCCCCATCAGGAGCTGAGAGGTGGAGGGGTAGGGCTATCGCAGGCAACTGTGGCCAGCTGGGAGCCCCTGGCTGTAAGGGCTCCTCACACATCTCCAAAGCTCACTGCCCGGCCTGGGACTGGCACCCACACAGTGCCAACAGGTGGCTGCGTGCAGGAGCTGAGGGCAGTGGCCAGGAAAGGTGTTGGAGGAGAGGGGTCCTCCCTGCTGGCCCTGACGGCAGGGACTATCCTTTCTCTTCTCCCGATAATGGTCGAGCAACAGCCCAAAGAATCCCGGCCTGAGCCCTGGTGGCTTCTCACCAGCTCCTTGTCCTCTCAGCCTTCTGACTCTCAGACAAAAGCCAGCCTTCATTCATTAGATCTTTGATTGAGCACTCACTGTGTGCCTGGTTCTGTGCTAGAGGCTGGGAGGCAGGAACCGAGGCCCCATCCCAGCATCAGGGACACGCAATGTGGTGCAGGAGGCCCTGGGCAGCACCAAATGGCCCCTTGGCAGGGCAGGAAAGCCTTAGGGAGGATGGAGAGGCTGAGTCAGGGGTGGGGGGAAGAGCATGGGCAGGAGAAGAGGCGGGGGGGGGTATGCACAGGCCATGCCACAAAGAACACAATGCGTGTGGGCATTTGGAGGCGAGAGGCCTGGAGGTGACACCAAGAGAATGGCAGACAGGCATGGAGCTGGCCTTTAAGGGCTCAGACACTGGGAGTGGGGGTCATCGCAGAGGGGAGAAAAAGGACCTGGTTCCGGGTGGGAGGAACCCATCTCCCCACAAACAAACACTATCTCATGTCCCCAACTAAAGCTCCAGACATCCCCCTGGAAATCCAAGGCCTAGACCTCTGCTTTGGATAAACACATGAGCTAATGCCAGTCCAATCCAGACCTGCCCTCCAAAGCCCTAAGTTGGCAAAACAAAAAAGAGAAAAGAGACCTGTCCATGCAAGTGTGCCAGCCGCTGGGCCGCTGGGCTGGGCTGCTGGGCCACTGAGCTGCTGGGGGCAGGGGCGTGCATGGAGGCTGACCTGGCTGGGAGCAGAGGGCCAGCAGGCCACACACTCAGCTGCCTGCAGGACAGCCCCCTGGGTGTGGGCACTGGGCCCCCCGGGAATGAAGGCCCCTTCCCAAGCAGCTGCCCCAGTTTGATGCCTGTACATGTGGCATCCCAAAATGGTCAGATCTCGTTTTATACTCAGGAAGCTGGAACTCTGGATTTGATCGGGAAGCCTCCCCAAATCGTTGAGATTTAGAAACTGATTCCAAAATAACGCCGCATGCAGGCCAAACAGATCATGAAAATGAGAGAACCTCGGAGCCCGGGAGCCCAAGCGGCAGTCGAACCCAATGGCCCCCTCGGCAAAAGAGTAAACTGAGGCCCAGAAGGGGAACAGACCTGCAGACAGGATCAAGTCAGGCCAAAACCCAGGCCCCTCACTCTCCCGTGCTCCCTCAGGACCCCCACCCACCTCCCGGGGAGATACTTGGGACAGCAGCACAGGCTGTTCCCACCCCCTCACCTGCCCCGCAGTGCACACTCCAGCCCAGCTGAGGGGGATGAGCTGCCTGGCCTCTCACTAACTGTTCCCCGCCCCAGCAGGCTTCTGCTCCCCACACTTCTGGGTCCCAAGGTTCCCCACACCCTCTGATTTGTCTGACCTCACAGCAGCCAAAATTGTTCTTCCTCTCTACAGAAAAGGGAAACCAAGGGCAGAGCGGCAAGGCCATAGCCCAGAGTCCTTCAGTGACAAGTTCCAGACAGTGGAGAGGGGGCTCTGTGCCTGTTTGCAGGTCCCTGCAACTCCAGCAGCAGGGAGGGCAGGGGTGAGGCAGATTCAGGGCCGGGCAGTTCAGAGCAGGCCCAGCACAGTGCCAAGTCCCAAGAAGCCAGGCCTCATCCACCCCACCCCTGAGTCTGAAGTGGGGACTCAGCAGGGGCCCAGGCAGCCTCAGGATCAGGGATGAATGCACAAGACACGGCCAGGGTGCTAAGGACCCCAACTGTCAGCAGCTCCCCACACCCACACCCACCCAGGAATCCCTGGGTCCCACCTCTCTCTCTTCTGGCACCTCCTGCTGTCCCAGCCCTTAGCCCATTTCTAGACGTGGGCCACAGCCAAGTGTTCCAATACCAGCCTTCGGGGGGGAAGGGCAGGTAATAAGCAGAAGCACCCCCGTCTAGGTTGTGCGGTGCCCCTGGGCCTCTTATGCCACCTCAGAGGTGTTGAGACGTCACCCATGGTTTCTGCTCTGTGCCCAGTCACATGCCAGGGGACTTGAGATGAACAGGATGTGGGTCTGCCCTCAGGTAGCTTACGACCCAGTGGGAGAAGAGAACCACAGCGGCCTGGGTCTTAACAGCTGAGAGGAGCCTCCTGGGATGGTGTCTTGACAGCGGGATATGCAAAGGGTTCTTCTCAAAATTTAAATCTGGCCTTTTCTCAACTTTTTATTTGTATACATAAAAATGCATAAATCACCCCTATACAACTTGGTGAATTTTCACAAGAGTGAACACACCCGTGTAACCAGTACCCAGAACACAAAACAATTTGAGCACCTCACCTCCCAGAGCCCCCCCGGAACCCCCTCCCAAATACTAAACCCCTCCCCAGGGGTCATCGTTACTTCTGACAACACACATTCATTTGGCAAACTTTTGTGCTTTATAAAACTGGACTCACATAATATGTCTTCTTCTACATCTTCTTGCTCAACACTATGTCTGCAAGACTCTCCCACTGACTAGAGAACCCTGCTGTGTGAATAGCACATTCCAGGCAGGGGAAGTTGGGGAACCCAACCCCCAGCCCTGCTCCCACAGCAAGTGTGCAGAGCTCGGAGATCCTACCAGGCCCCCCTCCTTCCCCAAAGAGGGTCAGTGCTTCACTCCAGACCTGCTCCCAGGACGGGCATCAGTGGGGACCCAGGCTTGCATCTGCAGCCCAAGAACTCCCCTAACACCCCAGTCCTGTCCTGTCCACCTGCTCCCCAAATCCAGTCTGCTCCTTCCCATGTAAAAGAGAATAAAATCGGAAAGGCACCAGAGAGATATGCTAATCGCATGCAAATAAATGCAAATAGACCCAGACTCCCTGAGTCAACTTGAACAGTGGCCAGCGTGAATGGAGAGCCAGACCCCCAAACTCCAAGTGGATAGACCACTCCACTGCCCGCTGGCCTCATCCCCCCCCCCACCAGTTCCTGAGATACACAACTCCCACCCTCAAACTCATGCTGACGCGCCAGCCTCCTGCTCTTCCCTTCATCTACTGATTCAGCTTCGATACACTGGGGCTGCCGGGTGGAGGCCCTGAGATGGGCCCAGCCCCTACCTTCCAGGAGCTCACAGTCCGGCCCAGAAAGGGACACAAATGCACAGGACTTGGGGACTCAGTGGTTCTGGGTGTGGCCTGAGCCTAGGCATTTCTGACCATCTCCAGGGGATGTCGACACTGCTGGTCCTGGGCCACTCTGCGAGTCGCTAGGAGCACAAGAGGTGTGTGCACAGTGCCCCTGCTAGCATGAAGGGGGCTGGGGAGAGGCAGGCCGGAGAGCCATTGGGGATGCACCTGGGAACCAGCAGCCCAGGATCAAATCCCAGCTCTGCCCCTTACTCAACGGTGGCACATGTCTTCCCGTCCCAGGGCTTGGGGTCCTGAGCTGAAAGGTGCCCTGATAACAAATGCCCCCCACCCACCAGGTTCCCAAGGCTTTGTGAAATACAACTTGTCAAGTGCCTCTGTGGAGCCAGGCACATTGCAAGCCCTTGATAATCAGAAGACTCTTTTTTTTTAAAGCCAAAGTTGACTAAGAAAGGGCGCAAGGAAAGCTTTAGGTAGGAAGGCAATGTTCTCTAGCTTGATTGTGGTGGTGGTTCCTTGGGTACATACATTCGTCAAAACTCGTGAACTCTGGACTGAAAAGAGGTGCATGCCTCAATGCCTCAATGAAGTTGAACTTTTACAAAGAGACCAGTGAAACTGCGCCTTGGAAGATGAAAAGGACAAGGGTGTCATTAGGAGGGAGCTGCCCAGGTGAGAGGCATGGAAGTGTGAAAATGCAACAGGTATGCGGAGGAGAGATGACAGGTACCCCTTCCCCGCCCCCCCCCCACAGTACTCCTGTGAGGGGTGGGGCGGAGTCAGGGGCCAAAATTGGAAGGAGAGTGTCGGGCCCCACTCCAAGGGCTGCTGGAGACCGGGGTTCATGGGGCCCCTGCTGAGCGCTCCTGGATAGCTAACACCAGTTACCACGCCCTGAGCACCTCCGGTATGTCTGGCATTGGTTTGGGACTTTACCTAGATCAGGGGTCGCCCTCCCCAAGAGCTAAGAATGGTTTTTACATTAAATAGTTTTGTTTTGTTTTTAAGTAAAAAAAGAACAATATTTCATGACATGAGAAAATTGCATGAAATTCAAATTTCAGCGTCTACAAATAAAGACTTATTGGAACATGGCCACGCCCATTTGTCCATAGGTTAGTGCACACTTCAAGGACAGGGTTGAGTATTTGCGACAGAGACCATACGGCCAGCAATATCTAAAACATTTACCATCTGGCCTTTTATAGAAAAAGTTTGCCTATAAACTTTACGAATGAGAAAGAATGAGGGTGCCGCCATTCAGATCTACTCCCACTTTTGGTGGTTGCTGACCCCGCCTCACTAGTCCAGCTGGTAAACCTGACCCGCCTCACCCGCGCACCTGGCAGAGCAGCAGCGTCCCCTGCCGGCAGTCAGGGGCTAGCAAGAGCGCTCTGAGCCTTGATTCTTAGCTTCTGCCGCCACCTGTTGGCCTTCTCCGGAAGTGCAGCCAGGGACCCAATTGGGTGGGGTCTGAGAAAGGGCAGGGCCGCTGCAGAGCCGCACGCACAAACTATTCTAGGCAGGGACTGAAGCCTCCAAACTAGTGTCCACTGAAAATGTTTCACCTTGTCCCTGCTTGTTATTTTATGGGTGAGAATACATGTGACAATGTCCAGCCGGGTTCCAGGAAATGCTCCGAATCTCCAATACCTGGAGAGTTGAACAAGAAGATTAGCTGCGGCCAGAGGGTGATAGGAGGGGACTTGGAGTTCTGCTGACCCACGTGTCCCCTCACCCCCACCCCCGCCATGCATTTCACTTTGAATGCTTCCTTCATTGTTTCTTACTGTCATTCATTATTCACTCATTCCTTCAATAAACTTTTCTTCAACACCAAGCAAGGCAACGCGCCGAACTGCTAGACGCTGGAGAAACACCTGAGAACAGACAGTGTGGTCCTGCCACATGGAGCTGACAATCTAGTGGGAGAAACTATTACCCAGTAATTGCCGTAAGGTGCCACGAGGCACCTATAGGAGGGGCAGAGAAGCCTAAACGAGCCGCATACAAGGCTACCTGACCTTGTTGGGCATCAGGGAAGGCTTCAAGCGGCCTGGAGAATGGATGAGTTAGCCAGACCGAGAGGGAGCATGCGTGTGCAAAGGCCCAGAGGTGGGGAGTAGGCCCAGCAAGTGGCCAAAAGAAGCACTGAGAGCCAAGAACACAGAGGGTGCCGGGGAGAGGGGGGACAAGTCGAGGCTGGAGGGAGAGGGGACCGCGCCGTGCAGAGCCTCCAGCACTAGGTGAATGCACCAGGTTCAACAGGGAGCCATCGCACGGTCTGGGGAGTGGCAGGCTCCCCCAGCCTATGACTGACAGCTCTGGTTGCTAGAACGTTCTTCCCCATTCTGGGATGGAGTCAGCCACCCTGTAACTTCCCCTCCTCACAGACTCCTGTCCCCCTCAGGGCACGCACAGGCGGACTCACTTCCCTGGCCCCCTGACAGCCCTTCACCCCGTCACAGCTTCACTGGCTGTTCCCTGGCACAGGCAGTCTCAGGCAGGTGAGGCGGCGTTCTGGAACTGGGCTCTCGGTGCAAATCCCAGCTCTTTACTGGCTGTGTGACCTTGGGCCCAGTACTTAGCTTCTCTGAACCTCGATTCCCTCCTCTGTAAAAGACACGTAACACTGTTCACCTCAGGGTTGGTACCCGTGAGAGAGATAGATGCTGGTGGGGAGTGCTGGACTCCTCAGTGCTCCCCCAGTACCCTGAGCTGACCTCGGTCATTTGGATCCTGGGTGTTCATTATCAGGGCATGCTCCTCCCAGTACAGTGCCTGACATTTGATGGGTGCTTAATGGTGATGAATCAATGAATGATTACTGCGGCGATTACAAGCAAACCCACAATAGCTACTAGGTACACAGGCCAACAATTGCAAATGGTGACAAAACCCACAGCTCCCCATCCTAGCCAGCAGTACCCTCACCCCCATCACATCCCAGGCGAACGTGCAGAGGCCCAGAACTCTGGAAGGCAAATCCAGTGCGATAGGAGCTGGAGGAAACCCAAAACTGGGCCTTGCGCGCTCGTGGCGCCCTCTGCTGGGCAGGCTCCCTGCACTGGGCCTCCTCCTCCCCGCACACGGAGGGGTCCGCCAGGGAGAAAGGCTCAACCTAGGGGCAGTCCCGCCGCTTCTCCACACACCCTCTTGCCCAAGGAAGCCCCAGGCCATCCCTGACCCTCCACGGACATCTCTGTCCTCCCTCTCTCCTCTCTTCTGCTCCCTTGGCAAACGTATTTCAGACATTCCTAAATCCCCACCGTTTCTTCCCTGCTGTCTCAGTTTATCTAAAAATAAAGTTAAAATCGTCCAATGTTGGAGCAGGAAGGGGCAGTAGTAGCAGTAGGAGTACTGCTTCTACCACCACCACTGACTGGGCACTTGTAGCTGGTCAGGGCCTGTTACCTCACCACCTCCCACCGGGAAGTGCAAGCCCTCCTTCCACAGGTGGGCAGCCGCCTCCAGACGGTAAAAGCTAAGTCAAGATCACAGGGCAGGAAGTTCAAGAAACCTGGTGCTTTTCATCTGTCTGGATGGGGCTCCTCCTGCCTCCATTAGGGGGATAAGTAGGCCTTGAGATGGGGGCAGGGCCATCTGTAGCCCCAGGAACCCCACCTCGCCCCTCTTCTGGACCACACAGCACCCCAGAAAGGGAGAGAATTTGGTGAATGTCAGATCACTAGTACAACCATCATTTTGCCTTCAGGAAAACTGCAGGGGGTGCCGGGAAAGGACAGAAAGATTAATATTCACGGGCAGTTGCCCCAGATGGACTCTGTGATGGTCCTTTCCTGGTACACCAATGACACTTGCCCAAGGCATCAGTGCAGAACAGGGACCCAAGCCTGTCAACTCCCTGCCCAGTCAGTGCTCCTTCCACCCGACCTTGGTCTCTCTTGGAAAAGGGGCCACAGAGGAGACCTTGGGAGGGGGCAACTCAGGAAGCACACGCACACACTCACTACAGGCCGCCAGCTGGTGCCCCCACCCTAGAAAGAGGGTTCTCCTCCACACACCTTGAGGGGACCCGGTTACCTGTTAGGGCTTTGGCCGCTGGGAAGGTGAGAGGAATGTGGGAGGGGCCTCACCTGGGTTCCGAAGCTCGGTCTATGCTGCCATCTTGTGGCCACAATGGGAAGTGCGCCTGTTCTGCCGCTGTGTGTTCGGCCAGAAATTCGAAGTATTTATAACACTTGGCTTGAGTGAAAGTGGACGCTGTGCTAGGGCTGCGAGGAATATAGAAAGGAACAAGGCACAGCCCATGCCCTGAAGGAGCTTTCAGTCCAGCAGAGTGGCCACCAAATGACATGATCCAAAACTCAACTCAGCACCAGATAACCCACCAGAACAGGTCATGAAAACAGTTCCAAAAGATGGACGGAGCATGCGCTTAGAGGAGGCTAGGGAAAGGCTTGCAGGTAGCATGTGATGTTGAAGCTGGGCCTTAAAGGACAGGTAGGATTTGGGGCAAGCAAAGATGAAAGAAGGTGCCCCAGGCGGAGGGACCACCCTGAGCAAAGGCACAGAGGCAGGAAAACATCAGTGCTAAGGAATCCAGTGTGTCCCAAGGCTAGGTAGGATGTAAAGAGGGGAGAGAAAGGTCATTTGGGAGCCTAACAGGCAAATGTTTGAGCGCCAGTATAGGGAGTTTGAACTTAAATTCTTAGGCAAGGGGGAGGCAGCAAAGATCTTTGAGCAAGGGCACAGCTTGCAGGGGTCTCTTCAGGAAAACAGCATAATAGCTGCAGGGTGGGGAGTGAACAGGGCAAAAGGGAGACATTTCGGGGCAACAGAGAAGGTGCTGGGGAAAGAAAAGGAGGAAGGATATATGGTGCTAATGGAGGGACTGCTGGCAGAGGTAGGCGTCAAGCCAGAGGTGAGGACTTTGGTCTGAGTTGCTATCAGGACATCCTGGTGAAGATGGCCTTCAGGCAATTAGAAATAATAAATTAATCAAAGTGAAAGCAGTAGCAATATGTGTCACATGTGTACAGACTTTGTAGTCACTGAGGCATTTTAATGCATGTGTGCCTTTGACTAGTATTTATTGAACCCCTGCTTTGTGCCAGCCCCTGTGCTAACTGGTTTGGGATACATCAGTAAATGGTGTTAGGTTCCAGCGGGGGAGAGAAGCATTAACTAGCAGCCGGAATAAATGAGTGAATTACATGGTGTACTAGAAGGTTCTGTGTGTGGGAGTGGGGGGGGGGGGGGGGAAGGAGCTGTGATTTAGGGAAAGGCATGTGGAAGGACTGGGCCAAGGCTGCAATTTAAAATAAAGGTCAGGAAAGGCCTCAGCACAAAGGAGCCATTTAAGTAAAACCTTGAGATGGAAGGTAGCAGGATGTGCCACCCTCAAAATATGCTCCTTTGGAGGGGTGATTATTTTGAGCTTTAAGCACATGAAAAACAGCAAATGCAGAGAGAGACTTTCTCTAAATTCCCCTTATCCACCTAAAGACAGGTTCCCCAAAAGGAGCTCAGCTGTCGTAAATCCCCTCCCCAGGAGGGACTTTCATCAAGGGGAAGGTTGACTTCTGTCACAGGAGAGACTAGAAGCTGGTACCACATCCAAACATTGTCACAACTCGCATACCACCCCGCTGTTCTTCCACAGGCCCATTCACCTTTCCCAAAAATCATTTCCTCTCCCCTAAGAGGCTTACATGTAGATCCCCCCTTCCTTTTCCCTGTCATGGCGGGATTTAAGCCTGAATTCTAAACCACCTCTGGGAGTTACTTGCTTTTCCTGGGTATCTCCCATGTATACATGAGGTATACATGTTAACAAACTTGTTTTTCTCTTATTAATCTGTCTTTTATTACAAGGGTCTCAGCCAAGGACTTAGAAAGGTAGAGGGGAAATGATGGTTTCCTCCCCTACAGCACTTTGAGGAAGAAAGGCACGCGAATATCTAGGAGAAGCTTCCAGACCCCCAAAGTGGGAGAATTTCTGGCATGTTCTAGACCCAGCAAAGGAGCTGATGTGGCTGGAGTGGCGGTGGAGGGTAAGGTACTTGGGGTGAGCTGAGAGAGGTAACGGGGTTTGATCACAGGAGGCCTCAGAAAATAGGAAGTTGACAAAGGTCAGGAGAGCCCATTGCAGGCTGTTGCAGGGATCCAGGCCGGAGGCGATGGTGGGAGTGGTGAGCTGTGGTCAGATGCCGGATAGGCTGTGCAGAGAGCCCCAGGGTTTCCTAACACATTGGATGGAAGGTAGGAGAGAAAGCAAGAGGCAAGGGCGCTGTCTCCACGCAGACGAAGCTGCCATCAGCCGCCATGGGAAGGCTGTGGTTTGGCTGAGGAGGGGAGATTAGGAGCTCTAGTCTAGGGCATGCTAAGTTTGGGGCGTTTATGAAATATCAGTGGGGGTACACGTGTGTTAACTTCATTTGACCTACTTGGTAACCATGTGCCCACCTGCACGACCATGTGTGTTTTATTATGGCAAAGTACATTAATACATAACATAAAATTTACCATGTTAACCGTCTTAGCTGTACATTTCAGTGGCGTTAAGTACATTCACATTGTTGTGCAACCATCACCACCGTCCATCTCCAGAACCTCTCATCTTGCCAAACCCTGTACCCACTAAACCATAATTCCTCATTCTCCCGTCCTCCGGTCCCAACCACCATTCTGCTTTTCTGTTTCTATGACCTTGACCACTCTAAAACCTCATCTAAGTGGAATCACACGGCATTTGTCTTTTTGTGTCTGGCTTATTTCACTAAGCATAATGTCTTCAGGGTTACTCCACGTTGTAACATGTGTCAGGATGTCATTCCTTTTTAAGATTGAATAATATTCCATTGTTGTATGTACCACATTTTAGATGGTTGGTTTGTGTATCCATTCATCCTTCCATGGATTTTTCGACTTTTCCCACTTTTTTTGGTTTTTAGGAATAATGCTGCTATGAACATGGGTGTACAAGTATCTATTCATGTCTCTGCTTTCAATTCTTTTGGCTATACACCCAGAAGTGGAATTGTGAATCATATGGTAATTCTGTTTAGTTGTTGTTTTTTTGAGAAATTGCTGTATTGTTTCCCAACCCTGTATGTTTTTTCCCCACTTTTACAAAGGAGGGAACTGAGAATCAGACAGGTGAAGGTTCTCCTAGGAGCTAACAGAACCCTGAGCCAAGGACTTGTGCCCCAAACCTGTGTCTGGTTCACAGGGGCACTGTGATTCTGACACTCCCTTCAGAGGCCGACCTGGAAACAGAAACCTGTGAGAACTGAACTGAACTGAGGTGCAAATTTAGGAGTCATCTTCATAGAGCTGGTGGGGAAAGAGGTTGCCACAGAAAAAGGAAAGAGAGGCCCAAGAGAGCAGGAAACAGAAGTTTGGGGGCTTGTAAGAGTCCGAAGAAAGATGGGGAGCCCGCAGAGAAAGCAAAGGGAGGCTGCCTGTCAATATAGCCAGAGGTTATCAGACCAGGCCCTCTGTCAGGCAGCTCTCTGCAAGCCAATCACACCTTATTCGGAGCTGTGTGACCTTGGACTGGTTACTTACCCCTTCTGAGCCTCAGTCTCCCCATCTATAAAGTGGCGATAATAAAAGTACCTGCCTCATTGATGTGACTGCTAAATGCGAACAGGATTTGTAAAGTCCTTAGCAGAGATCTGAGAAAATGTCACAGAAGCCCAGGATGGGAGGAGTATGAGAAGTCACTAGGAAGGGAGGACTGAGGACCTCCCTCTTGTGGGTTGCTGGAGGGGATATAAACCAATTCATCTCTGGAGGGCAATTTGGCAAACACCTTAAAGATATGCTTCTGTATTCACCCAGAAAATCCACTGACAGGAATTTATCCTAAGAAATACTCATTGAATTGTCTACAAGGATGTTCATCCAGTGTTGTTAATGAGGACAGAGGATTGGAGGCAATTTAGATGCCCCCAAAAAGATGTTACATTATTTATGTGACATCCAGACAAAGGAAAATTACACAGCCATTAAAAATGTATAATTCTGTTTGTCAACACAGAAAGAGGCTCAAGATACATATTTGTCACTCTTCGAGTATGGAAATTTTAAAACAGGCACCAAAGTAGAAAAAAAATGATATAATAGCCCCCCATGCACCTATCGCCCAAAGTCAACAATTATCAGCTCATGGGCTGTCTTGCTCTGTCACCGTCTATAATACATACAACATACAAACTATGTGTTAATCAACTTCATATTATCGGTAAGACTTTCAGCCAACAGTAGGCTATGAGTAAAGTTTTGGGGCAGTCAAAAGTGATAAGCAGATTTTCAACTGTGCAGGGGTTTGGGGCTCCTCACCCCACATTGTTCAAGGGTCAACCATACTGTGCTATTTTGCAACTTGGGGAAATATCGTCATTATTGTAAAATAAAACAGACAGATACAAAAGCACACTAGCATTAAGGGTCCAGCTCAATGAATTTTCACCACCTGGATCAAGATCAAGATCATTGCCGGCACCGCACAGGTTCCTTCATGTTGAAGGGGTGATGTGTTTGCCAGCAGAACCCCACTGGGTCAGAACAAGCTGATAGCTAACACGCCCGTCTCACCATAACCCCATGGGACCTGGGGCAGAGCCGAGCAAACCCAGGTGTGTGAAGTGGTAAGAACAGCACCTTCATTCACCGAGAACCTCTATGTGGGGGTGTGGGGGGCACACTATACTGGTTATTTCCATACATGGGTGATAGCTCCCAAACAAGGAATGTGAGAAATATCACATTTATTTGACTTTCAATCAAGTTAAATCCTGAGCCAGTTAATATCCCACCAAACTGCCCAGAAACGCAATCTTGAATGTGACAGGAGCTCCAGCATTCCCCAGGATTCTCTCTAGGTCACAGGGTTTTCTGTGGCACCGGAGCTTAGGGAGGCCATTTGGACCAGATCATCCATCTGCCCTGGTTACCATGGAGACACCTATTTCCCCAGAGGATGTGACCCCTTCCTGGCAGGAGATTCTGCTATTTCCATGCCAAGTTTGGGGCCCTGGGGAATCTTATCGAGGCCAAGGGCCCCCAGGTGTCCCACACAGCCATGCCGTTGCCACATCCCAAGGAGATCACATGGAGAGGCTCCCACCTCTGTCCTATCCCCACTCTGAGGGGCTTGCTCATAGCCCCTGCTTTTCTCAGAGCCCCTCTCTCTCTCCCTTTGCCTCTAGGAATTTGGCAATATCTATTTAGTGATTTGATATTGTTACATTTTTATCCTGTCACACATACAGAGGGTGCCCAAAAAAGAACACATTTTAAGAAAGGAAAAAAACTGTATTAATTGTAATAGTATATACTGATAACAAAAGATGACTACAAGTCATGTGTATACATTTTTTTTTTGGCTTCCCTGATATGCTCTTCTTTAAATTCCCTTTTAAAAAGCCTAAGAAAATCATTATCCCTTTATACAGATGAGAATATGGAGGCTGGGAGAAACTGAGCCATCCAGGCAGGAAGAGGTAGGGGTGATACTCAGGTTCAGGTACCCCAGGGCCTGTGCTCTATACCCTGCCCCTGGCTGCTGGGGCCAGGAGCTCAGAACTAGGAGCACAGTCAGAAATAAGACAGTATTAACAGCGGGTGCAGGTGTCACTCTGAGACAAATTCGTCCTGGCTCTATCATTACTCCACAAGCTCCCAGGGCTGGAACAACCTCCACGCTGGATGGGAAACTCCTGTAGGCCCTCCTTCAAACTCCTCCCAACCTGGGAACACAGAACTTTGGATTTTAGACCTGGGAAAGGCAATAGAAAGTACCCCAATTTTCCTTTTATGGGAGGTGAAATAGAGCGCTGAGAGGTGGACAAGGCTGGCAAATGTGGCTTACCCAGCGCCACCTTCCCTGCCCTGCACCAGGGGGCCAGGTGCAGCAGCCCCCTTTGGAGCCCAGAGTCGGAGTTTTGAGAGAGAATTTTTCTCAATTCTCTGCCCAGGACTCTCTAAGAGGGTAGCAGAAGTTATAACTTAGAGCCATTCCTAGTAACTGAGCACCCACAATGTATGTCTACGTGTTCATTCAGCAAGCATTGAGCACCCACTGTGTGCCACGTACCTACCGCGCTTACACAGCAGAGTTCGCAGCCTAGCAGGGAGACAAACAAGGGGCAGGGCCAAATTCATGAGTGTCAAGGTAAGAACGCCCAAGCCTGTAGAGAATTTTTATAAAAGTTTATCTGAGCCAAACTGACATTGCCAGGAAGCAAGATCTCAAATGCTCTGGAGAATGGCAGTTTTGCAGTTCCTTTTATACATTTGGAATGAAGGAGAGAACATAAGGTGGAAGAAAGCAATGGAGGGAAATCTCTATGATTAGATTACAGGATAGTTAACAAGATTAGGGGCACCCTTGAGGGTGGTTACATCTCCAAGGGGTCTGAAAAAGAGCATTACTCTGGCATTTCAAAGGTGCGTTAACCTGGGTGCAAAAGAACAATAAAGAAGGCTTACTTAAAGCAAAGATAAACCTTTCACTAAAAAAGTTATAGGCAAGGGTCATGACTACCCACCATGACCTGCCCAGTTAGGAATTTATGATCAGATGGCCCTGTGAGGTTACCTTCAGTCACTGAACTTATCAGATTTATTACACAGCCCCTTTTTTGTTCACATCGTTATGCAACCTGTGTTGTCACAGAGGGCTCCGCGCTTAGAAGGTCCCGTGCTTGGTTTAATTCTCTGCTGTCACCATCTTAAAATCCTTAAGCATTTTTTTAAAAAAAGGACTCACATTTTCATTTTGTACTGGGCCCAGCAAATTATGTAGCCAGTCCAAGTTACAGGCAAGCAAACTGCAGTGTGATAAATGCCAAAACAGTGAGGGCACAGAGCAGGGCTCCAAACACAGTCCTCTCAGAAGAATAGATAACCCCAGCTGAGGCCTGAAGGGTGAGTGAGAGATGCCAAGTGAAGAAGATGTTAACCAAAATGCCAAAGGAAATTAAAAGAGCGTTTTATTCATATATGATTTGCAAATCAAGGACATAGCCCTGGGCATGAACCAAAGACATGTTCCAAAATGGAGAGGATAGGACTAGGTTTTGATAGGCAAAAGTTACAAGGAGGTGACAATCAAAGAGAAGGGTTGCTAGGGGAAACAAGACCACAAAGTTGGGGGTGGCCGGTTAGCTCAGTTGGTTAGAGCATGGTGCTGATAACACTAAGGTTGCTGGTTCGATCACCGCATGGGCCACTGTGAGCTGCGCCCTCCTTAAAAGCGTCAACTATGCCATTGTAGCTTGAAAGCAATGTGTCACCAATGACCATAGCTGTGCTCCCCCCCCCAAAACAAAGACCACAAAATTAACCATTCATTTTCTGGTTGATGGGTTAACTGGACTTTTCCATTGTTGGCTGACTCAATAGTGGTTAGCAAGTTGGGCTGTGATACAGGAACAACAGGTAACACCTGATTAGACATTTGTCAATGTCCTAGTTCCAGTTTAGGCTTGTAGAAAAAAAGCTTTGGGGTTACTTATCAACAGAAATCAAACAGCACAGAGAGACTGTTCGTTCTGCAGGCAGTTTCCAAGTCATGCTCTGTACGCAGTCTCCGAGTTCAAACTGCAGAAACCCCAATGTTGAGCCACAAATCACGACAGTAAAATTCTTATACATCCTCAAAGAGGAGGAGAAAATGTACCAAGCAAAGGAACTGCATGCACAAACACCCTGAGATGAGAAAGTCCAAGATGCTTCATAGAACCACGATGGTGCAGAATGTGGAGACTGGTAAAACACCATGAGCCTGACAGGAGAACTAGGACCAAGAAGAGCCAAGATAATTCTGAAGAACAAAATGGTAGGGACTCATCCTATTGGACATCAAGACTTCGTGTAAAGCTCCTATAATAAAGCGAGTGTGGCTTAGAGATAAATAAACCAATGGAACAGAACAGAGACTCCAAAACTGAACCCACACATACACAGAAACCCAATTATGATAGAGAAGGTATGATGAGTCAGTGCAGCAAAGCTGCATTGGACAAATGGTGCTGTGACAATTGGTTATCCACATAAGGGGGGAAATTAGACCCTTTGTCACACCACACACAAAAATAAATTTTAGGTGACTTACAGACCGAAGAGTGAAAAGCAAAGCTTTAAGACACTCAAAGGGAAATACAGAATATATTTACAAACTCGAGGCAGAGATAGGATTTCTTTTTTTTTATAGTCTTTTTTTTTTAAGATTTTTTTATTGGGAATTGGTGGGATGGGAACAGTGCTGGGGAATTGGGGGAAGGGGAACAGACAAGTTGCTGTCGTTTTTGTTCTTCAG
>NW_017731832.1:334784-341028 GCF_001890085.2 Hipposideros armiger
TGGCTAAAGTGTTTGAGAAGCTAAAACTTAATGTTCGGAGGCTATTTTTGACAGGACAATGAATAGTAAAGTATATAAAGGTCTATTCCTGGGTCCATTCTGTTAAACACAAAATACAGTAATTCTCCCCAGCATGTGGATCATAAACGTCTTAATTTCAGATACTGAATTATAGGCTTTAAACTGCTAAGGTGATAAAGAATCAACACTTTTCCTATTTGTTGCCAGCCTGTTTTGTTGATAAAGGTTGAGGTGTGTGGAGGAGGGCTGATGAAAGGCTGAGCCAACGGCAACTGCAACACAAGGTCCTACAAAACTGATGTGTTTAATAAACATTAAAGAACTTACCACTTGGCTCCAACCAGTGACATTGTTGAAAACATTCAGGTGGTACTCGTAAATCGCCGTGAAGACCACAATCAGAAGATGGGATGAAATGGAATCATGCTATAGGTTGATATGCGGGTCTTGTGCTAGGCTGCTAACATCCCTTGGCTTGTAACCTCCAGTTCTGCCCGATGGGATTATTCTGAGATAAACTAACAAAATCAGTATTAAATCAGCTACCTGGAACCAACAGGAGGTATGTGAATACCTTAGTCCAATTGGTGTGACAGGTAATCTCAGGCCTGAAATAATAAAGCATAATTGTCTCCACATCTTGATGGTTGAGAAAACAATGAGATGTGGAAATTCCAGAAGCTACTAAATTTAGTGCGTTTTACAGAGATTAAGTGGTACGGTGTAGTGCAGTGTGCTGGGGATCATGGGCCTCGCAAAGACAAGCAGAGACCCTGATGGGATGTAAGGCCACACAGTCGATGTGGCGGAGAAGAGCCATTGCCACCACTGGCTTAGCCAAAAGAGGCACAGGATCTCTGAGAAGGGAATCCCTACCTCCATCCACGTTCAGGGGACCAGGGAAGGCTTCATAAAGGAGGTGCCATCTGATGCAGGGCATTCCCGGCAGAGAGGAGTCAGGGCCTAGAGGTGGAAGCAGCCAGTGTGTAGAGGACTCAAAGGTAGGACAATTTGTCTGGAACAAAGGCCCACGTAGAATAGAAATGCAGTACTGTCTCCTGTGTGCCAGGCCTGTGCCGAGCACTTAAAAGTTTACATCGATCATTCACTTAACAGATGGAACTCATTAGCCCCATGGTAAAACAGATCCAGAGAGGTAACAACTTAGCCGGCAAGTAGAATAGAGGGAAAGGAAGGCTGGAAAGTTGTGAGATGGGAGTGGGCTGGACCACAAGCGAAGACAATTCTATCCTTTCCCCCTGTTTCCTCCGCTGTCCTCAGTCGCCCTGCCCCACCCCAGGCATCATAAGCCCTCCTGCTGCCCAGGCCCACCCTCTGCAACAGGGACAAGCAGGGACAAACCATACGTTTCTTAAAATGGTGTCATTTATTTATTTTTTTTTTAATCTTTTTTTTTTTTTAAATTGGGGAATTGGGGGGATGGGAACAGTGCTGGGGAATTGGGGAAAGGGGAACAGACAAGTTGCTGTCGCTTTATTCCTCAATCTAGTTGTGGAGGANGAAAAAAAAAAAAAGATTACTTAGAAAATACAGACTCAAAACAATCAAGTTCATCTAGAGTTTCCTCTCTCAAGAGTTTTCATCGAGCAGGCTCTCGCTTTGCAGTCCATGGGACTAATACACATTTTTTTTGTTTGGCTTTGGCTTGCACAGTGCCCAAAAATTGTCCAAAAATTCAATTTATTGGCAATATTTAAAAATCAAGAGGTTTTTTTTGTTGTTGTTTTATGAACATCTGGATTTCCAGGTTCTCTTGAAAAAGATCTAACACAATAGGCTACAGGTGACTAGTCAATACAGCCCCTAACTAACTCTCAGCCCAGCCCCCACTGCATCCCATTACATCATACTTTGCTGTCTGCACTCCTTTATCTTACCTACCTGGCCCCAGGAGGCCCTGGAGTCTAAAACCACTCTATTTACCCCTGCAACTGAGAGCATTTCAATTAATAAATTGAAAGAGCAAGACAAGTTGACTGTTTTGAAGGAAATAGTTCATCTATTAACCTGGGAAGGCTCTACCTCACATAATTGGGTTTTTTTTTTAGCTGAGCCATCCTGCCACCTGTTGGCAGCTCAACGGCAGCTCAGCTCAGGCTGGGACTCGAACTGCTGTTGCTCAGAGCTCGCACTCTTGAGCTCGCTCTTAACCAAGTGAGCCACTCAGCCAGCCCTTTACCCTACACAATTTTTGACACAAAGAACACCCTTCAGGTACCTGAATTCTTCTCCAGCCCCCAGAATCAGTTACTCTCCCTTGAACTCACATTAATGACCTTGCATTCTTTCCTTAGATTATCTAAATGAGAAATTTAGAGACTAACCCATTTTTAGGTTAGATTCATCTAATGATAACTTAGATATCATTATGATAAATTAATCTAAATGATAAAGTTAAGGTTGTCAAAATACAGAGGGTGCCAAAAAATGTATACACATTTTAAGAAAGGAAAACTGTATTAAAATTGTAATACTCAATATATACTGGTAACAAAAGATGAATACAAGTCACATTTGACTTTTGCAATTACAAGAGGTGCTCAAAGTGGTTCCCATCAGTGTCCCGACACTTCTGATTACCGCGAACTACTGCTTGAGCAAAGCCAACCAAAGTGTTCATTTGTACACATTTTTTTGGCACCCCCCCCAGTGTATATATAATAAACACAGCCACTTTAAAATGCAGCCAGAGCTGCCATGCCACAGGAACTGCCTTGAACCTTGGAATGTTCAACTACCTCAAACCTTGGAATGTTAAAAAACAGGACAAAATAACCTTTGGACTGGGCCTAGGGCAACATTATGCTCAAAGAACTGTTTGCAAAGATAACAAGAAAGCAGTTATTATGACTACTGAGCTGAAAATTGAACACGTTGTATAAAATTCAAATCATTATGTTACCTGCACCAATAGAAATGCCTTCCTTCTATTGATGTAATTGTTCCCCTTCCTCATAAACACCCATTGCTTTTGTCTCATAATTAGAACATCATTTGGGCTTCTGCCTGAATTAATGATTCCTGAATGGTTATTCTTATGGAACTCAAATAAGTGCTTGTTGGCCGTCACTTTGAAAGGCATTTTTATTTTTAGGTTAACGAAGTTTTGGTTATGTTATTGTATGTTGATTAAAATGCCGTCCTAAATCTGTAAAGAGTTAAGTGGATAACTGGGTAGGTATGAGACAGTGCAAATGGCTCCTGTCTTGGAGGCTCAGCATCTAAATCCTCTCTAAGGGACTTCCAATCTACCCCATAAAAATCCCTTCTGAAGCAGGTGGGCTGCAACGGGGTCAAGAAGGTGGAACACGCCGGAGAACATAGTGCGCAGACGCGCCCGATACCTCCGCCAGTTTTCTGCCCAGCTGACACCGTCCTCCCGCTCTGCGCAGGCGCCTAGACGGACCAAGCTTTCCCTCCCCCTTCTCTCTCTCTCTCTCCCCAAGTCAGAGGACGCCCTACCGCAGCACTGAGTTCCAGCGCATGCGCCGTCTCGCGTTTCGTCTCCGGACCAATTGGAAGCGGCGACGCCTGGGAGCTGGGGACACGACGCAGTGGGCGGGGTCGGGACGTGGGGACAGCGCGCTGGCGTCACAGGGGCGGCTATATAAGTGAATAGAGGCACCGCCCCTCCGCCCCAGTCACTGAGCCGCCGCCGAGGACTCAGCAGCCTCCCCCTTGAGCCCCCTCGCTTCCCGACGCTCCGTCCCCCCTGCCCGCCTTCTCCTGCCGCCGCCTTCCGCAGGCCGTTTCCACCGAGGAAAAGGAATCGTATCGTATGTCCGCTATCCAGAACCTCCACTCTTTCGGTAAGCTACAGAAAGGTCCTGCGGGGATAAAGGCCCGGGTGGGGCGCTGGGGCGGTCTGGGCCTTGAAACGCCCCGAAAATCTGCCAAGCGTTCTGGGCCTTTGTAAATTTGGCGGAGAGAAGATGGGCCTCGCAGGCAGTGGGGACTGACTTGGGCCCTGGGGTCGGCCCCTGATTGTGACCGGAAAGACAGGACGAGAGGTCAGCCCTTGGGCGGGCCCAGCGTCTCGGGTGGCGCATTCACTAATGGCTCCAGGGCCACCGCGGGCCACACCCGCCCCCTCCCGCCACCCCTGCGTCACGTCCGTTACGTCACCCCCGTTGTCACGGAGCCGGGAGGGGTAGGCGGCACCAGCCCTAAGTGACAAACGCGCGCGCCAATGGGGCGGGAAGTTGGCCCCGCCTCAGAGCTCGGGTTCCGGCCGGTTGCATCAGCCGGGTGGGGCGCTGCTTGCCAGCCCTGGCTCCCCCAACACGTGATCGGCTTCCTAGGGCGGGCCCGGGGCAGGCGGCCCAGGCTTTCAACGGGGCTGGGGAAGCCATCCGTCCCAGACTGACCTGTTCGGGGAGAGCTGACAAAGAACATCTGACCTGACCCAGGACTTGGCGATTTCAGTGTTATAGTTTTTGCACGCGCAAAAGATCCAGTGGGAGGATGACAGTGGCTTTTGAACTACAACGGCTCTAAACTTGACTTTTCTTCCCAGACCCCTTTGCTGATGCAAGTAAGGGTGATGATCTGCTTCCTGCTGGCACTGAGGATTATATCCATATAAGAATTCAACAGAGAAACGGCAGGAAGACCCTTACTACTGTCCAAGGGATCGCTGATGATTACGATAAAAAGAAACTAGTGAAGGCGTTTAAGAAGGTAGGTCTCAATTATAGGAAATTAACGTTTACGGTGCCCACGTGGGGGTGCTGTGTTGTATTATTTCCCAAGTGGGATTGTTCGTGCTGTTGCTTAGCCTAATTTGCTTTCCTTGTGCTTGCAGAAATTTGCCTGCAATGGTACTGTAATTGAGCATCCAGAATATGGAGAAGTAATTCAGCTTCAGGGTGACCAGCGCAAGAACATATGCCAGTTCCTCATAGAGGTGAGTTCAGTCACTTTATGATATATTTGAACTTCTGCCCTGGCTAATTGGAGATCCTGCCTAGTCTGTTTAACCCCTGCCAGGGACATAGAAGTTTCATTCATTTTGAAGGTTAAGCAAAACAGTTTGAGTTTTGAAATACATAGATGAATGCATTTACAAAAACAGAAGGGATTTGTCTGCCTTAAGTTTACTGTTTGTATGGATCTACTTTAAAGATTGCGATTTTAAATTGCACAGACAGATACTAAAATAAGCAGGATGTCTGGTTGGCTATTCCACTTAAGCGCTAGAATTCTATTACATCATTGGCTCTTCAGTGGGTACCCTGAGAACTGCTCATGGCGGTTGAGGTATGCATCTTGGCTGTTGGACTTCCGTGCCCAGTATAGAAGAAGGAAGACCGGATTATTGGCATCAGAATTGGAGACTTGAACACTTCTATCCCTTGTTTAAAAATTTGCCCTTTTTTCTTTGCAGATTGGACTGGCTAAGGAGGACCAGCTGAAGGTTCATGGGTTTTAAGTGCTTTTGGCTCACTGAAGCTTAAGTGAGGATTTCCTTGCAATGAGTAGAATTTCCCTTCTGTCCCTTGTCACAAGTTTAAAAACCTCACAGTTTGTATAATGTAACCATTTGGGGTCTGCTTTTAACTTGGACTAGTGTAACTCCTTCATGCAATAAACTGAAAAGAGCCATGCTGTCTAGTCTTGAAGTCCCTCATTTAAACAGAGGTCAAGCAGTATGCGCCTGGCAGTGTCCAGCCTGAAACAGAGCAATAACGTGATGTTTCGGCCAAGCCCAGAGCCCCAAGATCACAGATGGCTCTGTCTGGCCAGAAGCTCCTCGGCTCTCCCTCTGCAGCGTTCCCTGCCCTAAGAGAATGTCACCGCCTGAATTCCTACGGTGAAGCTGAGAGGAGGGGATGGGGTAAGGCAGCAACGGCAACTGTACCACTAGAGGGAGCTGTTCGGTGGCCAAAGATTCCTTGGTGTCTCCAACCTGACCCGGTGGGTGGAGCTTAAAGCAGCCACCTTCCCCTTCTAGTGAGGTGATAGGACATCTGGCTTGTCACCAAGGTCTTTTTGACCAGACGTATCCTAGCTGTTTGATGTCCAAACACCAGAATGTGAGGCCTACCTTCTATCAGTTAAACTTTTGACAAGGGAACAAATTTCAAACTGATGTCAGTTGTGTAGCTAGCTGTAGAGCTTGCAACTTACTAGCAGCAGCTGCCCAATGCCATGTGAAGTAAACTGATTTTTGGTTTTTTTCCCTTCAGTTTTAATGTTATGT
>NW_017731832.1:343228-346675 GCF_001890085.2 Hipposideros armiger
CCCAATTCCCCAATAAAAATCTTTAAAAGAAAAAGTCTACACAACAAACTACCTAAAGCCTATTCAGGTTACTGTAAACTATAAATACAGTATATTGGAGAACTGAACAGTCTACCAGGTAGCTCTAGAGTTCACCCCCTTCCTCATCCGCAGTCCTTGGTGGGTAGCATCAGTGTCAAAACACACTTTACTATTCACAAGTCTTTGAAATTAAGAGCCCCTTGACTCATTTTATTTTCAGGAGATACACATTTCAAAATAAGCACAATCTGGTTTTCATAATTTCTTGTGCTCTTAAATCCTAATTCAAATATTTATAAAATGCACTGTTCTTGGGGTGCTTGTTAAAAATTCAGGTTGTAGACCCCACCCAAGACAGTTTGGCTCTACTGGGTATCAGCTGATAAAAATAGGGTCCCACCTATTTTTTTGAGGGCCTGCAAAAATGTCTTAACTGAAAAGAAATGTATCTCCAAATTTTGACCCAAAGCTGCAAAATAAGATTGAATAAGTGTTTGACACTACAAAAGGTAACATTGGCAATAACTGCAATATAATTCTTATGTAACTATGTAAATGGAATCAAAGTTCTAGAGAAAGATTATTTTTAACAAAACAAAACGTATAAACATCTTTTCAAAAATATTACGAAAAAATATGTCAATTTGGCCTGTGGGTAAATTTTTTTATTTGGTTTGAGGTGTGACCGAGCCTTTGAGGCTAGAATGCCTGGCCTACATAAACTAGGAAATGGCTTTGCCTTTAGAGCCAGAGATGGTGCTGCGTGCATGCTTCCTGCCCGATATACACGCAGTTTGAGATGTTTACAAATATTTTTAAATGGTTATTAATTTTTAAAGTCAATATTGAAATAGAAGCTCTGATGTGGGTCCCAGGAACCAGCCTTTTGTAACCAGCATCAGCCAATTCCTAAGGGAGGGCCACAAACCACACTTGGGGAAACAGTAATGTGGGTAATGGGGAGCTACTGAGGAAACTTGAGCAGGAGAAAAGCATTATTAGAGATACACTTCAAGGAAAGTAATATCGTATTTATGATGGTTTGAAAAGGGGGTGGCCAAGGGTCAGAACTTGGTTACCAGCATCTGAGACGCCAGCCATAAGACTGTGAAATTTCATGTGTAATGTACATATGGGCATTTTCTTGAGAGCCTTTCCATGGCTTTTCTCAGATTCTTAAGAATCCACTACCCAAAACAGTTAAGAATTGCTGATCCATGGTTTCCTGCCAAGGATTACAAAGCCCCGGATTTAACAAAGGCTTTCCAGACCCATCATTACAAGCAGCAACAGTGCCTATTTCAATGTCAACTTTTAAAACGAATAACCATTTAAAAATATGTGTAAACATCTCTCAAACTGAGTGTGTATCGGGCAGAAGGCACGCACGCAGCAGCCGACCCCCTGGCGCTCAGCAGCCCGTGCATGACGCACACACTCCACAGCCACTATCGCCAGCCATTGCCCAGTCACAGCAGTCCGATCGTTGCACGGTTTAAATTGTCTTTAATCGTAGTCTTTATAGTGACTCGATACCCGGGATGGACAATTGGTTAAAAACAGGAAGCATAGGGAACACAGGAAATGTTAACATGGAGCACAAACATGTCAGTCATTCTGTGTGTGTCAAGTCATTGATTCTCACTCCATTTCCGTGAAACAACAGAAAACAAGCATAAGGACAGTAGGTGCAGAGAGATGTGAGCTACCTGGTTCCATGGTCCACCATGGAGACAGAACTAGACTCTTGCTGCTCAGCATCACCTGGGAACCTGTTAGACGTGCAGAATTTCAACCCCCACCTTCTGAACCAATCTTCATTTTAGCAACCTTCCTTTAACAAAGTTTAAGTAAGAAGCAGAGGGCAGACCTCATATTGTAATCTACAAGCTGCTTTTAAAAAAGACAGTATCATTATGACTCTTCATTTTTTAGAAGTGCATGTTTCATTAGTGTGTTAGGTCTGCATTGAAATGCCCAAAAACAGTTGAAGTACAGAAAACAGCAGTTATGAGCGGAATGTGACTGAGTACCACTGCACTCGCTGAGAGGTGCAAAAACCCGCTGTCACACAGGAATTTTCCACATGCAAAAGAATGAAGTTGGACCCATACTTTCCACCATATACAAAAATTAACTCAACACGGATCATAATCCTAAACATAAAGCTAGATATATAGAACTCTTAAAATGAGTTCATCTTCATGACCTTAGGTTAGGCAAAGTCTTCTTAGATATGACACCAAAATTACAGTGACAAAAGAAAAAATAGATGGATTTCATAAAAAAAATTTATTTATTTATTTAGCTGAGCCTTCCTGCCACCTGTTGGCAGCTCAGCGTCAGCTCACCTCAGGCCGGGAATCAAACCGGCGACCCTGTTGCTCAGAGCCACTCAGCCGGCGCAAATTTTAAAACATTTGTGCTTTAAAGGATACTATCAAGAAAGTGAAAAGACAAACCCACCAAATGGGAAAAAATATTTGCAAATCATGTATCTGATAAGGGACTGGATTTGGAATAAAGAACTCTTACAACTCAATAATAAAATGACAACCTGATTGAAAAATAGGCAGAGGACCTAAATAGACACTTATCCAAAAAATATATATAAATGGCCAATAAGCACATGAAAAGATGCTCAACATCATTAGCCACCAGGGAAATGAAAATCAAAACCACAGTGAGATACCACTAGGATGGCTATAGTCAAAAAGATAGGCGAGGGCCGGCCAAGTGGCATGATGGTTAAGAACTGGCTTGGGACGCCAGAGGGCCCCGGTTCGGATCCCACAGGTGAGGGCCAGTGACACTGCCCTCTACAAAAAAGAAAAGAAAAGAAAAGAAAAAGATAGGCAATATTTTTTGGTGAAGGATGTGGAGAAATGGAAACCCTCATACCCTGCTGGTAGAAGTGTAAAATAGTGCAATCCGAAAGTTCCTCAAAACGTTAAACATAGAGTTACCCTGTGATCCAACAATTCCACTCCTAGGTACATACCCAAGAGACTTGAAAACATGATCACACAAAACCTGTACACCGTGTTCATGGCAGCATTGTTCACCATAGCCAAAAGTGGAAACAACCCAAATGTCCATCAACTGATGAATGAATAAATAAAATGTAGTATATCCATACTATGGAATGTTATTCAGCCAATAAAAGGAATGAAGTACTAATACATGCTTCAACATGAAAATTTAAAAACATTATGCTAGGTGAAAGAAGCCAGATCACTAAAGGCCACATATTGTATGATCCCATTTGTATAAAATGTCCCAGAATAGGCAAATCCATCGAGACAGAAAGTAGATTAGTGGTTGCCAGGGGAAAGGAGGAATGAGTAATTGCAAATGGGGTGAGGTCTTTTTTTGGGGTGATGAAAATGTTCTGGGGTTACCTAATGGTAATGGCTGTGCAACTTT
>NW_017731832.1:346870-350288 GCF_001890085.2 Hipposideros armiger
TATATGTATGTGTGTGTATGTATGTATGCATGTGTTTTTTAATTGAATCATTTCAAAGGGGCAGATTGTGAGCATGGTTTTGTTCGCATCCATATGGCAGCACCACCTTGGCTGGTGAAAGGAAATGTCCTCTACCCTCTGCCAGGGATAGTTTGGAATTAGGTGGGTTTATAAATGCAGAAGAATTTGTGAAGCCTAAAGAAATGCACTGTACCTCCTCCCATCCCTGAAATAGCTTTTCACAATAGCCAGTGAGGTCATTAGCAAAATCAGCCATTTAAACTTCCTCCACGCTTTCATTTCTGCTTGCCCGCACTGTCTGTCACTCCAATCAACCCCGCTCACTGGCTTAATAGATAAGAGCGTGAAGGAAGGAGAAATACCGCCATAGAGGAAGCAGGAAAGAAGCAAGGAAAGACGTGTTTTTCTGTTTGTTTGTTTTTTAAAGATTTTTTATTGGTGAATTGGGGGAGGAGAACAGCATTGGGGAATATGGGAAGGAGGACAGTCAAGTTGCTGTCCTTTTTGTTCTTCAGTCTAGTTGTGAAGGACATCGCTTCACTGGCCCATGTTGGTATTATCATTGCGCTCTTCCCAGGTGAGGCACTCTGTCACCGGCCATTGGCCAGCTGCTCACCGCAGCTCACAGCAGCTCACGCCGGCTGCCAGGCACTCATGGTAGCTCACGGCAGCTCACTGCAGCCCCGCTGCAGCCTATGCCATTGCCGGCAGCAACTCATGGCAGTCCAGCTCCAGGTCAAGCTGTTGTTCACCATCTTAGCTGTAGAGGGCGCAGCGTCACTGGCCCTCATGTGGGATCTGAACCAGGGCCCTGCCGCTCAGAGCTCAAGCTCCCAAGCCAACTCCTAACCAATGCGCCACTCGGCCGGCCCAGGAAAGACATGTTTTTAATGCTTGTGGAATCAAACTGTGCAGGTTCAAGTCTCAGCTGTGCATCTGACAAGTTCTGTGTCCTGGGCAAATCACTGTGTCGAATTTGAGATATGATTTTACCCTACTTACAGGCTAATAAGTTATCCTATTACTGATTCACCAGTGCTGGCAGAAGATACAAGAGAGATGAATAACTTTGTTACCCACGACCCTGCTAGCAGCATGATTTGCATCAATTCCTCTTACCCCCCAAGTTCCTTGGTGGTGAAACAATATGGACCCACACAGGTGCTATGCGGGCAGTAGCTACATCACAGCTAAGGAACACTGAGTTTGAGCCTACTGCTTTTACAATGTATTAATAGTCAGCAACAGCAAGCCTGCTCTGTGTCCCACAGTGGGGCTTTACCTTATGCCTCAAGGTTACTCACTTCAAACACAACCCTGAGAAATGGCCCAGGTAGAGAGTAGTCATGACCTTACATCCTTGGCACACTCAGCAAGAACATTCAGGAATGCTCAAGTCTTGTGGCGGATTGCTTCACTGCTTCTCCCAACAATCACCAACCTCTCTGTGCCTCGGTTTACTCAGCTATAAACCAAGGGCAGTAGTATTACCCTCCTGGCGGGGCTATGGTGGGGCTCAGAAGACATAATGCATGCAAACTGCTTAGCATGGGGGCCTGGCCATGGAAGTGCTCCCTAAATTTTAATCACCATTACTAGGAGAAGAGGGAGGTGGAAATGTGTTATAAACGTCAGAAGGGTTGCATGAAGGAAAGCTTCAGGTCCAGGGGGAAGGAGACACTTCCCTGCTTACTTCTCCCACGACCATCCATGGCACCTTAAAGTCATGTCACACTGTTGCCCCTCCAAGAGAAAAGAAACAAAGACCCTCTTGATTAACATTATGTCCCCAGGGTCAGCACAGTGCCTGGCACAAAGTGGACACTTAGAAACAGAATTTGAATGAATGAATGCACAAGGTCTCTAAGCAGGCAGGAGGGTCTTGGATGAAAGGCCCTGATGGAGGGATGCACCCTGCAATGATGGAGGAAAGGAGTGAAGAACAGAGGGGCTCAGCCAACTGTGGTCACGGTGGGGAGAAGGGAACTGATGTCAGGTGACCTTGTGAGGGGCGGGATGATTCACAAGCCTGCCAGGCAACAACCCAGCTGCAGACTATTAATCCGCAACTGAATCAAATGGCCACTTGCAGGAACTTTCCTGTTTGCATGGAGAGCTCAGGAAGGGGTGCTGATGTCCTCTACAAGGAACTTGGGACAAGCCTGGCAGGTTCTGAAGCAGAAGAGGGGAAGCCATCTAGGTGCATCACACAGAACCGAAATGACAAACCCTGGGGCCAGGCTGGGGAGGGGGGAAAGTGAGTCAAGGAGGGGCAGGTGGGTTGTGAGGACACAGGCAGGTAGAGGAACTGGAGGTCACAGTGAAGGTAGACTGAGCAGGAGATGGGCTTCTGGAAAGAGGTGGGATGGAAGGCTGTGGGTGAGAAGGGGCAGCAGTACACAGAACCCAAGAAGACTGATTCAGTTCAGCTCCCTCACCTCCAACCTGTGGGGCCTAAGGCAAGCACCTTCACCTGGCTGACCCTCACTTCCTGGACTCTCAAATGCACCTGGGTAAGACTCCTCTCACATAGGGGCTTTTAGAATGATTTCCCATTTAAAACCCCTATCTGACATTGCTAAACAAAGTACTTTCCAAAATTCCATTTTATATAAAAATGTTCAAACACACAGAAAAGTGGAGTCTTAATGTGAGCACTCATATGTGTGCCCACCACCCAGATTCTATAATTTATATTTTATTGTTCTCATATCATATCCATCTTATTTTTCATGCATTTCAAAATAAGTGCACAGTACACTTCGCCCTAAACACTTCCTTAACTAGTTCATTTGTTACAGTTCTTTTTTTAAAAAATAACATTTACATACAATGGAACGCACAAATCCTAAGTGTGCCTTCACTGGGTTTTGACAGTCTGCAAACAGGGTTCTGGGCTTGAGTCTGAGTAGTAAGTGAGATAATATGCCTGTGAGAGCTCATCAGCAGTGGAAGGTGTTAAAATATGAGAGGCAAGACAGTCCCCAAGGCAGAGGACGGGGTGACCCAGAGCTGTGAGAGGCAGAAGGCGGGGAGACCTGAACAGCTAGCAGGAGGCCAGCATGGAGGAGGATGTGAACTTACAGGGGAGGGAGCCAGGCACTGTTGCAGGGAAGAGGAAAATCATCAAGGAAAGGGGGAGGTTATGCTGGAGGTCAGCAGGAAGCGGGAGGTGTGGGTAAGGCTGTAGTCATGAAAATACCCATAATAATAGCAGATGCTTACTTAGAACTTACCATGTGTGCGAGGCCAAGTGACCCCTCACCACAACCCTGGAGGTAAGTACCAGCATTATCCCCAAGTTTGTGACTTGTCTTAGATCGAATAGTTAGGAAGTGCCAAGCTAGGATTCTAGCCCAGGACAGCAAAGCCTCCTTGCCCTGTACACACACACACA
>NW_017731832.1:350356-357431 GCF_001890085.2 Hipposideros armiger
ACACACACACACACACACACACACACACACACACACACACTCCAGCCAGACACCCGGGGCCTCACACCCAGCTTCTGATTTAAGAGGACTGGGGGTAGGGGTGTGGTCTGAAATGGAGGCAGGGGTTAGGGCTCCCCAGGTGATCTTAATGTAAAGTGTGGGCTGACAGCCAATGCTCCAAAGGCACAGGTGGGCATCTGGTGAGAACGTGAGAGGGGAGGTCCAGGAGAGAAGGCAGAGGCTGGATTGGGGGGCGCCCTCTGCTCTCTCTCCTAGGCAGCCAGGCCTGTCCTCTGGCCCCTGAGCTTAATGGGAGGCCTCTAGAGCTCAGCCTGGAGAGAGCAGCGTGCTTGCTGGCTGTCCTGTTGGTCCCGCTGTTACCACCATTAGACAGCAGGTGAAGACATGATTCTACTTCCCCCTCCCCTGCCCTGGGAGACATCCCGGATACCCATGCTGATGCTAACTCCACCCAGGTGTCACTGTTCGTGCCCGCACCTTCGCACCCTCCAAGGCCCCGTTGCCTGGGGAAGGGTGACTGAGGCATTATCAATCCCTCCCTTTTCTGCTATCAATAACCAATCAGGAAGTTGGCATGGCCTCCCTGACACCAGCTTGTCAGTCCGTGGTGATATTTCCCAAGGCTGCCCTGGCAGGCAGAGCACGGTCAGGTGTGCAGAATTGCCCCTGGGGATTCTGGAAACATTCTCCCCTTGACAGGGTACCATTACTATTATGTCTAGTTTTTGGTGCCCCCACACACACACACACTCCCTAGAATCTAAACTCCGCCGAAGTGAGGAAAGGACCATCATACTCATCTTTTGTCCCCCGGGCCTCACCCAGACCCTGGCTTACAGCACGTGCTCAATAACTGTCATGGAAATGGAAGAGATGAACGGTCCAATACCTTAACGAATATCTCCCTTAACTGTATCTGGAAAATCACACACACACACACACTCACGCAAGGCCGGCTCTCACTGACAAAAGCCTTCAGGAGGCTGGAACCCCTTGCTTTCTTTTTCAGTTGTTGCCTTAATAAATTACCATCAACCTAGAAGCTTAAGACAACACCAATTCTTTCTCTCACAGTTCTGCAGGTCAGACGTACAGGCACAGCATGGCTCACTGGGCCAAAATCAAGGTGTGGCCAGGGCCGTGTTCCTTCCTGAAGGCTCTGGGATGAATCTGTGTCCAAGCTCATCCAGGTTGTTGGCTGAACTCAGTTCTTCATGGTTGTGGGGCCTCAGCTGGGGGCCCCTCTCGGCTTCTTAAGGCCACCTGCATTACTCTGCCTGTGGCTTTCTCCCTCCTCATTCTTCAAATCTGACATCCTTCAGCCATTATCACTTCTACCTCTAGCCGAAGAACACTCTGCTTTTAAGGGCTCATCTGATTACCTTGGGCCCACTCAACTAATCCGGGAAAAGCTCTCCATTTTAAAGTCTGTAACCTTAGTTACACCTGCAAAGTCCCTTTTGCCATGTAACGTCTCATATTCACAGGTCCTAGGGATTTGGGTGTGTACATCCTTGGAGGACCATTATTCTGTCTACCACACCCCTGCTGGGAGGAGAAAGATCCCAGAACTAGGTGGACCTGAGTTTTAAGCCCAGCTCTCCTCGGTCATGTGAACCCAGGACAGGGATTACTTCACCTATATGGGCCTCAGTTTCTTCATCTGTAGAATGGGGACACACTAGCACTTACCCCCTAGGATCATGGTGAAGAGCCACTTGTATTCATTCATGCAAAGGGCTTATCAGTGTCTGGCACATAGCATTGTCATCGTTGTGAGCACAGGGGCAGGGTCCACAGGGAAGGGGAGGGGGCTGGGCCCCAGGGTCTAGGATCTGGTCTTCCACTTGGTGGACCCAGAAACTGAACCTTCTGATCACCCAGCTAGTCAGTGTTGGATCCTAGATTCCACCCTGGCCTCACAAGTTCCAAAGCCCTCCTCGTACCAGTAGGTGCTGGTCTCTGAGAGGTCCAGCTTTCATAGGCTCCATCCCTACTGCCTCTGTCAGTGGCAACTCAGGGCAGGTGTCCCTCTGAGTCACAGCCATCAGGAGGGAAAACCTTGGATTCACAGATGATGCTTTTTAGGGACTTACCCTCCTTAAGCCTTAAGGGAGGCACAACTCCCCGATGTGTGCAAAGCGTGTGCACAGACCTTGTCACATTTCCCCTTCACTGCAGCCCTGTGAGGTTGGAATAAATGATTCCCACTTCACAGATGAGGCTATCTGAGGCCCAGAGAGGATAAGGGGAGAAGGTGCAAACAAATTAGATACCGGTGAAGTTCTGGGCATCATGCATGGTGTGTTATGCACATCACCTTCACAGGAGTCCCCTCCCCAAGTTATTTTTCTTGTTTCCTGGAGGGAAAAGCAGTTCAGAGAGGGAGAGAGCTACCCAATGCTCAACAGGTTCCCTTATGAGGAGAATGTGCAGTCTTCATGATGGCAAGCTCCTCCTGGTGAGCTTGTGAACATGAGCCCTGGCTGCATGCCCACCAGTGCCAGCAAGGAGCGGCACTTCCCCACCGCCTGTCGAGTGGGAGTACAATCTTGGTGCAATTGCCACCCCCTGTGTGACCAGCCTGCAGAACAACAGCCAAGAGGCACAACCCACCACCACCACCTGCCCAGCAGAAACCAAGTCTTGGGCTCTGGTACAACCAGGGCTCTGCTAGAAAGCTTATAATTTCCCGTTACCACAGCAACATGAACGTCTCTTTTCCCCAGGATGTAAGCAGAGCTGCTCCCCATCCCACCCATCCCCCCAAGTCACTTCAAAGTCCCTTCCATTGCTGAGATTCTGTGATTCAATTATTATCACCAATGCCTGCACTGTTTCTGTCATTTTCATTTATTCCATCTGCTGTATCACTGAGACCTGCTCTGGATTAGAGTGGGTTATTCACCAGAACATTCGGCAGCTGGTTGCCATGGACACCTCATAGCCTACTTCCTTCATCACCTATTAATTCTCAGCCAGGCTGGCTGTGAGCGTGGGTACCACTGCCCCTTATCCAGGATGCAAAGGATATCAAGACACCCCCAGATCGGGAGGGGCCCTGATGACTCATGAACAAAAGCAAAATCTTCAGTTCCAGCTGCAGAAAAATAAAAAACAACCTAGAGATAGTTACATCCATCCAAACCAAGTGGAGGCAGCAATTTATCACATGGGTCAACAAAGCATACCACTTGGTTTTCTGAAACATCTTGGGCACACCTTTTAGTCTCTAACCGTGTTAAGATGTATTTTTATATTGGAAAGTGGTGAGCGTGTCATGCAGGCTCCAGTGCAGGAACCTCAAGGAATGAATGGGCCTGGGTAGGGGGTGTGCAAGAAGTTTGTGATGAGAAGTGGACCTGGGGAGATGGGGCCGGGGAGGTGGCTGCAAGCTAAATCCAGCCCAGCACAGAGGGCATAAGGACAAGAGCGGGGACCACTCAGGGATTTCAAGGTAAGAGGAAATGAAGGGGGTTCAGAGGCAGAGAGAGCGCCGTCATCAGCCCAAGGCCCATTGCTCCTGAGAACTATGACAAGTCCTGTTTGCAGAGCCTGGCACTGGGGACAGGGAATCAATACATGACTAATTCACATACTCCTTGTTCTTCAAACATCAATGTATGGTGAAATACGTTTTCTCTGAATCTAAGGTCGTTCGGTCCATCCACCTCACCTGCCCCCTAACTGTATGTAGTCCAAGAGATGAGCACTAGGTCTCTGACCCCAAGAACATGGCGAGGACACTGTCCTGACCCCAGAGAACCTGTCTCCTGTCTGACCTGGTACTCAGCTGAAGAACGGCCCCCACCCTGCTCCTGCCCCTCGTCATGAAGGTCACCTCCCTTCCCTTCTCCCACATCCGGATGACGGACTAAATGACCGGGTGGGGCCGGGGGTGATGTACCTGGCCCACCCACTTTCCTTTCACTGTGAGGAGCCTGGCCTCATGGGGGAGGAGAGCTTGGGAGGGGCCTTGAGGGCTTTATAAGTCAGGGCTGGAGCACCAAGCCCAGCAGAGAACAGAGAGGCACCAGACTGACCAGAGCATCACCGGCCTCCCAGCTCTGCAGGTGAGAGCACCCAGGAGGGGAGGGAGAGGCTGGGAAGAGGGTTGATAGGACCCTGCCCCCCATCAGGTACCAGGCTCACATCTCCTTGTCTCCAGGGTTGGGACCCTTTCCTTAGCCCAGGGATGGACTGGGTCTTGGCACTAGGACCCACCCTGGCTTCTCAACCCTTGCCTTCAAGCTGACCTGCTGCTTCACCCAGGTCCCTGCCCTAACCCTCTTACTACATGCTCACCCCGGCCCTATGAATTGAGGACAAAGGCTATTCTCCCATCTCTCAAGTGAGAATACTGAGGCCCAGAGGGAGACATGACTTACCTAAACCCATATAAATTATTGGGCAAGGCTGGGACGGGAACCCAGGGTTCCTCAAGCTCTTTCCTAGACCAGCACGGTCTGAAAGAACTTTCCACTGTGATTATAATCTAAATCTGCACTGTCCAATATGGTATCCACCAGCCACACATGCACTGTACATATAGCTAGTGCAAGGGAGGAATTTTTATCTTAATTTAAATGTAAGGAGCCATATGTGGCTAGTGGCTACCATATTGGGCAACACATGTGGCTAGTGCTGGACACAGTGAACATGCCGGAGATCTCCAAAGAAATCCCGAGTGGTCTGTAACGCAGCTGAGTGCACACATTCCTTTGGTATTGCTATTTAAAGTTCACTGTAAATTACAAGACTGAAACAAGAGATGCTCACCTGGCCTCAAATTCTGTAGAACAGTTTCGAAACCATTCCTCTAGGTTTTCGATTCCTGCGAGAAGCAGTCACTGGAATTAGGGTAGGGAAAAAGGAAAGGGGCGAGGCTTGAGGGCCAGGGGAGCAGGCAGGAACTGGAAGAACAGTCCACAAGCCCTTGCAGAATTGCAGACCTGCCGGCAGGCAGAGCCTGGAGTGTATCTGGTCCAGGCCCTGCCTCTGGGTGCCTGGACTACTCCATCTTTAAGCTCGGCCACTCTTTCCTTTGCAGACAAGATGCACAGATTGTGTGTATATGCGCTGATCTTCGCACTGGCTCTGGCCACCTTCTCTGAAGCTTCTTGGAAGCCCCACTACAAGCTGGAGGATTCACCCTCAGATCCAGGGGTCAACAGGGGCACGGAGCCACACTGGCGGGACCAGCTGGGTCCAGCCTCTCACCACCGGAGGCAGATTGGGCTCCAGGGTTCCCCACACCTGGTGGCAGGTAGGCGCTGCTGTCAGCCATCCCTGCTTGCCTCACCCAGCCAGTTTTGGCCCTGGCCTCAGTCCCAGAAGCTAGGTGTCCTTCTGCCATCCTCACCTCCTCTCCCATCTCTGACCCTCAGACCTGTCCAAGAAGCAGGGGCCATGGCTGGAGGAAGAAGAAGCAGCTTATGGATGGATGGACTTCGGCCGCCGCAGTGCTGAGGAAAGGGATCAACATCCCTAGAACCAAGCGTCAGAGCCCAGTTACCTCCCAGCCCAGCCTGGTCCCATGAAAAACCAATCAAAATAAACTAGCTTCCAACGGATCACATTGTGTCGAGTGTCATGGGGCAAGGACGGGGAGTTGGGGGCTGGGTCAAGGCAAGGGGGAGAGTTGAGCACCCCTCTGGGGGCAGGAACCATGGTTCATCCTTCTTGGTGTCCCCCCAAGAGTCCAACACTGAGCAAGAGTCTCTACATGTGGGTGGGAGACTAGGGGGTGGGGGTCGCAACCAGAGTAAGCTTTTTAAAAGAAAAATCAAATCGTGTCATTCCAACCCTCCAGTGCTTCCCATCACACTTGGCATAAAATCTAAACTCCTTGTCAAAGCTCTAGGAGCCAGTCCTCGTGGTGGGTACCACGTTTCTTCCTCCTCTCTCTTCCCTTCCCTTACGCAAACGCACCATGCTCCTCCCTGCTCAGGACATTTGTTCTTGCTGTTCCCTGTGCCTGGAATGCTTATCCCCAGGCACAAACGTAGCTGGCTCCTCTTTTTCTCCTTGGGGTCTTGATTGACATGTCTCTTCCTGAGGACCCGCCCCTTCTGCTCCTTGCCCTTCACCCACAGCCCCTATTACCCTCTAATTGCAGCATAACCTTTTCTGTGGAGCACATTGTACAACCTGTCATTGTTTTGTTTGCCGGTTTATTGTCTGCCTCAGTTAGAAGGGAAACTCTGTAAGAGGGAGGACCCTGTGTCCCTCATCCCTGCTGTGTCCCTCATCCCTGCTGTATCCCCGGTGCAAGAGCAGGAGGTACCCAATAAATATTTGTCAGATGGGCGAGTGGCTGGCAGAGGCACTTGTTGGGTGTCCCACCCACAGGCCCTCACTGTTCTTGTGCCTGTCAGCAGTGTCCTCGCACAGGCACACGTTACTCTCTACCTGAGGGCTTTCCAAGTGCGAGGCAGGCTTGAAACGCTGGGGAGTTACTGCCTCCAGAAGCATCTCTCAGTCAATGACAGATGACAGCTGGAGGGGAATTGCAGTGCAGACCCTTAGGGCTGGTACACTTTCTCTAAAAAGGCCAGATAGAAAATATTTTAGGCTTTGCAGGCCAAGAGGCAAAATCAAGGCTATTGTGTAGGTACTCCAAGAACCATTTAAGATATAACCACTTAAAATACAAAAGCCATTCTTTGCTTGCAGGCCATATGAAAAACAGACGACGGGCCAGATTTGGCTCATGGGTTATAGTTTGCTGACTCCTGTTCTAGAACAAATCATGCCACCTGCCGAAGAGTTATTTACTATTTATTTACTTATTTATTTTTTAAGATTTTATTGGGGAATTGGGGGATGGGAGCAGCGCTGGGGAATTGGGGGAAGGGGAACAGACAAGTTGCTGTCCTTTTTTCTTCAGTCTAGTTGTGGAGGACGTCACTTCACTGGCCCAAGTTGGCACCATCATTGCGCTCTTCCCAGGCGCGACACATCAGTCACCGGCTTCTGGACAGCCGCTCACTGCAGCTGCTGGCCGCTCACGCTGGCTGCTGGCTACACACGGTAGCCCATGGCAACCCACTGC
>NW_017731832.1:359456-363145 GCF_001890085.2 Hipposideros armiger
ATTATATGGTGCTGTGTCCCCGACAGCCAGAACACATGGGTCCAGGAACCAAGGGGTAGAGTGGAAGTGGCCCCTGTCACCATCACTGCCAGGGGCCCACCTCAGGAATTTGTGCCTCCTGTCCTCACAATTCTAGACACTTGTGGACTAGAAATCCTGGTTCCTGGGGGAGGATGCTTCCACCGGGAAATACAATAAAGATTCCCCTAAACTCTAAGGGTACAGCTGCTGCCTGGCCATTTTTGGCTCTTTGTGACAGTAGACCAGCAGTCAGAGTAAGGTCAGTTACAATCAGAGGTTATTGACCCTGGTTAGCACGAAGAGCTAGATCACTGCCTTACAACGGGGCAGGAAGGAGTATTCAGGATCTAGAATGGGATTCACTGGGGTGCCTCTTGGGGCTTCCTGCCTGGTAATAACCACAAACAGGAAGTTGCAGCAACAATGGCCTGACAAGGGCATGGTGACCAAGGGTTCAAACCTCTCAGAAATGAAGGTCTAGGTAACTTCACCAGGAAAGCAATGTGAACCAGCCGACCAAGATGGGAGGAATATAGGATAGGTAGTAGAGGACGGAGATGAGAAAAAGCATTTAGCGTGTTAGAACCAACTGCAGCAGTGGAAATCAGAGTTTATACCACTTGCCCTCCAGGTGTACTTTTTGTTTGTCTAAGATATTGTGACCAGCCACCATCTTAAAGAAGCAATACCACACCAGAGTGAACTCCACATGGAGCATAAGTGCATCTGAGTGATACAAGGGGTGGGTTATCGCAGACACCGTGATGCCCTGCCCGTATCCTTAGCACTCACCATTCTGGCACATGCTAACCATGTTCCACTACAAGCATAGGGGACGTTTCCTCAGCCCCATGCATGGAGAGGCCAGAGCGCCGAGTTAATGCCCCCAGGAACAGCCCTTAGTCAGTGACGAATGAGAGTTGGAGGATGCTTGCCCCAACTTCCTTACCACCTGGGTGGGATAACTGAGATAGGCTCTATATCTGTGCGTCTCCAACTTTAACATGCATGTGCATTGCCTGGAAACCTTATTAACATGTAGACTTTGACTCTATAGGTCTGGAGTGGGCCCCGAGATTATGCATTTCTGATAAACTCCCTGGAGATGTCGATGATGCTGGTTCATGGACCACACTTTGAGTTGCGAAGGGTTACACTTCCTCCCAGAGTTTCTCATTAAGACTGTGCCTTAGTTGCCTGAAACTCTCTTTCATTAGCTCCTTTCTGTTCTTTAGTCCCCACTTGTTTTCAAATCCTGTTCCAGGTCTGCTCCTGAGGGACCTCTACCTAAGACACTGAGGGACTCGCATTCCTGCTTCGCCCTTTGCAGCTGAGCACCACATGAGAGTCCCTGGATCAGAGAGGGAGCCTGTGCGAGCATGGGCGCTGGAGGCCCGAGGGCTTGGATTCAAATCCCAGCTCCACCACCCGCTGTGAGAGCCTTGGGAGAGTCACTTAAACGGCCTGGGCCTGTCTCATCATCTGACAACCATTTATCAGATCACCCACCACCCCACAGGGGTCGCTGATATGATTAAATAACGTATTTAATCAAAGCCCTTGGCACATCATTCAGTATTGGAGGCCATCCCCTCTCCCCAGCTTTGCCCCTCCACAGTGCATGCACACACACGCACACACAAACTCCCTGAGAAAGACGGCTGGAGCTGGACCAGGTGGTGCACAGGTACTTTATTTCCCGCAACAGCAAGTACGCGGGCTGACAAGTAACAGGAGAGAAGCACAGCGGGGAGTGGAGCAGGTAGCAGTGGGAATCCTGAGCCCCCAAATCCAGCTGGTTGAATATTTATTTAAAAATAAATAAAAAATAATAAATAATAATAAAATAAAAGAAGTAAAAAAATAAACTTGACGGCTGACCCAGCAGGCCAGGCAGGCACCAGGACAGGGGCAATAGGGAGGGACAAACCAGGGCAGGCGTTACGCAGAATAGTGAAGAGATCAGGGTTAGTGAGCTGTGTCCCGCAATGAGTTACTTTCACTCTCTGAACCTCAGTTTCTTCACCAAATAAATGGAGATGATAATACCTACCCACGGGGGTGTGAGGATTAAAGGAGATCACACTGGTAAGTAAATCATCTTTGATATCTGTGAGTTCCTTGAAGGCAGGGCTCACACAGCCTAGCACACAGCCTGCACTCAGCTAGTGCAGCTCCCCAGCCTTCGAGGTTTCTAGCTGGGGAGGGGAGACCCTGACCCACCCTGACCACCCTATAGGAGACCCTAGCCCACCTTCAGGCTCACCCAGGGGACTGGTCCGACTGTGGCCCTTGCTGGTGGAAGCCTTTGTCCCAGTGGCCTGGGTGGCCCCAGAAGGGCCCTGTGCCTCCCAGGCCACGGGAGGGTGGTTGGCCCTGTCCTCGTCCAGCCTTCGAAAGTCCTGGGTCNCGCCACTCGGCCGGCCCTATTTGCTGTTTAAAGTGTCATCCTGGCTTGCTCCTGGGCCCTGGTGGGGAATGAGCACTTGACCATTGGATATAAGTTACGATGCAACCAGAGTGGCCCATCGTTAGTCAGCTGGGTGTTTGCAGACCTGTCATGTTACAAAGCTGGGTGGGCCAAGCAGCGACTCAGTTTAGGATGCAAATGGTATGTTCAAGATTAGGCCTGAGGAGGGCCAGAGGGCACAAAGTTACTCAGTCCCCCACACCCCCATGTACCTATGTCTATTGTACCAGTGCCTCCCCCTCAGTTTACCCCCATAGCCTCAGTGGAGGTTCTCAGTGGCCGGCTCATAGAAAAGGAAGAACCCAGGCCTGGTTCACAAATGGGTAGGCTTGACATGTCGGTAAAAACCGAAAAGGGATTGCTGCCGCACCGCGGCCCACTCACGGGTGGCCCCAAAAGACAGTGGTGAGGGGCAATCCTTCCGGTGGGTAGAGTTCCAAGTAGTAGAACGGTCATCAACTTGGCACGGAGGGAGAAGTGGCCTGGGGGAAGGACATACACAGACTTCTGGGCAGTGGCAGATGGCTCACCTGATTGGCCCGGGAACTTGTAGGAACAAAATTATAAAATCAGAGACAAAGACTTCTGGGGAAGATACAAGTAGGTAGACCTTTGGAGGAGGTACAAGGTGTGTGGATCTTCGTGTCTCATATCAAGGCCCACCCAAGAGCAGACCCCTGAACCACCAGGCAGACAGGGTGGCTCATCCGGTGGAGGTCAGCCAGGCGCAGTCTTTGGCCACTGCTCACTTGCACTCTGGGCCCAGGAATACAGTGACAATGGCGGCAGAGACAGAGGTTATGCCTGGGCCCCACAGCCAATCTAGCTGCTATCTCTGCTGAATGCCTGACCCATCAGAGCAGAGACGAACTCTAAGCCCTTGGTACAGAACCATGCCTCCATGAGACTAACAAGCTCCTTGGTGCTAAACTGATTATATCAGACACCTCCCATCCCAGAAGGGGCATTGAGCCATCCTTGTGGAGGCTGATACATACTCTAAGGAAAAGTTTGCTTTCCTGCCTGCAGTGCTTCCACCAGCACTACCGGACTACAGAGCATCTAAGGACTTACAGCTTATGACTTGCCATCATCACAGGATCCCGTAAACCATGACCCCAGACAAGGGACCTGCTTTATAGCAAAGGAGGTGCAACAATGAGCACATGACCTTGGGATCCACTTATCCTACCATATA
>NW_017731832.1:365034-369908 GCF_001890085.2 Hipposideros armiger
GGCTCCGCGGTCCAGCGCAGACTCCGAGCGCCCTCCCGCAGCCCCCCACCTCTCTTCTGGCACCCGGGAGGGGGGCACTGGGAGTGCGCAGATCTGCGGCAGCAACAGGCGTGCAGAGGGGGAGGGGCGGGGGAGGCGCGGGCCCCGGGACCTGCCCCACCGACGGAACTCACGGACCGAGAGAAGGGGAGGAGGTGGGGAAGTAGCGACCGGACTGGACAGGCACTGCAGATAGCGACATCGCATGGGTGGATGGAGGGGTGGGGCTGAGTTCCAGAGGGGGCGGGACGCCTGGACCTGACAGGGGCCCCTCCTGCCTGGAGCTGCTCTAGTCCTCCTCGCTCTGGGGTCCCGGGACCCGGTTTACCTTCCTCCAGCTCCGGAATAAAGGCGGCGAGCTCGGGGCCTGACACGCCCTGCCGCCGGCCGATGTAGGCAGTCGGCGTCTTCCAGATGCCCGCTGCCTCTCCAGTCCCCAGGCCAGTGGCCCGGGGACCAAAAGGCCCTTGGACTATGAAGCGGGTCCACGGCGCGTCTGAGTTGCAGCGCACAGGCTGGGCATTCCCCCCTGGACAGCCGAGAATGCGGGCGCGCACTGCGCTCGCGGCTCAGATCCAGCCTCCGAGGCCGGGCGAGTTCCGGTTGGGGGTCCCGAGGCGGATGGGGACCCGGATCCAGCTTCCTGTCCAGCAGCGGGTGCCTGAGCAGGGGAGGGTTCAGGCTCCGCGGGGGGGCTCTGGGGCGTGACTGGCTGCGGGCGGGAGTGCAGGGGTGACTGCTGGGGGCTCTCCGGGCCCGGGTCCGTCCCGGTCCCCGGCGCAGCCCGGCCGGGACTCCTTTGGGCGCATCTCGGGTCCGCAGTCCGCTGACGCAGCCCGACCTTCATAACCTGCGTCTGGCCCGGTGCCCGCTGAGCGGGATCACGCGCGGAAGGAGGCGGTGGAGGAGCAACTAGTGGTGCCCGGCCCCCGGGGTTGCGCGGGGCCCAGCTAATGTGGCGGAACAGAGCGCAGAACTAAGAGAAGAGCAAGAAAAAGAGTCGAGAGGAGGTTCCAGCTTGTTCTGTGGCCTTAATTCTGAGTTCAGCGCTTCTCCTCCCCCTCCACTTCTAGATAATGGTTCTTCCCAAAGTCGCAGCTTTTCGGGGACTCGGAGGCCCCTAACTGGGGGCCCCCCTTCCCTCCACTCCTGCCCAGGGTTTCGGCTGCCTGCCCTGGAGTTGGCCTGTGAGTTAGGAGGGCAGCATTGTGTCTTTCCCGGATGGTTGGAATATCAACTCAAACTCCTGGACAGTCTCCTGGCGCTGCCCAGTCTGGCGTGTCACACACTGATCTTTCTACCGTCTCCATCGTTTTGCCTTCCCCACATGTCATGTAGTTGGAATCATACAGTATGTAGCATTTTTAAATTGGCTTCTTTCTCTTAGTAATATGCATTTGGGTTTCCTCCACGTCTTTTCATGGCTTAATAGCTTGTTTCCCTGAAGCACTGAATAATATTCCATCGTCTCGATGAGCCATGGTGTATTAATCTATTCACCTACTGGTGTCCTTACATTCTTGNGGGAACCAGTTCTGGCCCTCCCAGAGGCCTCTGTCCACCCCCACCCTCAGCTCCTACGGAGTACCCAGGATCCACTGGGAGAGCATTCCTAACTCAGGTCTTCTTTCCAATAAATCTTTATTGACTTGACACAGAGCAAGGCATTGGGTAAGCAGCCAGCAAGACCTGGTCCCAGCCTACTCTGAGCTCAAGTGGAGCAGGGAGACTGATGGAAAAAGAAATCACAATGGTGCATACTACAGGCTGTGATGGAGCAAGTGTCAAGGACGGATTGGGGGTCACAGAGGTGGCAACCCAGCTCAGTCATGCAAAGTCTGTAAAGCAAAGACGTCCACGAGGCAAATGGGGCTCAGCCAGGCATAAGAGAAGACATGGCCCAAGCAGGGCCCAGAGGCCATCAAAGGACATATGGGGAGGAGTGGCTGGGGCCGTGGGCAGGGCTCCAATCACAAAGCCTGGATAGGGAGGTTGGGCTTTATCCTTTGGCCAATTGGAAGGTATCTGGGAGTTTTAGGCAGAAGAGTGACATAGTCAGATCTGGTTTTAGAAAACTCATTTTGGGCTGTGGGCCTGGAAGGGCAGGAGTGGAGACAGGGAAACCAGCTAAGAGGCAGCTGGGCTAGGAAGGAGAAAAGAGACTTGAACCTTTCCCAGGAGGGAGAAGCAACAGAATATGAGGACTGGCTCCTTCCTCAGAGGTCTGGGGACCATTGGAGCCATTCAGGGAGCTAGGGAACCCATGGGGAAGAAAGGTCAGGTTTGGGATGAAGGGAACAGCTGTTGCCACCTTGAGCCTGTATCTCACCAGCCAGACTTGAGCTCCTCAGGGACAAACCCTGTGCCTCACTCATCTTCATAAACGCACAATGCCAGGCAAAGCCATTGCTTAATGAGCAACTCTGAATTACCCCAACCCCAGTGCCTTGGGGTGCCTGGTCTGTGGAAGCTCACAGCTCCCTCCCTCTCCTTGCCCCAAATAACAAAGGGAGACTGGCTTAGAGGAGACCCACAGCCTCTGTATAGCTCTTTACAGTTTATATAAAACATTTCCTCAGCTGTAACCCCTGCAGAGGTCAGCAGGGCTGAGATTAGTAATCCCCATTTTAAAGATGAAGGTTCAGAGAGGTCAAGGAACTTGTCTAAACTCACACAGCTAGGACGTGCCAGAGCTGGGACTTGAACTCGGGTTTCCAGACCCAGAGTTCTGAGTTCTTCCCTCTGCTCCTTGGGACAAACCCCTTCCAATTACAACTTCACATACAAAACTGCTCCACACATTCCAGAATGAGCATCTGCTCCTCCTCCTCAAGGGCATCAAGCTGCGAGGCCTGGAGGGAAGGAAAGAGGAAGGGGCAGGGGAGTGAATACCCCCTGCCTGCAAGCTCACTCTCTTCCCTCATCCTCACCTCCTCTCTCAGCTGCTGGTGCTCCTCCTCCAGCAGCCTCAGCTGCGCCTGCAGGGCTTCTAGCTGAGGACCGTGGTGCAGCGGCTGTGACTCTGTCAGAGCCATCTAGGGAAGAAGGGATGGGAGTCAGGGTGCAGGGGGCGGGGAGATTCAGCTCCCAGCCCACCCGGGCTAAGCATGGCGGTCTCAATGAGCCCCAGCAACCCTACTGGCAGGTACACTGTCCATCGGTGTCCCTGTTTATAAACAAGGGAACTGAGGATCACAGAAGGGGCTGCCCAGGTGCAAAGTGAGAACACTCACAGCTCAGGGGCTTCACAGGGATGACCACACTGCTGTTCCTCCTCTTCATCAGAGTCTGAGTAGAGCTGAAGGAGGTCATCCCGCAAGCTCACCTGGTGTCTAAGGTGTAAAATCTAACAGGGGGAGAGGAGCCCTGAGNTGGGGAGCCTTGGAGATGGGGAAGGCAAGGGTAGGTGACAGGAGAAGGTGGGCAGAGGCAGGAAGCTGAGGCTCAGTGCGGGGCTGCAGGGCCCTGACCCCCAACCCAGCCCAGCCCCCCAGAGAAAGGGGCTAGAGATCTGGAACCTCATGAAAATTCCATGTAAATAAGTATTGGGGCCACAGTTCCTGCTAAGGGGAACCAGAGGTGCCTATGCAAATGATATGCAAAGTTCATGCAAATCAGCACACTGGGTCAGGGCCAGGCTGGGGTAAGTGAGCACTTTCGGAGGCTCACCTACCCTCATCTTTCATGAGCTTGATGATCTGCAGCTTGTCTGGCTGGCCGAAGGGATGCCCCCATTGGGAGCACTCACCTTTCTGGAGCATATTCTGCCTCAGCTGCTGCCTGCAATGGGCGTCCTGCCAGTTGGCCAGTTGCTGGAGGACATACTTCATGTCCAGATGCAAGGGTCCCAAGCCACTGGCCTCCAGGGCTGAGGCTACCACATTCATTCACGTTGCCTCATCCAGTTCTGCCTCCATCTCCTCCCAGGCCTCAGCCTCCTTTGACACCAGCTCCGCCTCTACTGCCACCCCCTCCTCAGCTGTCACCACCTCTTCTGCAGCCTCCAGCTCCTTCTCAGGCACTAACTCCTCCACAGGTATGAAATCCTCTGCTGGCATCGACCCCTCCTCAGCCTCGAGCCCCTGTTCCAGCTCTTGCTCCTCACTGTAGTGCGAGAGAGACAGGAAAGTCTTTCTATGTCCCGGCAAGCCAGCCCCAGCCAGAGCCCTTAGCCCCGCTCTTCTGCTCCCCACTCACATCTCCAGCCACGGGGGCTGAGGAGCAATCCTATCTTCTGTCCAGCCTACACACAGACCCAGAACTACAACACAGTTCTGTCCCAACCCGGGGGAGGGGAGCTGGGTATCAGCCTCAAGGCTTCAAACACCCAGCCCATGCCCCTGGTAGGAAGGAGGAAGAATGATCCCCAATATTGCATAGACCCCACCATCCCCTAGTACCCCCCATCCTGCTGCTCAACAGAGACCAACAGGGATAATATTGCCTCTGCCCCCTCCATTATTTAACCTTCACAACCCATCGCACAGCTAGTTGCCATAGGAACATATCCATTTTAGTAAGGCTCAGACAGGTCAAGTGACTTGCCCAAGGACACACAGCTAGTAAAGGGATCGAGCTGGAACTCAGTCCCAGGTATTCCCTCTCAGCCCCTGGTCAGGTGAAGGAAAGGATCCGGTCTCCACATGGAGCTGCCTTAAATCAGACGGCCACCTATGGGGCAAGATCTGAAGAAAAAGGAGGCAGCTCCTTCCCAGCATAACTTTGCACCTAACAGAGAATGGGGCCTTCTCCAGGGCTGTGGGCTCGCAGAAGCAGCTTCACGTGGCTGTCTGGCTGCTGACAGGTGAGGAAAGGTAATGGCCAGCTTACCCCAG
>NW_017731832.1:375733-376621 GCF_001890085.2 Hipposideros armiger
CCACCCCCATACTGCTGCTGCTGCTCTGACCTGCGAGGTCAGCAGAACAGAGACCCTAGGCCTCCTGCCCTCCCTCCTAGTATGAACCACCTGATAGCTGCTGGGCCGAAAAGAACATGTGAGGAGGCACAGGACTCACTAGGCTGTGAAGCCAGGCACACCCCCCACCAGAACCATGAACTTGGGCACAGTCACTCTGATGCTCAGCCTTGGGCAGTGCACACCAGGCTCGGGCCACCTCCCCTGGCCTGACCTTGGAGAAAAGTTACCTGGGAGAGGGTGCCCCGTGGCAAGAGCCCCTGAGGGTCAGCACCAGGGACCTGGGAAGCACCAGAACTATTTTCTGCGTCAAACGGGGGAGCAGGACAGAGGGAGTGCCCTGGATGGGGGACAGGTGAGACTCCCCACCACCCCCGCTCCTGCTTGTCTCCTGCAGGCCTCAGGGGAGTTCTCCCTCTCCTGGCCCCTATTTCCCCCCAACACTGGGGCTCCCCCACCCCTCAGGGCCCCCTCTTTCCTTTATTCCCCCTCCCAGGACCCCAGCCAGACTCCTGGGCACTGAGCCCTCTGAGCGTTTCCCCTGATATGGGGCAAGGATATGGGCTGCACTGGGGACCTGAGCCCTTCAGCCTGTTGTTTTCTGTTTTCTAGGACCCCTTGCTGGCTGGGATGGGGGTGAGGGAATGGGGAGAGGGGAGACAGGAGGACAGGAGGGAAGCAAGGCGAGGGGGCAGACCAGAGTGATGGTGAGGATAGGGGTTCCAGCAGGGGTGGCCAGGATCCTAGGGAGAGAGCAAATTCCTCGGCTCTGACCCTACCCCGCTCTCTCCCACCTGAAGATGTTTCAGAAGGCCCTTGTCCTCCTGGAGCACCCCACACACACCCCCG
>NW_017731832.1:376881-389811 GCF_001890085.2 Hipposideros armiger
CCCCACCCCCTCCCCCACGCACCGCAGGCTCACTCTTGCTCACCTCTGGCTCTTGCTCTGAGGTTGGCCTCCTCCTCTGGGAAGCCCCCTTACTCCCAGACCTACAGGCGCCTGCCTTCTCCCGGCATCCTCTCCTGCCTCTCATTGTTCTCGGTGTAAGATTTTGTTACTTCCCAGACGATTGTTTAAATAACAGGGAGGGCAGTGTCTGTTTTGCCCATTCCCTCATCTTAAGGACTCTAAATAAATTGGGCACTCAGTGTTTGTTGCGTGAACACAATTAATTTTCCTGATGAGTCTGGGTGTGTGGGGGGGAGTGACCCCCAAAGGCTCCGGAGAGGGCTGACCTGCCTGGTCAGGGGGAGGGCTCTGGACTCCTGGACCACTGCTCCATGATCCCAAATATAGGTCAGCCCCACCAGGAGGCCTCCCAGGGGCACCTGCTGGGAGAGGGGGATTCCAGCAAGGACAGGAGCCACAGACCCTCAGTGAGGCACCCCCAGCAGTCACCACCCCCACCACCACCACCACCCCAGCTTCTCACTTAGAGCTCCTCAGCCCAGCATCGCTTCCTTCAGGGATCAGAGGTAGAGGCCTAAGTGAGATACAGAGCTGGGTCCCTCAGGTAGGTAGGTTACAGGGCTGGCCCTGACCTGGAAGGCTCCGCGGGAAGCAACTGGGAATGGAGTGAGGGGACCCACAACCCTCACAGTGTCCAGCCTGAGGAGCAGGCAACGGTGGTGAGCCTGGGATAATGTTCTTTGGCCCTTGGGCCTTCTGAGCTACCTCCAGGCTCAGGGAAAAGACTGAGCCCCTCATTCCCTGACTTCTGTCCCCAGAGTCAGCAGCTCCCTCTGACCCTTGGGTCCATGTCCAGACTCCCGGGGCTATTAATGGGGTTGGAGGGCAGGAAGGTGGGGGAAAATGCACATTCACTGAGCCTTGACTAGGTCCATGCTTTGTATGTGTTAAGTCATTTTTATCATCACTGGGAGGATTTTATAGATGAGAAACAGGACCAGAGAGGTCAAGTGACTTATCCAAGGCCACACAGCCAGAAAGCTTCAGGGAAATAGGATCACAGAGTTTACCTTACCAAGAGCCCAAGTGCTTTCACTGCCACACAGTCTCCCAGGTCAGGGAGGAGGCTAGGGAATCTGCACCCTCCCGCACCCTGGGGCTGACTGTGCTCATCGGACTTCCTTCCCTAAAACAGTAGTTAGAGGCCCACTGCTAGATCTTATAATTTAATGTATTAACAAGGACGCTCATATATTACCATATCACATTTTAAAATACTTGGATCACCATATTTCAGTATAGTAGGTTTATAATATATATTCCTTTACAGCCTTAGGTATTTTATCTTAGGCATTTAAAAACATTATTCTAAGAAGGGGTCCATAAACCTCCCCAGACTACCAAAGGTGCCTGCGGCACAACAATGGTTGAAGACCCCTGGGTTAGAGAAACAAATGCACTGAAGCATTTATGGGTGACATGGCACGATGTCTGATTTTTGCTGAAAGAGGCTTAAAATGAGGGTGCAGGCGAAACAAGGACAGAAGGTTATTAACTATCGAAGCTGGGTGATGGGCACATGGGAATTCTTTGTTCTCCTCTCTACTTTCATGTATGGTCACACATTTTCCAATAGAAAGTTCTTAAAGACATTTTCAAACATTTGCATGTGACCAGATAATATTCCTTAAATGTAGATAAACAAAAAGGTTATACACATCACCTGTAATTCTGTGGCTACCCAGAGTAACCTCTACTGACCTTGCCAACATATACTTTAAGTTTTGTTTTGTTTTGCTCTCAGCACCCACTCAACAAGGGAGAGCCTTTGCAGGGAGTAAGAGCTCTCTGAACCTCCGTGCTCCTCATCTATAAAATGGGGCTAACGAACCAAAGTCCTGCCTTTAGGAGAGACGTCGTGACCAGGAAGTGCAGGAAGGAAAGGGAAGCATTTAGCATGCTATATAGCAGGTGTTCAGCAAGTAGTTACAAGGGTCACCCCTCAAGACCAGAAACACACGGCTGCTCTGGGGGCATCTGGGGGGAAAAGAGTCTCAACCCCTTCTGTCAGGAGGTGGAGAACAAAAAGCAAGGACATGTTTTTACATTTTTTAGTGTAAGGCTTACTTTAATAACGTGTTCTTTTTATGAACTTATTTTTAATTGATGGACTATCTTTAAGAGCAGTTTTAGGTTCACAGGTAACTTATTCCTAAGACTTAATAACTTGTTATTGAAATCCCACCATGTTGGATTCTGCTCTTCATCCTGTTCGTCACCATTTCTGGGGACCTTGGTTCTGCCATCAGCGTGGTGCCTCTGATAGGTCAGTGTCTGTCTTCACTGGTGGTGTTGATACCAAGGTAGAGAGGCTGACTGTGCAGGTGGCAGGCAGAGACCTGCCCCTGGACCGACAGGGCCAGGTTTCCTTGGGAGTGGCTGCTCAGTCAAGCCTGCCCACCTCACCTGAGCCCATTTCTCCTTTTGGTCCCCTATTCCGGGGACCAAAACTCAGGCGTTCAGCTCTTCCGCTGCCTCCCCCACCAAGCCTACCTAAAAGGATGAAGGTTTGTCGGGCCTCGTTCTAGTCACTGCAGACACGACTGGTGGCCTGCCCATGTCTCCACTGTCCCCTTCCATTCTACTATCAAAACTCTGATTTTTTTATCAAGGGGGAAACTTGTGAGGCTAAAATATTCTCAATTTCCCAGCTTCCCATGCAGCAGGAGAGGGTCATGTGACAGTTTCCAGCCAATGCCCAGATGTGTTCCTGGGGTGATGCTCCTTATGGAAAACAGAAAGGCAGGGCGGAGCCTCTTTGGGAAAAAGCCTCTCATGCTTTCCCCGTCTTCCTGCCTGGAATCCCTGAGCTTTCTTATTTCATCCTCACATTGAGTAGGTGAAGCAGGGATTATCCCCATTATACAGAAGAGGAAACTGAGTGTCATGGAAGTGAAATGACTTTCTCAAGGTGACAGAGCTCGGACAGCTCCTACATGAAAACTTGAAGATGCAGCCAATTCCCTCTATTAATTAACTTGCCCTAAGTTTTCTTTTTTGGCCGGGATGCCAGGAAGCTCTCAGCACCTAATATGAAGCTGTCGTGGCTAGGATTGACCCTTCACGTGGGTGCTTTGCTTCCCCTTCCTTTCCGGTGTCCTCATTGCCTGTTATGAAATTAGACAGAGCAGTCCTCCTTCGTCAGCTGTCTTGAGTCCTCCACTAGAAAGATCGGCCAGCGGGAGCAGGGGGGATATTCACTGGCCTCTCCCTATCTTCACTCTGCTCTGGGCAGCAGGAGACAACACGGATGGATCACATCAATGGGCTCTCCAGTTTCCGCTTGGGTTTGACCAACAGGAAGCACTGGTGGGAAATGAGATCACAGCCTCCCCTTCTCAGGGTCCTGTCCCCAAGAAGCTCTCCCTCGCTTCCTGCCCAAGGCCACCATTAATTACCCCAGGGCACTTCCCTCTCCCGTACCATTTCCTGTACCTGCCCACACCTTTGTAAACTGTCTCTTTACCAAATCCTCACATTACCCAAGTTGAGTGTTTCCTGCCAGGGTCCTGTCATGGGCCGAATGTTTGTATCGCCCCAAATTCATATGTTGAATTCTTCGCCCCCATTGTGATATTTGGAGGCGGGGCTTTGGGACATAGGTTTAGATGAGGACATGAGGGTGGGACCCTCATGATGGGATTAGTGCCCTTATAAGACAGAGATCTCATTCTCTCTCCAGGAAGGCCATGGAAGCACAAAGCCAGATGGTGGCCATCTACATCCCAAGAAGTGGGCTGTCACCAGACACTGAATCTGCTGGCACCTTGATCTTCGGCTCCAGAACTATGAGAAATGTCTGTTGTTTTAAGTCACCAGTCTACTGTAATTTATTATAGCAGCCCAAGGAGACTAAGACAAGCCCTGAATGCAGAATACAGAGAAAGTGTATTGTTCAAAGATCTCTGAAAACTACTATTCTGTCCCCTCCCCTCTCACAGCTCCCCTTGGCAGAGCTCAGCTCCGTGTCTCACCTTACACCTGCCTGCACCTTGCAGCTCCCTCCTAAATGGGCTCCCTGCCCCACCCCCAGCACATCCACCCAGTGCCGTGAAGCCTCCGTTAACAAGGCCATGGCCTCTCTCCACTGCCTGAGCTCCAGGCAGGTGTAGGAATGTGGCAATAGGCCTGGCCAAGAGCATAGTTCCACAGGTTCTCAGGGTTGGCAGGTGTGTTGCAACTAGCCATCTCCAGGAAGGAGAATTGGGGGGTGTGGGTGAGGGACCAGCACATAAGCTGACAGTTACACCCAGGTGGTGAGTGAAAGGATAGCCAAGCCCAGGGCATCATGGAACAGAGACGGGGCAGCAGCTCAGGATGGGAGGTTATGGGGGGGGGTGCTCCTGGAATGAGGGCTGAGCTGGATCCCAATGGTGAGCAGGTGAGGGCATCCCAGGCAGAGGGAACAGCATGGACAAAGATCAGGAGGCAAAAAACAGTGTGGAGAAGACTGAAGGAGGCTAGGGGCTGGGTCTACTGCAGACCAGAGGGACCTGGACTCCAAGCCATAGGCCACAAGGAGTGTTACACCCAGGAGAAAGCTACCAAATGTACATTCAGGCTGCATGGGGGCAGGGCAGGGCTGGAGGCCCAGAGGCCAGCAAGGAGGTGGCCCATTGGAGAGAGGAGTAAGGCCTAGTGTCCCTGAAGGTCATCTTCTTCGCCCCTCCTAACCTCCCAAGATGGTCATGAGGTTGCTAAGGGGAACCCAATCTCCCCATCCCATGCCCCCAAACAGTCTCCATTGGGTCTCTGTGTTAGTTTTATTTCCATTACTTTGGTCTATACAAAAAACCAATAACCAAAAACATAAAGCGATAATAATAAAACTCTCCGCAGGGACCACCCCCAGCCCCAACACCCACGTGCAGGAGGTGGGGGTGAGGGTTGAACCAGGAAGGGGAAGAGAAAGCCCCTCACCACACACCAGAGGGGTCAGCCAAGAGCACTTCTCGGGGTCAGCTAGGGCAGTTGTGTGGGTGGGACTAGGGGGTGGTGCAAGGGAGCGCTTCTCAGAACTACCCGCCCCACCCCGGGGAAGGCGCAAAGCCAACTGGGGAGAGAAGCAGGCAGGGTCCTGGAGCTGGGAACTCACTCTCCACATCTCCGCCCCATCTCCCTGGGCAGTCCCTGAACTTTTCAAGAGGAGCTTTGGATTCTGAGGCTTTGGGCCTTGACCCCGGGTCCTGGAGATCCTGGGGGCTCAGGACAGTCGGTTGGGTGGAGTTCAGTGAGAAAATCAGACCCAGAGAAGGAACCAAAGCCCTGTGGGGCCCAGGCGGCTGGAGACAGGCAGCCGGGGCAGGGAGGCGGGTACTGCTGGGGGGAACAGTCTAACGCTTTAGTGCCAGGGCCACAGGGTTGGGGAGGGGGTATCAGGCCCTGGACCCCAGCCCAGAACAGAAAAGCAGGAGCAGATCACCGTCCCAAGAAAGACCCTAATGGAGGCATGGGGTTCGGCAGGAAGTCATGGCCCTGGTCCCCCAGGCTCAGGCACTTTTCTGTCTCACCCCTTCGTCTGTATAGAGAGCCTCTCAGATGAGGAACCACACCTGGGAGGTGGGGGGTAGACACAGGGGGTCAGGGCAGGCCTGTGTCCCCTAGAAGCTTGTGCCATTCCCGTGTCACCTACCCACCACCCACGGAAGGGTCAGAACTCGCCGTCCCCAGCAAAGATGACACTAAGGCAGGCCAAGGCATACCTTCCTCGGGGAAACTCAACAGCAGAACGCCCCATCCTCATTCCCCCCAAAAAAGGAGCCAGGGTTTCAACAGAAACATGAGAAGGCCTCCACGAGAAGGAGGCTCCAGAGGGAAGGGAAAGCGTGTCTCAGCAGCCCGCAGGCATGAGGGAGACTGCAAAGCGGGAGGTGTCGGACTGGGCTGGAGCCAGCTAAGCTAGCATGTGGTCCGCAGTAGGGTAGGGGGGCCGGAGGCCATCGCTGTAGGTGTCGATGGGATAGTCCCCGTCCATGTCCATGTGCATCTCCAGGGGGTCCAGGGGCATGTCACTCGAGTACATGGGACGGTAGGTGGCATCCATGTCTGGGGAGGAGAAGGGGGACTCTGTCCAGGGTCTGCAGGCCACCCTGAGGGTGGGTCTGAACAGCCCTCAGCTACCTCCTCCACTTCTGCCCACCTGCAGCGGGCCTGACCGCCCTCCCTAAACTCCGTCCTCAGGGGACCTGGACAGAGGTGTGTGTGGAGACCATACAGCAGCTGCCACAGGTCCTTTGGCCCCGGAGACACAATGCCTCCCCCACACTCATACCCACATGCTCACCCCAACTCTCCGGGGTCCTGAGAACACTGCACACACTTACCATCTGCATAAGGTTCATTGATGGGGATCATGCTCTGGGCCTGAGGAAGGAAGACAGAGAGGAACATTGCAGGAGGGAGAAGGGTGGGAAATGGAGGGGTTGCAGGTGGGCAGCTAGAGATGCTTCTATAAAGGGAGCCAGGGGAAAAGTGAAGACCCCTTGAGGGATGAACCCCTCTCCTCGGGCACCTCCCCAGAGTGGAGGGTCCCACCATTCATGCTTGGGGGAACCCGCAGAACTAGAGCAACCCTGGGGAGGGGAGTGGAGGAGTGAGGGCTGGAGAATGAATGGCGGGGGCTGCCTTTGTGCAAGTTAGAAAAAGTCACCCCTGCCTCCACACTTTACATTAGTTTGGACAAAATAAAGTTGCCATTTTGGTAGGTCAAAAACAGAGAGATGGTTCAACCTACTACTTCCAACTCCTGAGAACGGCCATCAATGATCCAATTATAAAATAAAAGTCTATGAAGTTGACATGATGGTAGGAGCCCCCGCAAAAGCGCTGTCCTTGTGCAGTGTGCAACTTGCACCACCTTACGTTGAGGTCCCACCCAGGATACTCACAGCCTCCCAGGCAGCTGGGTCATGCTTGAAGAGGGAGTTGGTGAGCTCCACAGACACGCGCTTGCGGTAATCTGGGTTCTTGTCCTCGGAGATGCGGAACAAGACAGCCGCAGCATAGGTGGCTGTTCAGAGAGCAAAGGAGAGGCCCAGTCAGGCATTTGTCTCTATCCTGGCTTGGGGAACAAGGCCCGGCCCCCTCCCCCTCGCCCTGCCCCCACCACTGCCCCGCACCTGTGCCTTCATTGTGAGAGTGCAGCAGCTCCATAAGTGGGGCTGAGGCCCCCTCAGCATCGATAGCATCAGCTGCCTCTTTGTCCTGGGCCAGCTCGCACAGCACCCCAGCGGCCACACGCTGGATATTCTCCACGGATGAGTACAGGAGCTGGGTAGACGGGGCGCAGGGTGCGGGTAAGGCAGGCAGGCAACACACCATAGAGCCCTGCCCATCTCCACCTCCCCTTTCTGAATTTAACCCAAACTCATACTAGAAAGTGTGCAAAGTCTAAGGAAAGTATGAAGAAACGAAAAAGAAAGCCAGCTATAATTCCCCACCCAGATAGACACAGCCTCTGTGAACACACTGGCATATTGCCACTGGATTTTTGTCAGTCAGACATGTATGTATATATACAGAGGTTGCCAAAAAATGTATACACATTTTAAGAAAGGAAAAAAACTGTATTAATTGTAATAGTCAATCTATACCAATAACAAAAGATGAATACAAGTCATGTTTGACTTCTGCAAGTACAAGAGGCGCTCAAAGTGGTTACCATCAGGGTCCAGACACTTCTGATTACGGCAAACTGCTGCTTGAGCATAGATAACATCTCTTAAAGTGTGTATATTTTTTTAGCACTCCCGGTATGTATACTTGATTCCTATTTTTTTATCTGGTATTATAGCATAAAGCAGTTTCCTGCATTATTAAAAAACTTTTCCTAAATGTCTATGAGTTCATATTGATACTCAACAAAAAAAGAGAATGCTACAAAGCAAAAAGTAACCACTCCACATCAACCACCAAAACCATGGCTGCTGCCCTTCCCCTTTGCAGCCGGGTGGATAAGCAGGGGTTGCGGGGGGGACCTCTCCTGCCCACCTGCCCCAGACTCACCTGCACAAACAGGGGGATGGTGTTAAGTCGGAAGATCTCCATGCGGTTCATGGGATCCCGGGCGAGGATGTGCAGGGCTCCAGTGCAGCCCTCCACAATCTCCTCCATCCTCACGCCATCCTGCACGAGAGGAGGCATTAGGGCACAGCAACGGCGGGGGGGAGGGGGGTGGTCTTCGGCCATGGCCACACACACACGCCCTACTACATTCTGACAAACCACGCTGGTCCTTGGAGTGGTATCAGTTGCAACTTGCCTCCCCATGTACACACTCACGTGCACACACCTTCACACAGAGGACACCCTGACCCCCAGACAGGGCAATCCCTGGCACTGCCAGCTCACTTACCGTGTAGGGCTGCTGTGTGCCTGCAGCCACGTGGCGCTGGGCATCCTGGTGGGCCTTGACCAGCAGCTGGACGAGGCGGGGAATGACTGCGGCCTCCTGCAGTGGGGCATGATTGGCTGGGCACAGGGCCAGGTTCCTGATCAGGCCGATGGTTGCCTGGCAAGAAAACAGACAATAATCAGGGGCTTTTCTTGGGTGTCGGGAGGATCCCAGTTTCCCAATATCATCTCTTCCTCCCCTACCATCTCTCTGTCCCCCAGGCCAGACCAGGACATGCTGGAAGATCCCCAGAGAATGAGATCACTTCAGCCCATGTCCCTTATTCCATAGGATCTGTGAGTTCTCATGTCTAACTCTAACAGCCCCTGCTAAAATGATATCTCATTCTAGGACATTCTGCCAGCCCCCATATCCTGACCCTCACCTCTGTCTCCTCTCTCTTACCCTCCCCCGCATAGAAAACATAGTTGTACTTGCTTTTCTGATAGTTCCCAAACCCTGATTATCAGGGAGTCCTTGCTATGGTTGACCCCAAAACCTCCTATTTTGGTGATGCTCCTATTGTAATCAATCCCCTGCAGGACAGAGGTCTCCTCCCCAGGGTCCCCTGACTCCCAGGTACCACTCTGGCCTCCCAGAGTCCCTCAGCGCCTTACAAAACAATTTATCATCTCATTTGACCCTCAAACAAGAAGCCAGGAGGCCAGGGATGAAAATCATGTGAAAGATGAAGATGTGAGCACAGAGTGAATGAACTGCCAAGGCCACTTTTCAATTAGCTGCTGGGTCAGGGAGGCAAATCCTTTCCTCACCTTGGGCTTGCAGCATGCACCAAGCCCAAGGTGAGGCCATGAGCTGCCCTCTTTTTCTCATTATGGATTTTTTTAAAATTCAATGTAGGGGCCAGCCAAGTGGCGCATTGGTTAAGAGCTGGCTTGGGACGCCAGAGGGCCCTGGTTCGGATCCCACATATGAGGGCCAGTGACACTGCCCTCCACAGCTAAGATGCTGAACAACAACTCAATCTGGAGCTGGGCTGCCATGAGTCGCTGGCAACAGGTAGGCTGCAGCCCCTGCTGCAGTGGGTTGCCATGGCTACCATGTGTAGCCAACAGCCAGCGTGAGCGGCCAGCAGCCGCAGTGAGCGGCCGTCCAGAAGCCGGCGACTGATCTGCCTCGCCCGGGAAGAGCGCAATGATGGTGTCAACTTGGGCCAGTGAAGCAACATCCTCCACAACTAGACTGAAGAACAAAAGGACAGCAACTTGTCTGTTCCCCTTCCCTGATTCCCCAATGCCGTTCCCAACCCCAATTCCCCAATAAAATCTTTAAAAAAAAAAAAAAAGAAATTCAATGTATATAATCACTTAGAGTCACTCTTGCCTGTACTGTTAAATAGTCTAAAATTTAGTCAATGCCAGCTGGGTCTCCCAAGGCAGCCTCCTGAGAAGGCTGCACCCCTTTCACACCCTGGACTCTCTATGGCAGACATCAAGTGTCCCCAGAATCCTCTCTGTCTTTTGTCTTTTTAGCATCCCTCCTGCGTTTTAGCATGGCCTTCTGACACGTGACACAACGCTAGCCTCTTTGCATCCAGATGTGGCCAAATGACCCAGTTCCAGGGTGTGGGCTAAAGCAATATGTCCCACTTTCTGATTGCTGCCAGTCCTCCCACTTCGCTTGGATTAGAACGCATCTGTGGGGATGATACAGCTCAATCATCGGTGAGAGGACCACTCTCATCCAGACCCTCTGGTGTAAGAAGTGTGCTCCGTGGACCAGCATCATCATCTGGGATCTTCTTAGAAATGCAGAATCTCACCCACCCCAAGACCTACCCAATCAGAACCTGCAGTTTAATGAGACCACCCAGGGTGGTCCATGTGCATATTAAACTTTGAAGCTCTGCCCGTGGGGGTGGCCACTACAAGAAGGATTCTGGGTCTCAGGAGCAGAGGCGCTGGGGTCTAAACCATTCCACGAGAGAGGAACAAACTTCTCTCTTTTTGGAGCCACTGTCTTTTAGGGCCTCTGTTACAGCAGCCCTGCCTGTACCGATACTCCACCTAATCCTGACTGCAGAGCGCTCCTCCCGCCCCTCACTTAAGCCCCATCGTGTCAGCGGTTGTACCTTGACTAGTGGCCACTGGTTGGGCTGGTTGAGCAGCTTGACGATGGCTGGGATGCCGTAGTTGAGGCGCACGGAGTTCTGGGCCATCTCGGCCTCAGGGTGGCGGCTGGTGAGATGTCGCAGAGCGCAGACAGCCGGCTCCGTGATGTCATCCTTGTCACCAGCGCGCAAGATGGCGTGGATGAGGGCCTCCACGCCGCTATTTTGTGTCACCAGTGTCTTGTTCTTGCTGTTGTTACACGTCAGGTTGGACAGAGTGCCCGTGGCACAGGTGAGGACGTTGACGTCATCCATGCTCAGCTGGTTCACCAGAATCTTCAGCACGCTCTCCAGGCCCTCCTGGGGTCGGGGGGGAGGCAGGGGAGAGTGAGAGAGACTCCCAACAGCAGAACGTCTCCCATGTACATCCAAGGGGAGCGAGATGGTCTGATGGGGTCGGAAGCCCACTCAGCTGACACTCTATGGGCCATGCCTGTGTACCTAAGAACCTTCATCCCCCTGATCCTGCTGATGGCCGGGAGAGGGCAGTGTTCTCCCACGGGGCAACTGAGGCTCAGAGAGGTTGTGGGGCCTGCCCACAGACCCACAGTTAGTGGGCTGGATCTGAACCCAAGCCTGTCTCTAAGCTCCACACTCTTTCCTCCCTCCAGCCCCTTCTGCCCTCCCTCTGTGTCCTCAGACCCAGGCAGAGCCCCACTCAGGCTGAGGGAGGCCCCTAGGCCAGGAGGAAATTGAGGAGGAGGCCACGTGCTTCAGTGGGATAGGTGACCCACTTTTACATGCTTTTCACCTTTCTGGGCTTTCACGGCTGCCCCCTCAGTGGTCCCCAGGCCCAATCTACTTTCAGGAAACATCCCTGACCCAGAAGCCTCACTTCTCCCAGGGGGTGCCACATGGGCCTTGTGTTGGGACAGAAAGACCCCAGGCTCTGGAGACCGACAGTCCCGGGTTCACATCCCAGATCTGCCATTTCCTAGCTGTGACCAAGGGCCTTACTTAATTCCCCAAACCTCTGTTTCTTCATCTAACCAACGGGGTCCCACATTCTACCTCCAGGCGCTGGAAGGGGTAAATGAGCCAATGTCCACAAGTGCCCAGGAGTCCAGCACATGGTGGATGCTCTGTAAACAGCCTACTGGTTGGGGGCTCTTAGGAATGGGAGTCGGGTTAGAAGGAAAGACCTGAAACTGCATTTTTCCTTAAATGGTGTTTTTAGCCACCAGGGCCCCCAAGCTGTCTCTTGGCACACTGCTCCCCACCGCAGGGTCTAGGTCAAAACTGTTCCCCTGGTAAAACCTAAATCCCAGCTTTGAAAATCAGCCCTGTTCATTAGTTCCCCTTCCCACATCCCCAAATGGGATTAAACCCTTAAGCTAAAGGGATGAGGGTCTTCAGGGTACATCCAGCCTCAGCCATAACAGAGCAAAATTTAGAGGTCTTAGGCCTCCCACGGCTCCTAAGGTCAGATTCACAGACAGGCTGGATGTGGTAAGATGGGAGGACGAGGCAGCCGAAGAGGTGGACCCAGGCCTGAATGTCTTGCTCACCTGCTTGGTGGCCACGTCTGAGAGATTACGCAGGGTCCAGAGGCAGTTCTGCACGAGGCGGGGGCTGTTGCTCGTCAGGTGTTTGCCCAGAGCCTGCATCCCACCTGCAGTGGGGGACAGGGGTCATGTCAGCCACAGGGAAGCACAGCTGAGCAAGCCTGGCCGCTAGACAGAGCCCCAACCCCAGCCCACCTGGCCACATGGGCCACCCTCACAGGCTGTAATACTCACCAGCCTCCACAATGGCAGGCTTATTGCTGGGACACACAGACAACACCTTGAGCACGCGGCTAGTGGTCCAGAGCAGCTTCTCGTAACTGTAGTTGCGCATGATCTGCACAAGGGCCTGGGGTCCTCCGTTGGCCAAGATGATGAGCTGTGGGGAGAGGAGGAGGATACGTATGAGACACACAGGGAACATGACAAGGAACAACGAAGGAAGAGCGAGCTAACAGAACTGCCATTACTGAGCTTCAGCTAAAACATGAATAGCTTTTGTGATTATTAAATAAGCTAAAACCTTGAAACAAGGATAATACACAATGCTGGCAAGGATGTGGTGAAACTGTACTAACAAGACTCGCCACTGGGCCGGCCGAGTGGCTCAGTTGGTTAAGAGTTGGCTTGGGACGCCAGCTCTGAGCAGCAGGGCCCCGGTTCGGATCCCAGATGAGGGCCAGTAATGCTGCGCCCTCTACAGCTAAGATGGTGAACAACAGCTCGACCTGCAGCTGGGCTGCAGTGAGTCGCAGGCGATGGCGTAGGCTGCCGTGGGGCTGGCCAGCAGCTGGCGTGCGCTTTAGTGAGCTGTCATGAGC
>NW_017731832.1:389896-396218 GCF_001890085.2 Hipposideros armiger
AGGACAGCAACTTCTGTTCCCCTCCCCCAATTCCTCAGTAAAATCTTAAAAAAAAAAAAAAAGAGTTGGCTTAAGAGCACGCGCTCTGAGCAACAGGGCTGCCGGTTCAATTCCCACATGGGCCAGTGATGCTGAGCCTGAGCTGAGCTGCCAACAGGTGGCAGGATGGCTCAGCTGGTGTAACAACAAGATTGCCTGTTGGATGCTGGGCTATGCCCACCCATAACTAAAACTGAACTCGGCACCTTGAGCTGAGCTGTCGCCTGAATGGCTCAGTGGATAGAGAGTGTGCTCTTAACAACAAGGCTGCCGGGTTCGACTCCCACATGGGGTGGTGGCTCTGCCCACCTGCAACGAAGACTGAACACAGCACCTTGAGCTTAGAGGCCACGAGCTGCCAATGGGAAGCCAGATGGCGACTGGCGTCCTCCACAACGAAGATGGAAGAACAACTTGGCTGGTTCCCTTCCCCAATTCCCCAACACTGTTCTCCTCCCCCAATTCCCCAATAAAATCTTTAAAAAAAAAAAGAATCACCACTGATGACATTGTAAATAATACAGTCCTTTTGGAAAGCAATCTGGCAATCAGGGCAAAAGTCTAGAAATAATAAAAACCCTTAATCCTACTAATAAAAAATTTGGGGAAAGCTATGTGTCCAAAGATGTTCATTATAGAATTGTTTATAAAGGTGGAAAATTGGGAGCAATCAGATGCCCTCCATCAGAATAAAGTCTGAGGCCTCCATTTAATGAAATGCTATTTGCCACTACGGAGGATGATTTCAGGACAATACAGCAAACAATTTTAAAATATTATTTAGAAACCGTTTAGAAAATATTTGCTATTGCTATTGCTACAGCTACATACAAATATGCCAGCAGGACAGCACTGGAGGAAGCACATGAGATAACAATGGTTGTGTGAGGCTAATGACTTTTTTCTTTTCTTTACCCTCAAAATAGTCAATTATATGACAAAACATGTACAACTGCACATACTATATGGGTCCGAAGGCAGTGACCTGGGGCTGGAGCTGGACGAAAGGTGACGTAATGGTGGGCTGGGGGTCTTGGTTGGGGGTGGGGAGGGGCCCACCTTGCTCTCCTGGTTGCCATAGGCCAGGAGCTGCAGACAGTCGGTGGTGATAGCCAGGAACTTGGGATTGTTCTTGTTGAGCAGAGGCACCATCTTCTGTAGCCCATCTGCCAGGCGCACCGCCATCTTGGCGCCCTCCTGGTAGAGCAGCAGGTTGTGCAGCGTGGTAATGGCGTAGAACAGGACCGACTCCACGGGGGAGCTGGGAAGGTGGGCAGGGGGTTAGTGTGCTTCGGGTCCCAGAGACCTGGCCTAAATGTGGGCCACCTCCCCCAGGAAGCCTCCTCCAGTACCTCCACCCCCATGGAAACAGCCCTTTGTTAAAATCTCATCATTCCTTGAGCCCAGCCCTACTCTTATGCACAAAGCACACAGCACCTCTCCTCTCCCCACTGGGACCAACCCCCTGCTACTGGGCTTCCAGCATGGTGCTAAGCACACAGTAGGTCCCCTCAATACCTGTCCTTACTGAGTAACTACCATATGAAAGACCACATGCTACAGAGGCCCTGCAAAGGGCTCAGAGGCGAGTAAGATCAATATCTCCACTCGTAGGCAACTTGTAGCCTGGTACAGGGATTAGGAAAAAGGCTAATCAACATTGCAAGACTGGAAAGATAAAGGTGGCAAAGGATTTTGCACATGCTGTTCCCTCTGCCTGGAATATTCTTCCTTTCATCTACAATGGCCAAATTCTACTTGTGAACAGCTTCTCAAGAGCTCTGAGTAATCTCAGACACATCTTTGCCCTAGCCTATACTATAGCTTCATAACTAGCCTGCTAGTTACAGGACCAGCTAAGTACCAAGACGGGGCATGATTCTACACCTGGACATAGTAGGTGCTCAATAAATGTTGTGTGGAAGCCCAGGAAAAGGAAGGGAAGCCCAAGGGAGAGAGGACCCAGGCCCCTAGAGTGAGTCAGAGTGAGTACCTGAGCATGCGGACCAGGGCAGGGATGCCACCTGACTTGAAGATGGCGAGCAGCCCCTCACGGTGGTGGGAGAGGTTGTGCAGAATACTGGTGGTGCAGCGGGCAGTGTCCAGGTCGCTGGTGTTCTGCATGGTGCGCACAACAGCTGCCACCAGCTGGGGCGAGCCCATCAGTGCCCGCCGCGACGCCTCCTTCTTAGACAGCTGGTTCACAATCATGGCTGCCTTGGTCACCACCACCTGGTGAGTGGAGGGAAGGATGGATGGAAGGAAGTGAGCAGATAGGCCAGGTCCAGCTGCCACTGTGAGAAGGAGGGGCCAGGAGACCACTTCACAAAGCTCAGAGGGACCCAGGTCAGACTCTTCCTACTGATGGGCTCTGGGTCGGTGACCTCCCGCCATCCCAGGTAGGGCCTCCTCTGTGACACCTAACTTCTGCCCTCCCTGCCTGTCCCACCCCAGCTAGGTTCCTCACGGACCGGGTCCTCATCGTTGAGCAGTTTGGTGAGCTCAGGCAGGGCCCGGGTGGCCAGCTCAGCATCATCCTGGTAGTTGATGAGATGCACAATGGCTGACTTGAGCAGCTGGGATGGTTCAGCCAGGCGCTGCAGATTGGTGGTCTGCCCCTCCACCTGGGTGGCCAGCAGCAGTGAGCTATCCTCGCCTGTCATGCCAGGACACATGGCCTCCCGCACCCGCTTCGCTCTGGCCGTTGTGGACATCTGGTACTCCAGGTCACCTGGGGGCAAACGGGCAAGGACTGAGCTGCAGACAGCAGGCAAAGGGGAACCTGGGGAGCAGGGCAGGCTGCGCAAATAGCCCAGCTGGATTCTCAGGGCTGCCTCCCAACCCAACCAAAGCGCACCACTTGCAGTTCTGCTTCTAACCAGTGACCTTGAAGAGGTCACCATCCCCTCGGCTATCTGTAAAATGGGGCACCACCTGCTCAGTCTGCCACAGGGAATTCTTATGAGAACTAAAGGAGATAATAGTCGGGAATTGCTCTGAAAAGAAAGGATTCAGGTGCGTGGGACATCTCACCACAAAAATGTTAGCGATTATTATTAATAGGAATAGCTAACATTTGTTGAGTATTTCTTGTGTACCTGGCTGAATTAAGCACTTTTCTTAATTTTCTCATTTAATCGCACAACAACCCTACAAGGTAAGTATTATTATCTCTACTTTACGATAGGTTATAAGAACCCAAGATAGGGTCTGAACTCAGACAACCTGACTCCAGAGCCCAAACCCTGACTGTGTCCCTCCCTTAACAACCAGGTGGGGGTAGGATGAGACAACCTGGGTCTCTTCAACCCTGAAATTTCATGATTCTAATTATATCTTCATCATCCCCAAAGAAGGCAACTCCCCCATTATATGGGCAGGCAAATCGAGGCCCAGAGGCAGTAAATCAAAGTGAAAGTCAGGACGGTGGGTTTCAGAAAGCAGGAGGTGGGTTCTCAGCTCAGACTCCAGGTTCCCCTCCAATTTCCACCCCTTGGGTGGACCTGGGAGTCTGACAAACAGGTGCCCAGGCTTCCCAGGAAGCCCTGCCCTGGCCACTGTCCCAATGCCCTGAGGAAAGGGAGGCAGAGGTTCCACCCTCCAATTAGTTGGGGAGGAGATGTCTACATGGCTTTCCCACCTGGGTGCTGGCAGAGCGGCCCCATCCCTAAGCACCAGAACTGGGTCGGTCACTCTGCCATCTGGCCTTGGCCCATTTCCATGTCAGCATGTTCCACATACTGGCATCATCTGCTCCCTGCCCCCCACCAGGAGCCCTCAGGCTTGAGAACTGCACCTCCTCTACCAGACTAGGGGCTCCTTGAAGGCTGGAGCTCTGCCTCCCCAACAAACTTGAGGGCCCAGGAATAAAAGGACTGATTTTCCTGTAGTCTGTGGGTTCCCTGAGGGCGATAGTGACACCTTTTCATTATACTGCAAGCTCGTGTAAGGCCAGGGCTGTGCCTCTTTCGTCAGACTGGCGGGCAGGGTCTATGCCTCCCCTCTACACTAGAGGTTCACAGAAAAGGAATCTGCCTCCTTCCCAGATGCGGGCACCCTGAAGCAGCTGTGCCTCTTCCCTCAGACTGGGTAGGTCTCTAGGAGCAGGAGCTGTGCCTCCCCCCTCAGGCCGGGAGCCCCCTCAAGTCTGCCTCCTTTCACCTCCCGCCAGGGCCCAGCCTGGTTTTCTACGGGAATATTCCCATGGAATCGTCCCCAGGGCTCCCAACCTTGGTTCTGGGGCACCCCCTGGGTGTAGGTGGTGGTCTTCTTGAGTGTGTACTGGCGCCCACAGGCCTCATCGTCCTCCATGATGCCCTTGCTGCTGACCGAGGGCACGCAGGTGTGGGCGCCGGAGTGGATGCCTGAATCATAGGTGTATGTCTGTTGCCACTCGGTCACCTTGATGGGCTGTTCGATCAAGTTCATCACCTCCATGGTGGCTGCTGGGGACACAAAAAGGAGCAGGTCATCAGCCGGCTTCGGTGGGGCACCCCACCACCAGGCCGTGCCCATCACCCCTTACCCCACCTCAGCCCCAACGGCCCCGGTGGGCTGTAGTGGAGGGAATGGGGGGAAGTAGGGCCAGGGAGGGGCACCCCTACGTGAGTCTTGGGCTTGCATCTCTGACCTCCAGGTAGGGTGGGGTAAACCCCATGGGGGGTAGGGCAGTAAAGAGCCAGATGCCCCAGCCCAGCTCTGGACACCCTCACCTTGCTGACCCTTCCCAACACTCCCAGAGCAGGAGGCACTCAGGGCCTCCAGTAGCTTCTAGGGTCCCACAGCCCATCCCCATCCACTGGGGCTTCCTGGGAAAGGCTGCAGAGGTGATGCACTAACCAGTTGGTCAGACAGGGAAGCAGTCAGACAGGTTTCTCTGGGGAGCCCGGGAGGCTGCCAGGAGCAGTCAGAGGCGCCCCAGGGTCCCTCAGAGCCTCTAGGATCTCACTTTCCTGCAGCTGGGGCAGGAGCAAAGTGGCCCCAGAAGCCCAGGCCCTAAGACTCCCGTTTCTCCAGCACCCCAGCTCCTGGAAGCCTTTTCCAGACTTCCGAGTCCCACTGACAGTTTCAAATTTCAGCCACATACTACTGGGGCAATTTGCCTATCCGCTGAGACTCAGTGTTCCTATCTGCAAAATGGGGTAGCACCAATTCCTTCACAGGTTGCCGTGAGGACCATATTTACAAGGGACCCAGCACGATGCCTGGCTCATAGTAGGTGCCGAGGTTGGTGGCCGTGGCTGTGTATCAGCACCTCTCTTCCAACAGGTGTTTGCTCACCTCCTGGCCTCCGAGAACCCAGGCCAGGGACAAGGGGTGAGGCAGGCCTCAGGGTGGTCACTGCCATTCAGGCACCCCTCCTTCCCTCTCTCTGCAGGGGCTTGGGCCACTTGGGGTTGGTGAAGAGGCAGGCCCTGCTCTGTACCAGGGAGGTACGTGCCCACCTGCTCTGTCTGGCTCCCTTGGGAGCTGACCTCCAGAGCCCAGTGCTTGGGAGGACAGGAAGGGAAGCTGTGCCCCCGTGAGGGCCGACCTTGTACATTTCATGAATGCCACCATCCTCACAAGCGGGTTTCAAAGCACATGCTCTGTTCCCCCATTCACAGGTGTGGAAACTGAGGCTTCATCAGGTGAGGCAGCACAGCAGAGAAATGGCAGAGCCAGAGCCAGGCACAGGTGTGAGTGACACCCAAGTCTGCGGCCTTTGCTCCCCCAGTGTGGCCTCAGACAGCAAGCAGACCCCAGGCTGGTCCATCCATGAGGCTGGGCAACACCCAGAACTTCAAACCCATTGTGTTGGGGGACAAGATGAGGCTGAGGGTGGGGTGGCTGGTGCAGCCTAGCCCCACCCCAGGAACAAAGATCACCAGGGATATGTCTTCCCAGTGAGGCACCAGGTACCACCCTCAAGGATGACAAACGGTCCTTCAGGTCTTGCTGCCTTTTATGGCAGCACCTGGCTCCTCCCCTGCCCCTGAGCACACCTGGAACAGGCAGGGACAGGAGCCAGACCAGTTTCTAGTGCCTCATTCCCCTCCTCCCATCGCCCCGAGTGACTCAGAGTTTCGGGCTGATAAACGGGAGCAGGCCCAGAACACCAGACAGGCGGCTTGGTGCCACCAGATGTGCCAGCTGCTTCCCAGGCACTGACCAAGTGTGGCTATTTCAGGAAGAGCACCCCCCTCCCGCCCCCACCCTAACCACACTCTGCCCAGCACTCCTGCCTTCCCTGGAGAGAGGGAGGGAGGGAGGGAGAGAGAGAGAGAGAGGGAGGGAGGGAGGA
>NW_017731832.1:396468-406365 GCF_001890085.2 Hipposideros armiger
GAATGTGGGAGAGTGGGAGAAGCAAGTCTGTCACAGAGCCGCCCCCAGGGAGGAGCAAGCTCTGAAGAAGGGAGGTGGAACTGCATCAGGAAACACAGCTAGCTGCATTAACCCTCTAAATGCCACTTAGCCAGGCAGAGGACTGAGTCCACACCTGGAGTCAGCCTCCGTCAGATCCACTCAGGATGAGCTGGATATCTCCAGACCTGATCAGTAAAAGCACCCAAGCTTCAGAGCTGGGGAAAAGCCCCTCCCCAGCAGAGACTGCTACCTACCCCTGGTGCCTCCAGCCAGAAGCACACAGGCCTCACCCAGAACCACAGGGACCATCGCCCGTCCCATGTCCAAAGGGACCACCAAGGTCAAGGCTAACCACAAGAGGTGAATTTCTTCAGCAGGCCCCTCACCACCCCCACCAGCCCAGGCCTGGAGCCAAGAAAAGCTGAGGGCTGGACAGCTGCGGGGTGGGGTGGGGGGGTGGGAGGGTGAACAGAGGCCTCTTGGAGATGAGAGGACCCCTGGGGGAGGGGGCGCCCAGCTGCCTTTACTATCAAATGAATCTCATGCTCCCCTCAAAGCAACCCTGGCAAGCATTTTAGTGTTCCTAATTTCTAGGTGAGGAAACAGAGACTCTTCCAAACTGAGGAAGTGGGGGACCTCTGCTCAAATCCAGGTCTACCTCCCTGCAGACCAGCCTCCAACCACTAAAAAGGGCTGCTCCTCTGGTTCCTAACTGGGGACCCAGGGAAAGAGGGACCCCCTGAGGTCAAGGAGAGAGGGTCAGACATCCAGGTGCTGAGGAGAGTGAGAGGTGGGGGGCAGGTGGGGGCATGGGTGGAGCTGAGCCCCCTCACCAAGGGAAGACGTGGCAGTGAGGCCAAGCATGCTCACAGCTGGAGGCAGGGCACCAGCTGGGAGATCAGGAGTCCCAGGTTCTAGTCCCAGCTCCACCACAAACTCGCCGGGTATCCTTGGGTGATCAGTTCCCCTCTCTGTGCTTCATTCAACTACAGAAAGGGTGGCCCAGGTAATCTCAGAGGAATGCTGGTGTCTAAGATTCTGGGAATAAGGAACCAGGATTTTCTCGCCGGACAAGAGAAGGCTGAGGGTGGGCAGAACTGGAAAGCAGTTCGGAGAGGACACACACCAGAACTCGTCTTGAGGAAAGGATCATGGAGAGAGCTATTTCTGCAACAGGAAGGCTAGAAAGTAGTCAGACTTCAGGCAGCACTGTCAACTGGCCCCACCTATCTCCCCACCTACTCCCCAAGAGTACCAGAGAAATTCTCCCACAAGAAACAAAAATGCTGTTTTTGCAGTTCCCAAGGTGGAAGGGGCCGCACCCAGTTTGGTCTCGTCCCTCTCCACCCTGGACCTGGAGCAAGACCTGCCACAATGCCCCTGGACAGAGCCAGGGTGGAAGTGGGCGAGACGGACGTGGGCCCTGCCCATGTACCCTGGACAGAGACGGGCAGAGCCAGACACAGGGCGGTTTTCTGAGTTGAATGGGGGGCCTTTGTTTAGCAGCAGGCTCTATTCTTGGCAACACAGGAGGAAGAAGCCAGCTCAGCTCAGATAGGGTGGGAGACAGAACAAGGGACGGGAAGAGAAGACAGGGCTCAGGAGAGGGTCCCCCACCAGTGCACACTGCGGAGGAATCTGCGAGCCAGCAATGAGGCTGCTTTGGGCATACTCTGCCCTTCATTCCTTATCCACAGGGTCAACCCAGCGGGCTGGCACTGGGCACCCTAAACCCAAGACTGGAGCGCCAGAGTGTGGCCCAGCCCGGACATTAAAAATAACTCCCACCGGAGCTGCATCGGGCTCCTGGCCCTGCCAGTAGCCACCATCAAGTGATGGGGTGTGCTGGGCTGCAGGATGCCAAGTATCAATGAGACACCTGGAAACAAGGACAGAATGGGCCGCCCAAGAGGCATGCTGGAACCAAGCTCAGAAACACTGCATTGGAGGAGTAGAAGAGCAGGCTGGGCGGGCCCCTGGAGGCTCCTTGGGCCAGAGGCTAGTGCCCTGTGCAGACTCAGTCAGCTCCAATAGTGACAGGGAAGTGAGCTATGGACAGACAGCGCGAAAGCATGGGAGTCGGGGGAGGGGCTCCGGCCTCACCACTCACTGGCTGTGTGCCCCCAGGCAAGTCACTCCATTTCTTCAAGCCTCATACTCCTCTCATCTATAAAGTGGAGATGATTATGCCCCTCTTTTCTTCAGGCGGTTGTGCAGATTGAACACAACCCTGACTGTAGAAGCCCTCTATGGACAGGAAAGGCCCCAGTAAGCATCCTTCTAATATTAAGGAAGTAAAGAAATGACAGAGGAGGAGGCCAGCAGATGGGCCTGACAAGGTGACCAGCAGCCAGCCTACTTTTTGGGACCTAGGACCCAGGACAGGACCCAGGCTACCTTTCCCTGAGCCCCTGGATAAGGGTGAGGAGGGGCACTGCCTCCCAGGCCTAAGCCAGAGTCCCCGGGGTAGGGTGGGACATGGCTGGCGGAAGAGGTGTTCCATTCAGGTTCTGGGAGGGGAGGCCAGGTCGTGACACTGTGCTGCCCCCTCCTCCGTCACATGTGCTGCCTTCTGCAGCCAGGAAGTCAGGCCAGTCAGGCATGGACATTCCCCACATAGCAGCCCCAGGGGAGAGGCTGGACTCAGCAGGGTCACCAGCCCCCACCCTTCCCCATTCTGTCTCTGGGTCCAAATGAGATTTGGCCAGCAGTACCAATGGAAACAGACTCTAGAAAAGTACAGAGACAGACATGACTGCTTCCGTTGAGATCCCTGACGCCCCATCAGGTTGGGGCTTCCCAACTAGGCCTCTCCCCTCAGCCTGGCAGTTCCAAGAGGAAACCCCCAGGTGACCAGAGGCTCCTTGGTAGAGGTTGTAGTCTCCTCCATCAGATTGGTCATTCCAAGTGGGCAGAGATTAAGCAGGTGTTAGGTATGGCCAGGGCCCTGGGGACAGGAGACAGAAGCCCATCCTGAGCTTCTGGAGGAAAATCCTCACTTCCGGTCTGGAGGACACCCAAGCAGTGGCCCAAGGACTGGCTGGGAATGGGGGAAGCTTGGGTCAGGCTGCCCAGCTGCTGTTTGTTTTCTTCCTTCTGGGCTCTTTCCCAAAGCAAACAAAGCAGGGTGGGAAAATGAAGGGGACTTGGAGGAGAGGGAAATGCAGGGCCAGGTGGCTTGACCCCAGGAACCTCTGGGCTCCCCCAGAGGGCTCCAGCTGGAACTCCGTTGCCTGCTGGTGACCCTGTGTGGGCAAAATCCCAAACCAGCAGATGACCCCAAACCAGGACTCCTGAGAATGGAAAAACACTTCACCCAGCCTTAGGAAACCAGAAAAGGGCTAACATGTTGATGACGTAATACGCAGTGGGCCCACTGCTCCCCCCGCTCCCAACGTGGCTTGGGCAGCTGCTACCTCAGCTGGTATCCACTCCTCAGGGGTGAATCCCCAAGGTTTCAGGGGTTTCATGCTGCAGGGATGGCTGCCTAGCTCTCTCCTGGAAGAGCAGGGAAGTCCCGACTGTTCCCTGTTCAGCATTTGCTGGAGAAAAAGAATTTGGATAAAGCTTTGGCTAACATTTGGTATTGTACACAGATTATGACGTCACCAAATCGAGGCTAAGAAACAAGAAGGTGCTAAGACAAGGGAAGGTCAAGAAATATGGTAGTTGCCTCGCTGGTATAGAAATATGTGTGACTTTTTTCATGGGTGACTTTTTTTTCTTCCCTAGTAAACTTTTCTAAACTTCCCAAGTGTTTTTTACAATAATCAGATATTACTGTTTCAATCCAGAGGGAGGGAAGTCCAACCTCCTCCTCACCCCCAAAACAAGCAGCATTTTGAATGCCCAGACAAGGTCCCAACTCTCCCCACAGGCTGCCGCTCCTCAGAGATAAGAATCCACAAGACTCCACTGTCTCCACAGTGAGGAAAGAAAGCAGACCTGTTAACTCACACTTTGCAGGTCACAGAAAGGAGGGCCCCCAAAGGCTGAGGTGCCAGGAGGCTGAGCAAAGGAAAGTGGTCAGCGAGGTTTTTCTTCAGGCCCCACCAAGGAAGTTGCTGGAAACTGGGGCAGTCCATGCCCCCCAGACCTCCACCACATTCAACCATGTCCCAGGAAAGAGGCCTCATGGTGTCATTTGCAGGGATGCAAACCCAATGACCCGCTCCAGCCACACTGCTTTCTGTTCACTTGAGTGACTGGGCCAGCTGGTGGCTCATGGATACCTGCCCCTCTCATGGCCAGGTCACTCTTCTCCCAAAAGACACATGACTGAGTGTTTCCCCAGGGACTGCAACATACTTCAGACTTACCCCAAAGGGTAGTGACTGCTGGGCAGGATGCCCTCCCCTAGCTCTGGGGCAGGGCCCTGCTACGTTCTCTTCAGAGAAGAGTCAACTCTAAGCTTCCATCTCTTCCTCTTATTCTTCAACTTGCGATCTCATCTCATCTCTAAGAAGTCCTTCTTCTTGTCTAGCCTCCATTCCTTCCATAAGATCATCCATCCCAATAGCTCTTGTGTCCTCAGGGGTGACAGAAAACAGCAAGCCCCTCGCCTTCTTTATAGCTAACAGCGGGGAGCTGAGTTCATTCTCTTTCCCTTCTCTGTCATGTCAAGTCTCTTCAGCCCTCTCTTCTCCGGTACCAAAAATCCCCATGTTTGGGGTCCTCTCCTGCCTTCAAGGGGTCCGGGAGCCCAATGCTGGCAGGCTCAGATAGAGGGCCCATTTCCCAGGCCCATTCTGGTATCAGGTGCTCAGCTGGCAGAGGTGCCAGAGCCAGGCAGGTCTGAGAGGGCAGTGACACCAGCTGCTCCTTCAAGGACCAAGGCTCTGGCTGACCCCACGCCCATGACCAGAAAGGCCCTCCCAGAAGCACAAAACCCTTACTGCCAGCTCCCCAGTCTCCCAAACAGAAGACAGCCAGCTCCCCGCCCAAGAGCAGTCTGGCAGCACTGGCAGGTACAATCCAGGAGGACATCAGCCCAGCCCTTAATCTGACTCCTATTTCTCTCCACTGTCCAGGGAGCAGGCCCCCCTTTATCTTGGCAGAGGCCCAGCCCCCAGCAGAGCAGGCAACTCCCACTTCCTATACAGGGACAAGCCCAGAACAACCCATGGTTGACTCAAGCCCTCCAGGAGGCAGCAGCAGCTTTGACCTCTGCCCTCTCCTCTCCCCCCCACCCCCACTCCTCCACCATCCGCTCCAGTCCCTAGCTTTGGGGAGGGAGAGCCCCTTCCAGCAGGAGCTAAAAACCAAACCACAGGGGAGGGTTTCAGAGGACTGGAGGTTAGGACATGAGTCACCCCCACCTGACAAACCTGCCCCCACCTTCGCCACCCACACATACCTTCTGGGGCCCTTCTGAATTCTCTTCTCCCCAAACTCCAGAGCAGAAGAAGCTCTCAAAAAGGAATGGCAGAAAAACTCTTCCCAGAGCCACAGTGGGGTGATGATACAGCAGGTTGGGCTCTGCGCTTGGAGACAGAACACCCAAACGCCAGACCCTGCTTGGGTCTCGCTGTGCAAACTTGGGCAAGTTACTTAATCTTCCCCGAGTTTCCATTTCCTCATCTGTAGAATGGGGTGATGATAGCTGCCTCTAGGGACAGCCATAAGGATTTAGTGAGGACAGTTAATGAAAGTGCTTGGTTATCTGTAGAGCCCTCCCTTGCTTAAGTTACCATTTATCAAGTACTTATTGGGTAGATAGGTATTATTCCCATTTTGCCAAGGAGGTTACTGAGGCTCAGAGAGGTGAAGTGACTTGATCAAGGCGCCATAGGTAACGGGTGACAGTGCTGGGATTCAAACCCAGCTCAGTCCAAGCCCAAATCCCCGTGCTCAGAACTGCCACACTACAACAGCTCTTGAAATCAATAGCCCTTCTGTTGATGAGTCTACTGTCCTTTCTGATTCTAAGATGGCCCCCTCCTGGATCTCTCCCAGGCCAGCGAGTGACCTCCTCATTGGTATCTCCCCCCATGGGCTTCCAGGAGGCAGGCAGGCAGGCAGCAGTCCCAGCCCTGACTGCCTTCATTCCTCCAGGGTACACGCTCAGAGCCTCAGCCCTGGCAGTCCAAACAGAGGTTCTGAAGGGAATGCGGTGGAACTGGAGGGTGGTGATGGGACAGGTGGAAAGAACTATTGCCCAAGCTGAGGCTTGATCTAGCAAAAAATGATTAATTGTATCCTACCTTCCCCCCTACCCTCCATCTAGTAAGTAGCCAGTTTTCACCAGGCACCTCCTAGAAATCCTTCTTCACTGTTATCTTTTCATCACAACCACAAACCAGATTAACTAAACGAATCATTTAATCAATGTAATTAAGATGCCTTCCCCTCCTCCACTTTGGCGATGAGAAGAGGGAAAACAGGTTATTTTTGCCCTAACTCCATGCCTTTATGGCTCCCCAGAGGTACATGCACCCCCAACTGGAGCAGAAGAGGGATGGGGAAGGAGCCCGATCCCTGGGGGTGGGGGGCACCCCATGGGGGTCTGACCCCCATCCCGACTCTCCCATCTAAAAACACAACCCAGGTGGTAGGGTCTTGCCAAGTGAGTCAGGGCAAGCAGCCCTGATCCCCGCAATCTCCCCTTCACCCCGGGGCTGAGGGAGAACCTGGCTCCACATCCCCTTCTGTTCCCCAAGGAGGCTGGGCTCCAAGTCCCTGCAAAAAAGACCACACTTCAGGTATTTAAAAAACAGTGCTGAAAGCCTGGCGGAGATCACCACCTCTGGCCAGAGAAAGGCCTCTCAGAAAATGGGGCAGGGGGCACTAATTCAGCTCTGCCTGAAACCGTCCCCCCAAAAGCCTTCCTTGTGTCCCGCTTTCCTCATCGAACTCTCAAAATGGGGCGAGTGGGGAAAGGACAGCAAAAGCCTCCAGAAGAATGCATCTTCAAAATCCAGAAATCAAGTGGAAATCAAGCCCCACTGCTCCCCGCTTTTCGGCCTCAATTACCCAGCCAGTTAAATAACGTTGGGGACGGGGTAGAAGAAAAAGAAAGAAAGAAAGAAAAGACCAGAACAATCGCTTCCCCCACCCTCGTCATTAGGCCAGGCCCTGCCCCACCCCCATTCCTGGGGAAGGGGCAGAGCTTGGGAGAGTCACAAGCGCAGGCCTCAAGCGAGGGGGTGTGGTGGTCCCCGGAGGCAGGAAGAGAAGGAAGAAGCTGCTTCCCCTTTGGCCCACCCCCCTCATCCCGGCCCCCACCTTAAGCCGAGGGGCCCAGCAAACAGGATGGAGGTGGGGGCAGGGAGGATAGGGTCAGAGCGCAAGCACTGGCCCTGGTTCAGCTTGGCCCACTGGGGGAGGGGGGCTTTGCCCCAAGAAGGACCCCGTCAACCTGGGGTAAGCCCTGGGCAAGGAGGCAGGAAAACCCCCAGAGAAAGCTGCCCTGAATACCTCCTCTAGTAAAGTTTGTTTGGGGTGATTTTTTTCCCTCGACAATAAGAGGTTAGAGAAGAAGGTAGTCCTGTTCCCATATCAACACTGGAAGCCGGGCCAGTGAATTCTCCACCCTGCACGACCCCTTGGCCCAGACCCTAGTCCGGGCCATGGGTGAGGAGCGCGGAACCAGCTGGGCGCGGGGCCGGCCCTGCACAGTACCACTGTCATCCCATCCCACCTCCGCGGGTGAGCCCTAGCCTGGCACCCACCAGAGCAGAGGGAGGCGCCGCAGGTACAGTACCGACGAGGCTCCGGGAGCTGGAGAACAGGGCCTCTGGACTCCGTGTGCTCACCTGCTCAGCAGGTGGGGCCCGCGTCGCTGGGAAAATGTGCGCTCGGCCCCCACAGTTGGGCAAGCCGGGCGCAGACAATAGGGCCCCACCCAGGCCTGGGGGAGTAGAGAGGGAGGGAAAGCGAGGATGACGCGTGAGGTGGGGTGAGGGTGGCCCCAAAGAGACCAGCGGCAGCAAGTTTCCCAAACAGTAAATTCCTAACTAGAGTGAGCACTGGGATGAAGACGGAGCAGGTCAAAGTCTCCCCGCGAGAGAATCAGGCAAGAGTCAGAGACACGGCGTCGGGCGAGCTCCGTGGGCCCCGGGGGAGGCGTGACCCCGGAGGCACCTGCCCTGACCCCTCCCCGCCCTGCTCAGATCCCCAGGACACCCAGCCCCAAGTGCGCTCCGCCGGAGCCTCGCGCCCCCTCAGTTGCCGCGCCCAGGACCCGAGCGCGCCCCCTGCCGCCGGTGCAGGGTGGCGCTCCCTGGCTATCTCCTTCACCTGCCCTGAGACCGCGAGGATCGGCCTCTCAGCCGCTCACCGCCTTTCCCTCGCTCCAGCGATACCTGCCGCGATCGTCCGCACCTGAGTGTGGAGCCTGGCCGAACTGGGTAGGGGTCGGGCCGGGATGGGAGCCGGCGCGGGCAGCGAACTGAGCTCGGCGCTCTCGGGCGGCGGCTGCTCCGGACTCTGGCCAAGACAGCAACTCAGTAACTGAACAAAAGGCGAAGGGACCTGACAGCCAAGCCACGCCTCTCGCCCCCTCGAAGCTCCGCCCTTGAGGGAGACGCCCACCCGCTGAAGCGGACTCACTGGCTGCCTCGTCTGACTATCCCATCGAGGGGCGGAGCCTCGTCTCCAGTCCTCTTCCATCGCCGCCTCTGTTTATCCGCTAGCCATTGGCCCCAGGGACTGCCAGTCGGCTCTGAGGACGGCCTCCAACTTGAGGTTCCATCCTAACTCTGCACCTATTGGCAAATATAAGGTTACTTTCTCCTGATTGGGCAAGGAGCTGTCAGTAAGACTAAGGAAAGAACCAATGGAAGGGGTGGAGTGTGTCTTGCTCCACCCTACCTCTGAGCAGGTGAGACTCTTCTCTCCCCTTTCCCCCTACCTGCCCAACAGGTGAGTCAGAGGGCGCCATGGGAAAGGACAGATTCCTTCACTGGCCAGCCAACTCAGCGTCAGGCATGACGCTTCTTTGGGCTTATTCACCCTTGCCACAAAGTCGTAATAATGTATTTGTATAGCATTTTATAGACTTTTTGCTGATTTGGTTTTTTTTCCCCAAAGATGGAGTGAGTGCTCATGAGATTTAGAATTAGAAGGCCAGGGTTTGGGTCCTGCCACTTAGTAGTTGTCTGTAAAACTGGGTGCATTAGCTATATCTCTTTAACCTGGGTGCATGTGGGGATGAAATGAAGTCAGGTTTGTGAAATCACTTGGACAACTGCTAAATGCTAGAATTTAAATAAATGATATGGGTTTTTTTAATTCTCATGACGATTCTGAAAAATTGTTAGGACCACAAAATGACCCTCATTTCAAAGATGAGAAAACCGAAGTTCAAAGAGGCCACAAAGCTAGAAAGTGGCACATCGTAAACTAGAACCCCTTTCTTCTCATTTCAAGGTCCACTAAACCACATGTTCTCTGGTGGAATAACAGCCTAGATATAAAATGTCAAAGCAGTGGGGAGGGGCTGGGAAAACGGCAAAAACAAATATTCTGGGTAGAGACAGAAGAGCAATGATTTGGGATAAAGAGAAAGTATTGGTGGGTTTGTAAAAAATATCAGGCAACAGATCTAAAGGAAATCAACACTGGCATAAAAGAAATGGAATAGCAGGCCCCTCGTTACGGGAAGAGTCTGGGTTAGTTACCAGAAAGAACTTCCCAATAGGTTAAGAAGACAAAAGTCTTCCCTTTGTGTGGTTGATGGAATGAAGGCCTGCTGTTGGCTGTACAGCATGCCAAGGGTCCTACATTCATTCATCAACACTTAAGTATTGAGCACAAACTGTATGCTAGGCACTGGGTTAGTTAGACCTTGGTGACACAAAATAAAAATTATCCCAACCCTCAAAGGGCTAAGTATAAACAGGTCACCTTAGCTACTCTGGGGGTGGAGGGTGGGGG
>NW_017731832.1:407045-452949 GCF_001890085.2 Hipposideros armiger
TGTGTGTGTGTGTGTGTGTGTGTGTGTGTGTGTGTGTGTGTGTGTGTGTCCCAGAGTTCTCCCTGTCTGTCAGCCTGGAGCGTGCTGCAACACGCTGGCCGCCAGAGCTAACTAAGCACTCTGGCTGGGCCTGGGTAGAGGCACCACCGCAGCAGCAAGAAAGACCAGGGTAAGAGCTGTCTCTCTCCCCCCAGATCAAGAGATTTTCTACACATTTATTAAGTGCCTACTATGTGCCCTCCAGGCACTGAAGATTCATCTGTGGGATCAGAAAATGATGTTTACTAGAATCAACTGTCTGTATGGGGGATGTAGTCTCACCAGGTGAGGAGGTGCCTGGGGATACGGATGAGAGTTGCTGTGGCCACAGTCTCCTCTGTAGCTTGAACTGGAAGGAAAGGCCACAAGACCATGTTACCCAGGCCCCTGCCTCTAAGCCTTTAAAGGCAGGGACTTCTGTTTGCCAGATCCCCAGAAAAGGAGATTGTCCAGCCTCCCTTATATGAACACCTATGTCTCCTTATTCTAACACTCGTAAGTTCCTTCTGATGTCTAGCCTCAATTCATATTTCTGCAGTTTAAACCCATTTTCTCTTGCCCAGAGCTCAGTGGAAGCAGTCCTTGAGCCTCCAAGAACACATATGGTTCATTCAGTTTTGCAGCTTTCTGGGGCCTCAGAGTAAAGAAGGAAAGAGCACCAAGCTGTCCCAGAGACAGAAGTTACTGGCAAAGAGGGATCTGATCCTATAAGGGGCCGGTGGGAGGCGGGAGCTGGTGAGGATGGGGAGGCACTTCCTTGGGGGAAGGTGAACAACAGCCAGGCACCTCCTCCCTCATCTCACTTCCCCTCACCCTCCAGGAGCATATGGGCCATATAAGGCGGTAGAAGAGATTCTGTTGTCTGTTCTAACTTGGCCCTTTTTCTGTGGGGGCCCCTTCCCCAGACAGAGACAGGCAGAGATGTAGGTCTGCGCAACCCACTCACAGCCCCTGTGCTCACACCTCCAGGACATACACTCACCACTCATGGGCTCAGATTCAGACACGCAGCTGCCAGCCCTGTCAGCTCCCCCCCACCACACACACACACACACACACACACACACACACACACACACCCTTCTTCTCTCCTCTTGGGCCTAAAGTGGCCTCAGGAATGGCTACCTCCATCAAGAAAGACCAGGTGAGCAGATGGGTTGCTAAACTTCAGGCTGATGATAATCCCTTTTCATCACACAGCAGCTCTCTCTGGCGTCCCAGCAGCAGGAAAGGAGAACAGTCAACTGGAAGTCTGTCCCAGTGGCAGGCTGAACTCAAAGGCAATGCAAAAATCAAGGGCTTGGGCCTCCGCTCAGCCCTGGGGAAGAGCCATCCACAGACTCGGGGAGGGGCCTCTGTCCTGGGTCCTGCCCTTGGAAGCCCCTGCCCTGCACTAGTCCTCCTGGGGTTGTGACCCTCCACATGGGGCTAGGGGTGCCAGTCTACACAGAGTTCTTACCTCTCCCCTTGGAGACCACACTCCAGGTACCAGGCACACTGGAATTCCTTGTTCATCACTGACTTTCCTTGTAGGGCCTGCAGGTCTCTCACTCTGGCCCTTCCTCCTGAGAACAAAAAGAAGCACCATGCATGGTGGTATGTGCACACTTAGCCAAAAGGGGACAAGGGGCAGTTATGAGGGAGGGATGGATACAGCACACACATGCAAGCTGGGGTGTCTACACACATGGGCTGGAGGCCCTGTGCAGTGTGGGGGCAGCCAGGGCTCAAAGGAAAGGGGAGGTGGCCCAGGGGACAGTTATCTCTGCACTGCCATGTTCTGAGGAGTCAGAATCCTCAACCCCATCCTGGCCTTTCAGGTCACTGTGCAGATCTACTTGTCAAGGTATATCTTGTTTAACAGTTTGTTAGCTCCTCTGTAACTTATTTATATATATTATTTTTATGGGCCTCCATTTGCACTCCTGGCCCCGTGCACAGGTGTTGGGGTGGGGTGAGGCTTGCTCAGGGTGATCCTGGAGCTGGGGAGAAGACATTGGCTGCTGCAGAAGAGCCTCTGCTTCCCAAACGCTTCTGGCAGGAGGGGGCCCAAGCACCCCCCAGTGTGGGAGCAGGAACAGGATAGGATGGTGCTAGGCCCTGGGAGTGGGGGTGGGAGTGTTCCTGCCGTTTTTTTGCTGCCCTTTGTCCAGGGGAGGAGCCTGGAGGCCAGAGGCTGCCCAGGCCCTGGGCCTGGACCTTTGGGTGTGTGCCCAGCCACTGGGGAGGGCTCTTAATTATAGGGGTAGCTCCAGCAACACTTCACTGCAAGGCTGTGGGTGGGGATGGAATGTCAAAGGGAAAACAGGGAGACAAGAAAGCAGAGATAGGACAAGCCAGAAATAGCACAGGCCAGGGCGAGATACCAGGGGCCAGTGATGGTGGTAGAGGGAGCGGCTGGAGGAAGGTCAGGACCTCTCCAGAGAATGTCTATCCTGGGGTTGCCTTCCCTTGCCCACCCCCAACCCAGCCCCGCAGGTGAAATTCCAGGACTTCAGGAGTCCAACAGCGTGGGCTGCAAACATCAGGACTGCATCCTGGTCCTGAGTCTCCCTGGCTCTCTGAGCACCCCCTCTCCTCCTGAGTGATTGGGTGGGGGATGGGAGGGGGGGGCGAGGCCTTGCCACCTGAGTCACCTCCCTTCCTGCTCCTGGCCTGGGTGACTTCACACACAGGCTGAAACAGCTAGGGCCCCACCCACCCTACCAGCCTGCCTGCCCTGACAGGTGCCCTTCCCACAGAGAAGCCACCCCTCCCTTCCCTTCCCACTTCAACACACACACACACACACACACACACACACACCAAGAATTTCGTTTTTCCCCCACCTATCCAGGGTCCTTAGGAAGAAAAAGAAGGAAGAAGGAATAGTCTAATCAGAGCCTCCTTCCTTGTATCTGTGGGGAAACTGAGACTGGAGCCAGAGGAACTTCCCTAAAATCACACAAGCAAATTCCTGGCAGGATTGGGACTTGAACCTTTGTCTTCTGCCCACCAGCTCACCACTCCCACCAATGTAGGTCTCTTTTCATCCTAACAAAGCTGGGATACAGTGGTGGGGGTAGAGATGAGAATCGATTTTGTGGGAAGCCTTTGAGGTGTGACTTCAGGAAAACCTCAAGATTAGACAGCCGGGGCTAGGGGAGGGGTAGGGTAGGCTCTGGGCCCGCCAGCTCTCTTCTGGATTCTAAATCTGTAACCTCCCCTCACTTCCTCTAAGCCCTCTGAGCCAGAGGGCACCTCCGGGAGCCATTGATTACACACAGAGACCCTTCCCCCAGCTCACCAGCCCTCTCCACCTCCCTGGTGGGGCTCCGACTCCACCTTAGTGGGAACTGGGGTCAGGACTCCGAGGTCCCTGGCCTTGTACATTAATCCCATCTTCCCCAGTCCCATCCCGTGGCCACCAGGGAATTTGAGAGTTGAGATCCTTGAATATTTCATCAGCACTTCAGCCTCCAGTTCAAGAAGCAGCCAACTTAACAGCTCATGGGTAATTTATGGCCCCAGCAGAGAACCTGGAAGTCGTGAGGGGGAGGGGCAGGGAGCATGGGGGAGGGTGAAGGCTGGACCCTGCTGTGATGAGGGTGCTGAGAGAAGCCAGCTCCATCCAGTGTGTGTGGGGTGGGGGTGGCAGAGAAAGCCAGGGACGTTTCCATTTTTGAGGATAACAATGTCTTATTTAAAAAAAACAACACAGGGTTATCAAAACAATTGTGCTAAAGGTTAAAGTCATATGACAAGCACTTTCTGACTTCATTCCTGTCCCTGTGTCTCTGTAACTATGCATAACCTCATTTGGAGATAAAAAAAATATTAGCAGGAAGTCCTTCATGGCTATGAGGCTCCCCACACCCACCCAGGCTAGGGAGAGAGGCCAGACTGCCTACTTAGATTGGCTGAACTCCTTCCCTCCCAACTTCCTCCTCCAGGAAGGCCACAAGGACTTAGTCAAGTGGTCAAGGGAAAAGGAAGGAATCTCTAGTGGCCACCTCTTATTTTGGTCCAGGAACATAACATCGTGCTCTTCTTTTCCAAGGTGACCCAAATTGGAAAATGTCAAGTTTTCTTGGCCTCTTCTTTGAGACTTACCTTAGTGAATTCTTTCACAGGTTCAGAGGATCAAGTATACTGGGGGTGCCAAAACAATGCATACAAGTGGACACTTTGGTCAGTGTTGCTCAAGCAGTAGTTCGCCGTAATCAGAAGTGTCTGGACGCTGATGGTAACCACTTTGAGCACCTCTTGTAATTGCAGAAGTCAAACATGACTGGTATTCATCTTTTATTATCAGTATATATTATTACAATTTTAATACAGTTTTCCTTTCTTAACATGTGTATACATTTTTTTGGCATCCTCTGTTGTTGGTGTGTGTGTGGCGGGGGGGGGGGCGTAAATCAGCAGGCATGTCCTCCCCCCTTACCTCAGTTTTCCCACTTGAGTCATAGGCATGTGAGGTACTCCCACACCAAGGGCTGTTTGGGGGACAGAAGAGATGCTATCCAGGCACCTCGGCGCCAGGTGGGCCAGGGGCAGGTGGTGATTATGGGGTGATGTGTCCACAGGTCGGCCTGAGGTTTAGGCTGGGGCTGACTGGGGGGGGCTGCCCCCACCCCCAGCACATTCCTATCTAATCCCCAGTCATCTTGGAGCTTGATCATGGAAAGGGAGCTGGGCTGGCCTGCTCCAGCCTTTCTTAGAGTGAGCCTAGGCCCTGGGGACCCATCTAGCCTCGTTGGGCTCCTTTTCCCCATCCATGAAAACGGGGGCATCTGCCTGAGCTGTCTTTGGAGAGAAGTTGCAAGAGAAGGCTTGGATGAAGACCCCAGAGTGAGGAAGCTGTGGCGGCCGTGTGCCCTGAGGCTGCCAGGACTTCTCCAGTCGGGTCATGCAGTTGGCCCCAGTGCCAACTGGACACAGCCTTCTGACACAGGAAGGTGTCATTCTTTGTCCCCAGGGGAGACCTTACTCTCCCAGAGAAGGGGAACACAGGGGGTAAGACTTTAAGAACGATTTCTCAAACCTAAGGGAGGAAAATTTCTTCCATTGGAATTTACTGGAATTTTGGGAAAGCCCATGAGACTTCTGCCCCCTCCTCCTTTAGCCAACACTTCTCAGGATTCAAGAAGAGGCTGGTCAAAGTGGCCCCAGCAAGCCTGTCCCCAGTCCCCTTAACATCCAACCCAATCCCATGGAGCTGACAATAGGGCTGGAAGGGTTCTGGGATCTGCCTCAGAGAGGGTGATTGACAGCCTGCTCTTGCTCCCCACCCCTCCCCCGCTTCTGAAACTCCTCGCCTCCCTCAGTGAGCTGTGGCAATGTGGGTGTTTTGTCTCCACATCTGGCCCTCACCTTCCTCTCTTCAGCCCCAGCTAACAGCCTAAAGGGACAAAACCAACACCAGAGCCCAGGGCTTTCTCATTTTCTCTCCCTTCTCTGAGCAGCATTGATTCGGGGAGGAAAAGCTCAAATCCAGCTCAGCCACCACCCGCCTTGAGGAACCTTGGACAAGCTGCTTCTCATCACTCAGCCTCACCTGTGGCAGAAGGCATTGCTATCTATGATGCAAGGCTGTTTTGAGCTTTACAAAGAAACTGCCAAGTGCCTGGCACATAGTAGGTACTCGATACATGGTAGAAGTGATGCTCTCCTTAGGATGGGGTCTCTCCAGGTCCAGGACACCTCTGTGGCATCTGAGTCTGGCCCTAGTGTGTGAGGCCGCATCCCCAGTGCCCTTTAGGCTGTCCTTAACCTTCTACCCATTTTACTATAGATGCTATGACTGATGAGATGCTGGGGGTGGGGTAAGGAGGGCCTGAGTGACACAGAGATGTGGAAGAGGCCAGGGCATCTGGGATGGGTGGGGTTGAGAGAATGGACTAGAAGGCCCCACCCAGAGAGCTCATGCTGGGACTCACTGAGACTCCTGTCTCACCGTCTCACCGGTTTGGGGAGCTGGCCCAGCGCTGGGGAGGGGCTGGCGCTACCTGGGAAAGAGAAGCTGAGTAAGACACACTGGCTGGGAGGGCCTGTGCCAACGGCCTGTTTGGGGGATTGGTGCCTACAGAGGGGCTGGCCTTCTCCACCTCTCACACACACTGCCTCACCCACTGGCCGCAAGCTCAGAGGTGCCACTCCCAGATGCACACCTGGACAGACACATCAACACACTTCTTAAACTGTAACACCTCTGCTCTCCCCATCCCCTTACCCGGCCAGCTCTATTCTTCCATCTCACTTATCTAACATCACCAGATAATTTATTTATTATAACATTGATTGTTTACTGCCTTTCTCCCCACCGGAATGCAAGCTCCACCAGGGCAGGGTGCTTGGCCTGCTTTGCCCATTAATGTATAACCAGCACCTACAGTGTGCCTGGCACATAGTAGGTGTTCAATAAATGTTTTCAGTGAGTGAATGAACCCCTCTAGAATCACATTCATGCACACACAGGGATACTCAGGGACGCGTGTGCGGAGACACACTCAGTCGCCCACGATCCTTCCAGGGACAGACATTCATTCTGACACATGGACGGAGGCACACACTCTCACCCAGCTAGCCCTGCACATCCACATAACACACAAGCACACAGGCACTTTCAGATTCACACCCAGCCATCCAGATTCCAACACTTCTACTCATGCAGGCACGCTCGAGCACATCCCTGCTCCCTCCCCACCCTCTGAAGTGCCAGCCCCAGAGGGCAGCCCCTCCCAGCAGCAGGGGGCAGGGCCTCAGTGGAAGCTGACAATGCAGCAGCTTGAAAGGGGTGGGGTGGGGCCTGCCCCCCCCCCCACCTGGGAGCTCTCAGGAGACGCTACCACTGCAGACCCACCTATGGGAGGGAGGGAGGAGTGAGGTCACCTGTGCTCCCAGCCTTGACCCCACTCACCTGAGCTCCAGACTTAGACTCTGGCCTTCCCACCCTCATCACCCGAAAGCCCAGGAAAGAGGTTTGGGGTGGGGAAGGAAAGGGAGTCCTCCAGGGCGGGCCCAGACCAAATAACCTAGTACATCTGGGGGGAAATAAGGGTGTGGGAGGTGAGAACTAAATAGGTTTCCCAGCTTTAGCTCCACCCTCCAGTAGGAGGGAAGTATCTCTTCCACCACCCTGCCCCTGGGAGGCCCGAAAGGTGGGGAGTGGGGCACAACTGTCACCTGTTGGGTCCTAGCCCAGAATCCTTCCCCAGAGAGGACATTTTTGCCCCCACCTCCCCACTGTGAAATATGGTGGGGACATTGGTGAGTCACAGGGCTGAGTGGTAGTTACCTGGCACCACTCTCACTCCCACATCTCCAGACTCTCTGCCCTCTGGATCCAATGCAAGATTGGGCAAGACAGTCTGGCAGTCCCACTGCCACCACGAAAGTCTTGCGGGATCAAACCTTTTCCCTAGGGCTCCTCTGCTGCTGAGATGGGGCCCCAATCTCGGCTGTGGAATGGAGAATGGGCAGAGTGAGCAGGAGCAGGGCAGGGCATGTGTGCTCTGACTCTAAGGGACCCGGGGCAGTCAGTGCCTGGAAAGTAAAAACCGGAAAGTAAATGTCCTTGGCCCCCTCCTCTCACTCGCCACACTCCCCGAGGGAAGCAATGCTAAACTAGGAAAATACAGGACATCCCAATATAGAAATCTGAAACCACCGTCTTCCCAGGACTCGAAGCGGGAACTGCGTCCTCACGCCCCCTGGTGGCGGATGGCAACGACACGCTGCTGCTCCTCTCTCACAAACACCCAGGGTCCCCAAAGGCCAGACTGTGCCCCTTTCACCACCCTGGCATTTATAGATAAGGGGAGATGGGTGCAGAGGGAGGGAAGGACCTGCACCTTCACTCCTCAGCCCAGGGGAGGCTGGACCCCAGGCGCTGTGATTCATTCAACAAGAAACATTTATTGAGCACCCACGGCCAGTGTGCCAAGAACCAATGGACTCCTGGTCCAGGGCTCTCATGATGCCAGCTGCCCCTCTTCTGTCTCTACAATTCAGGCGGAGACCCCAACTAGGAGGAGCTGGAATGTTCTCCAGACGACTGTCCAGGTGGGGTGAGCACTGGGGAGGACGGTCGTCAGCGGCCGTAGCACCACCCATGGTCCAGAGACCCATCGAGGAAGCAGGCGGGGTCTGGAGAGCAGCACTCACAGGTGGGATGGGATGGGGCCTGGGCAGCTATGTCCATCTTATATGTTTAATAAATAGTTCCTGCTGCTGCCCAGGCTGGTGAAGGTGGTGCCATTGGGCCCAGGTTTCCCAAGCCCTTGAGGGGTGCAGGGTGGCCCTCTTTTCATGCTAGTGCAGGCTCTGGCTCTGCAAAGGAAAGGAAAGAGCATTGGGGTTAGCCCCCCACCTATTCCCAATTTGTCTCAGCTGGCCCCTGTTCCCAGGAAGGATACCACCCCCCATCAATTGCTACAGGGGTTGCCAATAGGCTGGAAGCCCCCAGAGGAGGGGTCCCAGCACCCAACATACATATGCCCCTGCCTCTGAAGCCCAGTGCCTGAATCCTTCTGTCCCCAACCTCCATCCCAGGCTGCATCCCCACCCCTCCACCAGGACTCAAGTCACTGACCAGCCTCAGCCTCATCACCCTTGGCGTCTGGCTCCTGCCACCAGTCAGCGTAAATGCCCTCCTCATAGTCACCCTGCCCTTCAAATTCAGCATCTGATGGGTGATCCTTGGCCTTCAGGGGTGGTTCTGTCTCCTCCAGCTCCATCTAGAGCAGCCCCAGGGTTGGGGGAAAAACCAGGTTACAGAAGGCACAAACCCAGGATCTGCTCCCTTCCTGGCCAAGGGGCCCTCCCATCCCATCTCAGGTATGATGTGAGGGTTTCTCCCACTAAGTCCTATTCCCAAGCTGCCCCTTCTCTGAACCGGTGCATGGGGCTCCACCAGCAGAGATGCAGTATTAGCATAAGCATCACCCTCTCCATAGCCTACCTTTAAAGCATAAATACTCCTGGGAGAATACTGCTAGTCTGTGCATACTGTCTGCTATTCCCAGCCAGGAATGCCTTTACTTCCTCATCCTTGGGAGAGCTCTGGTTTATTCCCCCAATGCCAGGCATCAGCTCCAGGGTGTGGCCCTTGCTGACAAACAACTGGGTCTGGATTCTTCCTCTGACCTCTCCCACACAGAGGAAGTTTGTGCCTCCCCTGCTGTGAGCTGATTAGGGAAGGGACTGTGCCTCTCAATTTACCCCTGCACCAAACATGATGGCAAACAGCAGGCAACACATAATAGTAATCAAAATCGCTACCACTAGCTAAGCACCTACTATGTGCCAGCTCTTTTACTAAGTGCTTTACATACTTGATCTCATTTAATTTTCACCACAGGGTGTGAGATGGTCATGATTTCCCCCACTCAATGGATGAAGAAATGGAAGCCTGAGGGGTTACCTAAGACTTGCCTGGAGGCCGTGCAGTTAGGAAGTGGTGGAGCCAAGTCTGGCTAGCACCAACCTAAGAGTGCAGGCCTGGCCCCCATGTTCGATCAGGGGAACATGGGTACTTGAACAAAGGAGGGAGTGGATAAATAAGCACTGAGCAGTGATGCCTCAGAGAATTCAGGCTCTCAAAGTCTCATTCAGAATCAATGTATCACCCTGTGGTCCTTCCTTCCTGGCGTCATGCATTCATTTATTCGCTGGTTCATTCAAACTCAGTTTCTGAGCACCAGCTCTGTGCCAGGGACTGTGGGAGAGCTAGGAATAACCTGGTCCCCTGTCCTGAAGCATAACCCTTTAGGAGACTGGATAGAGAAGGAGGCTGAGGGTGACATGGACCAGGGCTGCAAATAAGTGCAGGTCCAGGGAGGCACGGAGGGTCCGAATTGGCATGGTAAGCCCAGAAGACAGAGCTAGGACATGCAGCAAGGACTTCTTGGAGGAGATACCACCTGAGCTGGGCCAGGAGAAGCAATATTCAGACATGTAGAGAAGGGGGGCATGAGAACACTGAGCAGGGAGAGAAGGCAGGTATAAGTAAGGGTCAGGTGAGTCTCTCCTGCTTCACGGCAGCTGACTGCTGGGGGCTGGGCTGAGCTTTGGCACAGTGGCCGCAGGACGAGGACCAAGGGGTTTCCATCACCACCCAGCCCTGGAGGGCAGGGGCCATTTACCTCATCATCTGACTGCAGGTACATGTGTGCAAACTCCAGCAGCTCCCGTAGCTCAGCCGTCTGGTTATGGTAGAGCAAGGCCTCCTGGGAGGAAAGAGGAAAAGCGAGGTGAGCTGGACCCTGCTGCCAGATGGTAGAGGAGCCAGAGCGCCTAGGATCTGGGTCCTCTGGCCCTTTTCAAGCTTCAAGGAGCCTAGAGCAGGTATCAGCTCACATGTTGATCGAAAAATTGTAGCTGCTTAGAGTGCTGGATTAAGAAGGATTCTAAGGGCTCAGTGAGAAAGAGTGCCTCAAATGTCTGCCACTGACAAGAGAATGGGGCTACCACGTGCCCTATATTTGCCAGTTTTGCCCTTGACTCCCAAGGAGTTTCTCAGTTGTTCCAGGTTGGGGGTTGGGGTTCCTGGGGAAGAAGAGCAAAGGCCAGCAGTGAGGATGATGAGGGTGGGGAGCAGACAGGCATGGACAGGCATTTTTGTACCTCCCACATCCAGGCACTGTGCTGGCAAGGCAGGTATTGCCACCTCCCTTTTGCAGGTGAGGCAACAGGTTCAGAAAGAGTCAGCAGTGTTCCCAGGACCACACAGCTGCTGGGGCTGGGTTTGAACCCAGGACTCCAACCCACACCCATATGCTTTCCTTTCACTTCCCCATCCTGCTTTCCAGGGAAGCCAGGATTTTTTTTTTTTTTTTAATCAAACCACATGGTCCTGAGAGTGCCTCAGAAGGTGATGCCCACCTCCCGGGGCTGGAAGTCCTCCTCCTCCAGGCCCCAGCGAGCCCGGTGGAAGCGGTAATACACCAGGTTCTGCTGCATGACATTGTCCTCGGGGTCGAAGAGCATGTAGCTGGCAGCACTGCGGGCTGCCTGGCGCACGTCATTCACTGTAGACAGAAGAGTGGAGAGTAGCCCTGACACTTCCCCACCTTCAGGGATGACCCTCACCTCAACTACCCATTGCCCCATTCAGTCCAGCACCCCTGCCTCCCTAGCCACGTCCGAGAATTCCTGTTGGGTATTCACCCCACCCACGAATAATGCAAGCTAGGATGTATTGGGCGCTTACTGTGTGCCAGGCCCTGTGTAACTCATTTAAGACTCACCGTTATTGTCATCCCCATTTTACAGACAAGAAATTCAAGGCAGGGAGAGGTCAGGTAAACTGCTCACGTTCACATAGCTGGAGAATGACAGCACTGGGGAATTAGAGGCCAGTGGCCCAGCCCTCGACCTCTTTGCCAACTGGACCCATGAAGGGTCTCCTGGCCTCTTGGTCCTCAGTCCTCCATTCCAACTCCAGCCTCTACTTGAATCTTGGCACCTCTGCATTGCAGAAGCCCTGAAGATTGTCCATCTCAGCCCCTGCGGACACCAGGATCTCCCTCAAGGGAGGACAGCCTTAAGTCCTGGTGCTGCTTTTTACTAGCCATGTGCCCCCTTGCCCTCGGTAAGCCTTGGTTTCCTCATCTGAAAAATGGGTCCAGTAATGGCAGCTGCAGGGCATTGGTGAGAAGATCAAGTGAGATAAACAGATGTAGCAGGGCTTTGTAAACTGTCAAGTGCTGTGCAGTTGTTGGCTATCTAGTCATTTACCCAAGAGGCCCTCAAATCCTCCCCTGAGGCTGCTCTCTGTTCCCTCCCATAAGCCTTACTGGCCCCACCACCCCCAGCCTTCCCTCCCATGGCCTAAGGGCCTCATTTCTGAGGGATAGCTTCCCCATGACTTTGCAGTGCTCCCAGTGCAGTGCTCTCTAACACCCAAGCCCACTGGGAGGCTCACACTTGTAGTAGGCAAACTGCAGGTAGTGATACATGGTGGCCACGAACTTCTCCACGAAGTAGCCACCCACGTTGGGGGTCAAGTTGGCCTCACAGTCCACCTTGCACTGCAGGGATTCTGCAAAGAGATCTGGGGGGGTGGGAAGCAGTGGTGAGGAGCTGATGGTGTGCTGAACAGCTCCGTCCCACGGGTGGGGTGACAGAGTTGACTTCCAATCCCAGCTCTGCCTGAACAGCCTGTTGCAATCACATGAGATAACATGGGTAGGGTAAGTAATCCTGACAAAGACTTTTGTGGACAGGGCTGATTTACCACCCACAGCTCACCCCCACCCCGAGCCAGAGGGAGCTAGGGCTCTCTGAGAGAGTGGCAGGTGAAGTTAGAATGCTCAGCTAGAGAAGCTCAGGACAGCCCTTTCTCCCCCACCACTGTGGGATCCCTGCAGCTAGGTGGGATTTCTGGTCACAAACTGCTTTGGGCACATAGCTGCCGGGCTGTTTCCCCCTTCAGTTGGGCACCTTTGCACCCACATTGACCTCTGCCTGGAAAGCCTGTGAACCCCACCTCCCAGACCATTTTGGGATGTCACTGCCTCTCTTCACTGATTCCAAGCACCTTGGACACTCCTGCCTACAGCCCTCTACACCCAGGGGCAGGGGCTCTGTTACCCTGTCTCTCTCTCAGCCAACAACACGCTCCTGGGAACAGGGTAACACCTAACTCCTGACTGCCTCTCAAGCACTTAGTAAGTGCTTCATAAACGTGTTAAGGGGTCTGAGGAGTTCTGGGAAGCAGGGCCCAGTGACGGTTGGGAAGGATATCTAATGGGTTTGGGTGGGGGTACCTGCTATGGCGGGGTAGAAGTCCTTGAAGTCCACCTGCTCGTGGGCTCCCTCGCAGCCAGCCAGACAGCGGGCAAAGATGGCCAGGTATTCGGCCAGGGCCCGCTCCATGTCCTCTGTGCTGCTGCGGAAATCCCCACTGTTGTAGAGCTTCACCGCCCGGAGGAACACCGCCTGCAGGGGAGTGTGGCGGGGGTCAGGGGAACCCCCAACACTCCCCTTCTCTACAAGTCCTATGGGGGGGGGTCAGGGCCAGCTCTTCCCCTGTACCCCACCTCGTAGGGCTGCGCCTCCAAGTCTGTGAGGGGCTCCTCGGCCGCGTCCAGCAGCCCGCGGTAGTAGTTGAGATACTTGGTGGTTAGCTCGTGCTTCGGGTTTTTCTGGAGGAAGGTGTAGGCCGCAGCCAACGCCTTCTCCAGCCGGTTAGCCTGTGGGGTGGGGGCAGAGCAGGTCAGCAGGGCTAGACCTCGCGGCCCTGAGCGCACGGGCGGGCTTGGGGCTCGATGACAGCAATGCTCCTCCGGACCCGACGGGAAACCCTACCCTAGCTGGGAGCGACGAGACCGAACAGGGCCCGGGGACAGGCGGGGGACACCGGGGCGGGCGGGAGATCTGGGGACAGGCGCCCACCTTGAACTGTGCGTAGTGCAGGTACTGGTAGGGCAGGCGGCTCTGAAAGTCGCGCAGCAGCTGGCGCGGTGGGTAGGGCACCTGGAAGGCGGGCAGCGTCCGCTTGCACCGCCGCAGACAGGCGGCGCGCTCCAGGACGTGGCCGAAGAGCCGCAGCTCGCGGGCCCAGTCGTCGCTGCTACCGCCATCAGGGCCGGGCACAGACCCGGGAGCCGAGGCGGTGGGCGGCGTGGGCCCGCTGCAGTTGGCGTGGCAGAAGGCCTCGCTGTCCCGCAGAAGCCGGTGCAGCCGCAGCGCCGCCTCCAGGTAGCGCGCGCTCTCGCGCCAGCCCTCGCCCTCGTACTGCTCCAGTGCGTGCCCGTAGGCCGCGGCCAGCGGCATCAGGTCCTCGGGCGGGAAGCCCCGGAAGCTGTACTTCTCGTACTGCGCCCCGGTGCAGCCCAGCAGCACCCACAGCAGCACCCACAGCAGCTCCCGAGCCGCCCGCCCCATACCCTCAACGCGCCAGCCAGCTCACCGAGCGGAGCTTGCGTCCCGACCCCGTCCGCCGGCGGGCGGGGCAGGGGCCGGGGCCGGGACCGCGTGCCCGCTGGGTCTTAGTGCCGCGCCCACCAAGAGGGTGGTGTCCTAGGTCACGTCTCCGGAGGGGCAGAGGAGTGCGTACTGAGTCCCCGACGTTGGCCTGTCCGTAGGGGTCCTCCCCTCCACAGACGGTGACGGGGGAAACGCTTACCGCAAGGATGGGGAGCCCAGAAAGCCCTGTCCCACACAAAGATAGTCCCCCCAACTTGATTGAGAAACTGAGGGAGGTACCACCTCCATCTGCTCTGCTCAAGCCCTGGAAACTGGTCTTCTGTCCAGCACAGCGCCCCTTCTGCACACGCCCCACCCCCAGCCCTGAAGGGGTCACTCTAGGTGTTCCCCCAGCCCGCGACAGGGGGGCGCACAGGCTGGTTTTACCCTGCACACCCTCCACTCTCACCACCTTCTACTCGATCCCACGTCAGAAAGTTCTTTTGGCAGTCCAGGTTTTGCAGGACAAAGCAGCTCCTCGTCCCTGGAGAGGCCATCTTTCGGACAGTAGGGGTGGGGGAGCACTAAGATACCCTCATTTTCTGGAGCCTCGCCAGCTTCCTGCAGAGGCCTTAGATTTGGGGATGTCAGTAAAAGGAGCAAGGGATGCCACAGCGCGGCTTTAGGACCCCGGGGCTCCCGAAAAAAAGACACTGAACTTTTTTTTTTTTTTCCACTTGGGAGTCAGCTCCGACTTCTCATCTTTCGCGAGCCTCCCTCCACGCTAGGCCCCAGGTCTCTCAACCCTTGGTGGGGGAAGAGGGTGGAATCTGGAGTTCTTTGTGGAGCATTCCTCTGTCTCTTTACACTCTCAGCCTGGCCCCCTCCTCCGATTGCAACCCCCCCCACCCCACCCCGCCCTCCCTGCCCCATCGGCTCAGTCTCCCCAGCCCCCATTCCACGTGGACCAGCCAGGGCGGGGGTGGGGAAGGAGGACAGGAAGAGGGGGAGCCAACTCTGGGAAGAGGGGGAAGGAGGTTGGCGGCCGCGACTCTCTCTCTTGCCCTCACTGCCGGCCGTCCCAGCTGCAGGCACCATGTTCCGCACGGGGCTCCCCAGCCACACCCTCCTCCGGGCTCCGCTGCTGCAGATATTGTTGCTGCTCGTACAGGCCGTGGGGAGGGGGCAGGGCCGCGCCAGCCCGGCCGGGGGCCCCCTGGAAGACGTGGTCATCGAGAGGTACCATATCCCCCGGGCCTGTCCCAGGGAAGTGCAGATGGGGGATTTTGTGCGCTATCACTACAACGGCACTTTTGAGGATGGCAAGAAGTTTGACTCGAGGTAATGGGTTGGGTGGCCCCAGACTCACCACTCCCCTTCCCCGAGCCCAGGTCAAGCGGTCTTAGGGCCTGGGTTCCCTTGTTGCCCTTTAAAACTGTGTCTGCATTCTGGTACTCCATGATCCCCTAACTCCAAACACAGCACCTTGGGTGGGGGGGGGGCAGCCCAGACATCCATCTCCCCAAAGATAAATCCTCTGCTCTCATTTTCAAACCTTTGCCTCTCTAAAGACCCCAATTTCTTTCACACAAGCTCCCCACATTCCCCAAAGTGTGATAATCGAAGGGGTGGGGGGAGGGGGGAGTTCTGGTCCAGTGTTGGGGGAAGAACATGGTCTCTCTGCTGCAAGTGAATCCTCCAGTGGTCTAAGCCTGGGACCCCCTACATTCCCACCCACCCGATTCCCTTCAGGTTCCAACCCCAGGTTAGAGACGAGGGAGTAAAACTGTATTTTGGAGACTGTGGGGATTACCAGCAGCAGGCCTAAGCAGCAGGCATTATAAGACAATAGGATGTATCTGGGAGCATAGGGCAAAGCTCCGTGTAGGTACCCTGTCTGTCCACGTGTCACATGCTGCCATGGGCTCCTCAGAGGATTTTCATACCCCCCTCCCTGGATCTCCCTGCACCCCCACCTCCCTCCATCTTAGCGCTACCAGGCCAGGGCTGCCGCCCATCTTGCCAGCCTGGGGTTTGAGAGACCGGCTTCTGACAAGTCCACTTTGGTTGGTGGGGGCAGAGCAGTGCTGCTTGTCAGCGCCGGTTAAACCATGGGTCCCGGTGACACACATGAACCCCCAAGAAATCAGTCCTTCTTAGACCCTTTCCCCAAACGCACAGCTTGGTCCACGGGAAATCAGTGGCCATGGGCAGGCAGTATATTTGCTAACAACACGGAACTCCAGAGTCCAAAACCCTGGGTTCAAATCCAGGCTGTGACCATGGACAAGAAATTCTGCCTCTTTAAGCTCCACTTTCCCTAAAATAGAGACTAAGAAGTGGGTTCAAATCGCTTAGCTCTGACTCTGGGAGGACTGGATGCCCCCCCCCCCCATAGTGTTTAACTGGTGGTTGGGCCCTCACAGCAGCACTGGGAAGGGAGCCGGCCGGTCATAAAACCAGTTCAGTGAGCAAAATGAGGTGTAGGCAGAAGCCTGGAGTAAGTACAGCCCTGAGCCCTGACTGCCAGGAGTGGGGGAGAGGGTGGGAGTTGAGGGGTGAGTTTCCTACTGGGGACTCTGGCTGGGCCCAGTTCATGCAGTGCTGAGCCCGGAAAACTTTCACAATCCATGGCCCCTTCGGTCAAAATAAAAACCTCCCAGCCTCCCTTAACTTCTGAAAGCTTAAATTAAAACTGTAACTAAAAACAAATAAAAGCCATGGCAATTTGAGAATAGGCTCTTTCAGAATTGAAAACCAATCCCTATCCCTCCGCCCGCTCTGCTTCCCCTTCCTTTCCTCCTTGGCGAATAGATGCTACAGAGGCACACACATGGGCTTTGGCGTTCCGCAGACACATACTAGCTGTGACCTTGGGCAAGTCCCTTAGTCTCACAAGTCTCAATTTTTCTCACAAGAAAAATGAAAACAATGATGCCGACTTCACAGGGGAGAGAGAATTAAATAAAACCATGCGTGTAAAATGCCAAGCATTTAATCGGCATATTCTAAGTGCCCACTACTTGTTCCTCTTCTCAGTGCTTTGCTGTCAGCAGATAGAAGCAGCAGACAGGCCTGCACCCACCCCCTATCCCAGGGGAATAAAAGCCCTTAGGCTCTTTGCCGACTTCCTTTTTGTAAAAGCCCAGCCTCTGGCCAGCTGAGTGGCTCAGTTGGTTAAGAGCTCGCTCAAGAGTGTGAGCTCTGAGCAACAACGGTTCGATGCCCGGCCCGAGCTGAGTTGCCGCTGAGCTGCCAACAGGTGGCAGGATGGTTCAGCTAAAAAAATAAAATAAATAAAATAAAAGCCCAGACTCTTAAGTTGGGGGTCACAAGTGACCTCTGACCTCGGAGGGCTGTGAGAAGCCTGTGGTTCTACACCTGTGCATGGGTTGTGTGTATGTGTGTGTGTGTAACACCTGTGCACGTATGTGACCATGGGCAGAGGGAAACATCTGGCTGTGTGCACCCTCACCTGTGCACACCTCGGAGTCCACTGTATCCCCCCTGTCCCCTCTGCCCCCCAGCTATGACCGCAGCACTTTGGTGGCGATCGTGGTGGGCGTGGGGCGCCTTATCACTGGCATGGACCGGGGCCTGATGGGCATGTGTGTCAACGAGCGGCGACGCCTCATTGTGCCCCCCCACCTAGGCTACGGCAGCATCGGTGTGGGTGAGAAGGGCTGGGGCACAGGCATGGGGATGAAGGAGGCGAGGAGACAGAATCAAGGACCCTAGGGCCAGAAAACGGAAGCTCGGAGATGGAGAGTGACTTGCCCAAGGCCGACTGCGTATGCAGTATGAATACTGGCAGGTCTGGGACTAGAGTTTCTGTCTCCCGCCCTGGAGTGGGAGGAAGGGAAATAACAGGACCCTGGGTGGGATCATACCTCCACTAGGAAGAATGGGAACTAGAGGTGGTGGAGGGGGGAGTCCAAGAGGACACTCAGCTCTCCACTCCACCCCCCACCCCGGGGGCTACACAGAACATGAGCTCCCCCTGCCCGGCCCTCACAGCGGGGCTCATTCCCCCGGATGCCACCCTCTACTTCGACGTGGTCCTGCTGGATGTGTGGAACAAGGAAGACACCGTGCAGGTGAGCACCTTGCTGCGCCCGCCCCATTGCCCCCGAATGGTCCAGGACAGCGACTTTGTCCGCTACCACTACAACGGCACACTGCTGGATGGCACCGCCTTCGACACCAGGTAAGGGCTGGAGGGAGCCCTGGGGTGCTGGGGACTGGCATGGGGGGAGTCCAGGGCCCATCCTGCTCTCCCTCCTCCAGCAACACTACCCCTACCTCATTCTCTACAGCTACAGTAGGGGCGGCACTTATGACACCTATGTCGGCTCAGGCTGGCTGATCAAGGGCATGGATCAGGGGCTGCTGGGCATGTGTCCTGGAGAGAGAAGGAAGATCATCATCCCTCCATTCCTGGCCTATGGCGAGAAAGGCTATGGTGAGGGCAGGCAGGGACACGGGGGGGGGGTTCTCCAGAAGTGGGCTGCCCCGTACAGTTATTCAGGATGTGTACTGCACAAGGGCACCCAGCCAAGGAGGCAAGTAGGGATGAAATCCAGCCCTTGGTGATCATCTCACCAAGAAGAAGGGGTGCTTTATTCCGATGCACACGAAGGTTCAGTATGGGGGTGGGGGTGGTCCGGGGGGAACCCAGCTCAGGCCTCACTGGAGGAGCAAGACATAGGACTGCTGAGGGCAAGGGCAGGGCTGTGGAGAGCAGGGCTAGCACCTTTTTGCAGGGCGTTCACACTGGCCTTCCTGAGTCGAGCAGGAACCCTGGTTTGCTCTCCACCTGTATGGTACAAGCCTATCCCTTCCCCAGGGACTGTGATCCCCCCGCAGGCCTCCCTGGTCTTCCAGGTCCTACTGATTGACATCCACAACCCGAAGGACACTGTCCAGCTGGAGACGCTGGAGCTACCACCCGGCTGTGACCGGAGAGCCATGGCTGGGGACTTCATGCGTTACCACTACAACGGCTCCCTGATGGATGGCACCATCTTCGATTCCAGGTCAGCGGGGTCCTGAGGAAGGAGGGGGAAGGCAAGAAACTGAGGCAGGAAGGAAAGTACCAGATACTGGGGTCACCCAGGCAGTGGCTGGGGGTGGCTCTGAGCTGCCTGCTTGGGCAGGGACCCATCTGACTCCCTTGCTGGCCCTTCCATCTTGTATTGCAGCTACTCCCGCAACCACACGTACAATACCTACGTGGGGCAGGGTTACATCATCCCCGGGATGGACCAGGGGCTGCAAGGCTCCTGCGTGGGGGAGCGCCGGAGGATCACCATCCCCCCGCACCTGGCCTACGGGGAGAACGGGACCGGTAGGCCTGTTGTACCTCAGTCCCCTCCTGAACCACTCGCTGACCTTCCCCGGCTCTGCCCCTCCCATCACAAAATCACGAAAACTAGTCCCCCACCCAATTCCTGCCACACAGACTCCATCCTTTTCTCCAGGGCAGTCCCCCCACTTCTCCCCTTCCATCTTGGAGAAGGACTCCTGAGTTTGGGGAGGGGGATGGTTATGGAAGAACAGAAACAGCATAGCCCTAGGAAGCAGAGACCTGGATTTGAGACCCAGCTTTGCTGGAAGCCTCAGTGTCCTCACCTATAAAATGGGACATTTCACACTGCTCAGCAGGGTAAGTCACTGGGAGGTTGCAAGACTGTGTATGTAAAGGGCTTTCTAACTGGCAGGCCCCTCCCCGCCCCCAGAAGAATTGATTATATGGACAAACATCCCATCCTATCCCATCCTTGTTTGAAACCCCAGGGCGGTTTCATGGAAACCTTGAACAGCCCCTACTAGACTCCAGGCTAATCTGCTCCACCATTCTGGTCCCAGGAGACAAGATCCCTGGCTCAGCTGTGCTGGTCTTCGATGTCCATGTCATCGACTTCCACAACCCTGCGGATCCCGTGGAGATCAAGACACTGTCCCGGCCCCCCGAGACCTGCAACAAGACCACCAAATCTGGGGACTTTGTTCGCTACCACTATAACTGCTCTCTGCTAGATGGCACCAAGCTCTTCTCCTCGTGCGTCAGGGGCAGGGCCAGGGCTGGGCAGGTGGGTGGGCTCAGGCAAGGGGAGTCCTCCTCATAGCACCCCACTTTCTCCATAAGTTTCCATCTATGGGGAGCATAAGGAGCAGAAAGGGAAAGGGAGGGTGAAGCTAGCTAGTCCATTTTATGGGGGGCAGGGGCGGGGAGTGAAGCAGGGAGAGGTGGGCCCTCAAGGCCACGCTTTCGGGGCATTGGGAAAATGAGAAGGGTATCCCATCTCTGAGCCATTGAGCCCTGCATTCTGCTGTGTGGGGTGGGCACCAGGAAGACTGACTCTGGAATGGGGTTGGAAGGACAATGGAATGTGAACTGGCAAGAACAAGGAAGGGCACTGACCGGGAATCTGCTTTTCCCCCAGGCATGACTACGGGGCCCCCCAGGAGGCAACTCTGGGGGCTAACAAGGTGATCGAAGGCCTGGACAAGGGCCTGCAGGGCATGTGTGTGGGAGAGAGGCGGCAGCTTGTGGTGCCCCCACACTTGGCACACGGGGAAAGTGGAGGTGAGGGGCAGACACTGGTCTGATCTCCGTTTGCCCCTTCTGGATGGTTGTGTAAACATCCCATGCCCCATTCTCCAGCCCCCAAGAGTAGAAACAGGCTTGCAGGCTGGGGAGCACACCAGGCAGGCTGCAAAGCCAGGCCCAGGTCCTGGCCTGACTGGGGCTCTTTCCTTCTCCCCTCCCTCCTTCCAGCCCGGGGGGTCCCTGGCAGTGCTGTGCTGATGTTTGAGGTGGAGCTGGTATCGCGGGAGGAAGGGGTGCCTGAAGGCTACCTGTTTGTATGGCATGAGGACCCTCCTGCCAACCTTTTTGAAGACCTGGACCTCAACAAGGATGGCGAGGTCCCCCCAGAGGAGGTGGGTGAGGAGTTCAATCCGTAAAATAACCATTCCCGCGCTCTCAACCCAGCAGAAACCACCTTGCATGGTGGCATTTAGCAAGAACGTGGTGCCTGTCCATCCTGTCTGCGCCATGTTCCTGCCCCCGTGCCGGTCACTTTGCCTTAGGTCCGTTGTCCCCGCCTTCTCTCCCAGCACACATGCAGCCCTTTCCCCATACCGCTGCCCTGGCCCTGCTCAGGACCCCAGCACCCGCTCCTCTCAGTCCTCACTGGCTAGCCTCCCCCGGGGGCCCTTGCCAAAGCCACCCACAGCTGCTCAAGCAAGACCCTCACACCCACCCTCCCCTTTGCTCTCCTCGTCCCCAGTTCTCCACCTTTATCAAGTCCCAAGTTAGTGAGGGCAAAGGACGCCTCATGCCGGGGCAGGACCCGGAGAAAACCATAGGGGACATGTTCCAGAACCAGGATCGCAACCAGGATGGCAAGATCACCGTTGAGGAGCTCAAGCTGAAGTCAGATGAGGACCAGGAGCGGGTCCATGAGGAGCTCTGAGGGCCTGGGCCCAAACACAAAGGCCCACTTCTGGGGGGACAGTGGGCAGTGAGGCTGACTTCTAACAGTCACTCTCCCCTCTGCTGGGATGAGGTCTGAGAGCACCTAAAAGTGGTTAGAGGAGACATTTCTGGTCTTCCCACCAGCCCAAGAGTAAAATCCACAGCACAGACCTCTGCTCGGTTTCTCTCTTTCAACCCTACACCACTTCCTTACAAACTCTTCCTTACAAGAGTCACAAAGCCAGTCTGGGGATTGGTGGAGTCTGGGGTTGGATGGGGCCATTGCTAACCCCTCACCCACACCTCCACGTCACCAGACACTGAGAAAGGGCAAGCTCATCATTTATTTCCCCAAACTTCCCCTCTATTTGTATTTTACCTCACCATCCCTTCCCCACTACCTCCAACCCCCGTTCCTGTCATGGCAGCTCCCTGGGAGCATAACCAGCCCCAGCTCTGGCTGGCTCCAAGGGAAGGGGGCTGCTCTAGGGCAGCCCTAGCTCACCTATTTGGTCCCATTCACCTGTCCCAACCCCCACTCGCTGCTGGGGTGCTCCAGGTCAGGGCTGGGCTGTCACCTTTCATCCCTAAAGAAGGCTGCCTTCCCTACAGGATTGAGGAAGAGGAAGAAAATGAAAGGATGGGGGTGAAGAAACCTACTTAGATGGATTGTAAGGCTATGAAATGAAATCCTTGGTTCGGGGCTGAGATAAACATGGAAGGGCTCACTGGGGACTGAGGGGTGAGAGGGGTGGGTGGAGCTCTGCACTCTCAAAAGACAAAACTGGTGTCAAATCTTTTTCCTTTGTGCCAAATAAAAGACTAAACCAGAGGCCTCAGGACGTGGTCTTGCATTCGGAGGGAGGCCCTTTGACCCAATGATTGGGAAGCGAGGGGAAGAAAGCTGGCTGTCTCGGCATCTCGTCACTGTCCCTAGCTTGGTCTTCCTCTGGAGGTTCCTGCCTCCCGGAGGCCTAACCCAGGGGCCCTAACCGTGGAAGGGGAGCCCCAGTCTGCCGGGTGGGGAGTGGGTGACCACAGAGGACAGGGGCCTTCAGGGGAGGTGTGAGGCGATGATCCTTGTCTCCTAACTGTCCCAAGTGAATGTTAACCTCAAACGTTAACATGCAGATCTCAGGGATTAACCCACACAGGTCAGGTTCCACTCTCACATAGATCATTTCCAATACAACATCCCCACCTCTCCCTGCTCCTGGCCACGGGCCATTACCACCTGCTGGACCCACCCTCTTGTCAGAGGAAAGGTGACCGAGTTCAAATCTCCGGGAGAAGAGTTGCTTCAGCCACCAGGCAGGCCATCTGCCTTGCCCTGCCCTGCCAGTGTGATGGCGATGACCCAAACCATCAGAGGACGGGTTAGAGGAGGTGTTTGGGAGAGAAAATGATGGAACTGGTCACTCAACTGCCCCCACAAGCACCGATTTCTTGCCCAGCATCTCCTGAGAGATGTGACGTCTCCCCACAGCCAGTGACTGACACTCTCTGGTCCCAAAGCATTCTGAAGTCACCTCAGGGTCTGACAGTGGCTACAGATCCCGTCTCAGATGGTAAGTCCCTCCCCCAAGCCTAACAGAACAGCCCCGAATGGAAACCCACGTGCAGGCAGCATGATGCAGGCAGACATGGCCCGGCTTTGGTCAGAAACACTCAAACCCTGGCTCTAGCTCCTTGCTATGGGGTTCGGGCAAGTTACCGGTCCTTTCTGAGCCATCTGGACACCAGACCTACCTGCGGGGTTGCTGGGAGAATTAAATGGCACGCCATCTAGGTGTGCCGAGTGGCGAGGGACTGAATTTCTCTGAGGGAGGACAGGCTAAGAAAACACCAGGCGAACTGGTGTACATTTTTTCTTCCAAAGGTACCCTAGAGAATTCAGCTAGTTTTTTTTTTAGCTGAGCCATCCTACCACCTGTTGGCAGCTCAGCTCGGGCCGGGACTCAAACCACTGAGAGCTTGCACTCTTGAGCAAGCTCTTAACCAACCGAGCCACTCGGCCAACCCAGAATTCAGCTAGTTCTTGACCACCCAAGTTAACAGGGAGCAGGGAAAAGGGTAAGAAACTGTTAAAGAAAGCCCAATAATGCAAGATAATAGCACATGAACCAGTTCTATTTTACTTTGCCACAGAGCACCTGCTCCCTTCAGGTCCCTGGTCTCAGCCCCCCTTAAATCGACCATTTTAGTGACCCTGGACCCACAAGAGGGACAGAAGCCAAGGGCACCAGGGAAAATCCACACCCAAATGGATCCCTTTGGGGACACCTAAAGAAGAGGCTCTGCAGACAGGGCTGACCAGACCCAACTGAATTTCAAGTTTAAAGGCTGTATCTGAATACAGCCAAACCATTCCAGGTCAGAAACACACCCTTCCCATCCCACCTGCCCAGCCTGGTCCCCACAGACACATTTAGGCTGTGCTCAGAGGGTATTTGGGGCTAATCTGGAGGTTTTCCAACTGTTCCATGGAGCCCTAGAGGCTTCTTGGAGATCCCTGCACTTCCAGGGCCAAGGGGTACAGGCTCTGCTCCCCTCTCCAAATCAGAACAGCTCCGGTTTTTTCCTTTTATTTTGATATGTTTTACACATTCAATTTGTTTGAAGAACAGCTTCCTATGTTTAAAATGTTTAAAAGAAGGAATCCTGGACCAAATGATTTCTGGAATGCAAACACCCGACAGGTCCACAGTTCACTTGGAATGGCTTTTGCTGCCTCCCACCTGGCAGGGCTCCCACAGGCCTTGGAGAACACACACAGGGAAAGGAGGAGGGAGGGGCGAGGATCCAGCAGCTTCTGGATGCCCTGGGCTTTCCTCTGCACACACCAGGAAGAGCAGGCTCACGGCAGGGCGGCCTCGCAGCGAGGCGCCCTCTCCGTCAAGGCCTGCAGGGACTGGCCCCACGCCTGCGCGTTCAGGAGCCGTGGATCTCCACCCGGCCCTCTGGTGCAGGATGTGCTTCAGCAGCCCGTTGACCACGTCCAGAGTCTCGTCCTTCTCCAGCACAATGTCATAGGCGTCCATGTAGCTCTCACGCTGCTCCTCCACCTGCCCGGGGGAGGGGAGGCTGAGTCCTCAAAATGCCCTGCTCTCTGCCCACTGCCTCTGCCTCTCAAGCACCTGGGGCTCAAGCCGCAGGTGCAGCTCCAGTACGCAGGTGCAGCACATTCAAGATGTAGCTCCCCGAGAGGAGTTCAAGGTCATAGGGACCTGCCCTTTGGAGACGCAGATGGCAGTGGGGACCAGCAGCCACAATTAACCCTGGGGTCAATGTCAAAAGAACAGTAACAAGGATTAAAGTGTAAAAACCAGGTGTTACCTCTAATCTATCTAGACTGAATTTTCACAAGGCTCAAGTGCTCTGGGGGACCTCGGCACAGGCTGGCTGAGTGAGGACTGGTGGCCTTCCGGCTCAAGATGACACTGTTTTCACTTGTCGGCCCCTGGTCTGTTCTTGTATGTTTCTTCTCTGAATTATAAACCCACATCCTGAATACTGACATCTCCAATCTCAATCACGCCTCATAGGTGGGGTGTAGGAGGACTGGTAATCAGCCCCACCACTTCCTAAACTATGTCACCTTGGGCAAGCTACTTAACCTCCTTACCTGTTTCCTCATCTGTAAAATGGTATAACAGTCACTAACTCAAAAGGTTGTTGTAAGGATTAAATGGGTTCATGTCCCTGGCATATGGTAAGCATGCGGCAAGTGTAGGCTCCAATGAAAGGCCTGGCATTTCCAGTAACCTGCCATGTGGTGAGCATAGAGTGTGAATCGCTGGCTATCTCGTTTTCCTAGGAAAATAATATGGCTTGTGTCTTACTTCTGTACCTCTCATACTTAATGCAGTGGCTAGCACATAGGTGTTCGATAAGCATGTGTTAACAGGAATTGAAGGAGAAGCAAGCCACGAAGGAGGAAGCCCTGGTCCCCTCCCTACCTTGTCATTTAGGAAGCCAATCTTGAGAATGTTCTCCACACCCGGAACCCCATCGGCCATCGTGAGGTCCCCCATGGTGTCTCCCAGCAGGATGATGTTGGTTCTGCCCTTAAGCTGCTGGAAGTAGCCGGAGTTCTCGAACACGGAGCTGTTCTTGTTGTATGTGTGTATGAGCTGGCCCTTGAATCCCTGAAGGAAGCCCTAAATAGTCAAGACGAGAGACAGACAGAAGGGCTATAGGGACCCATCTGGCGCCAGTTTCCCATTGTCTCTGGCACATAGGAAAGGAAATCCTGAAAGCCACAGATAACGCCCAAACCTCACTGTAGTCTAAACTAGGAGCAGGCTTGGCCTATTTTTATAAATTAAGTTTTACTGGAACACAGCCATGCGCCTTGTTTATATCTTGCCAATGGCTGCGTTTCTGCACAGGAGAGTGGAGTAGTTGCAACGGAGGTCGTATAGCCCACAAAGCCTAGGATATTATTACCTGGCCTTTTACAAAGTTTGGAACACCTGGTGTAAACTAACAGGGACCATCAAACGTCACATGAAGCCTGTGACACAAGCACTGTTCAGGCCACATGGGTGCTAAGCCACAGCCGTGGGTCACGTCCTAACCACAGTCCAAAAGGATGGCGGTTCCAGCCATTGGTTTTAAGGGAAAGCAGATAGTACGTGGGTAAGTTGGAGCAGCTCACCTCTGGCTCTAGAAAAACAAGCCAAAGCCCAAGCCCTTGAGCACCTAGGATGGCACATGACTCATGACAGAGACATGGGGCCTGGGTCACCCCTGGGGAGGGAGCTAACTGTTGGCCAAATGCCAAAGAGTGGGGCCGTTAGAAGTAACTCTCTTTAGCTGGCATAAGTAAATAAATACTGCCAGAGGACAAAGCAGCCAGCATGCCGTCCCCTCCGTCCCCTCCTTCTCCTCCCCAGGTTAGGGTTAATGTTTAGGGTGAAGTGCCCTGGCTGGTGGTCCCCACCCCTTGCCCATTCCCAGCCCAAACGAGATCTGGCTCACATCTTTGTCAAAATCCATGTAGTTTGACACAATGTGGATATTGGGGTGGAATACTTTCATCTGTCGGATAATTTCTTCCAGGATATCACCAATGCCCGCGGAAAAGATGAGAAGGGGAATGTTGTTTTGGTCGAGGGTGTTGAAGAACGTCTTGTATCCCTCCCTGAAAAGACATGAATGGATTCGGAAAGGGCCTCTGCTACTGTTCTTTACTTTCTACTTGGCTTATATGATTTTTAGATTTTTTTAAAACAACATTTTAAGTCGAGGTATGAAATACATGCAGTAAATGGTTAAAGTGTACTAACCTTACGTGTTCAGCTCAATTCACGTTTACATACGTATATACCCATGTAATTACCAACCAGGTCAAGGTTCCCTCATGCCCCTTCCCAGTCAATGCCACTCCCCTACTTTGACTTTGTTTCACCACTGATTAGCTTTGCCTATCCTTGAACTTCCTATGAATGGGCTCATACTTTTTTTTTTATTGTTTCCATACTACAGTTGACCCTTGAATAAGGGTAAAGGGCGCCAACGCTGAGCAGTAAAAAATCCACATATAACTTTTGACTCCCCAAAAATTTAACTACAGTTGTCCCTCAATATCCAAAGGGGGACTGGTTTCGAGAGCCCCATGGATACCAAAATCCAAGGATGCTCAAGTCCCTTGCATAAAATGGCATAGAACAATGCATATAGTTGTCCTCTGCATCTGAGGACTCCTAACGCCAGACTGAAAATAATGTTTACGATCTGCGGTTGGCTGAATCCACAGATGTGAAATCTGGAGGAGGGCGAGCAGTATATTTATTGAAAAAAATCCACATATAAGTAGACCAGCACGTTCAAACCCATGTTGTTCAAGGGTCAACTGTAGAACACAGCCAGGCAGCTATTCTGGGACAGGTTGACTGAGGAACACCCCAACTCACCCCAACATTTACTGAGTCTGCGCACATCTCTACTCTCTTGGTTTTTTATGAACTAGCCTCTCTCCCCCAGTTAGGACACACAATCCTAAGGACAGACACCCATGCCTTCCTCTATGTGCTCCCCATCCCTCGTCCAGTAAAGAACGCTCCAGCAGAGAGAGCTGCGCTGAGAAGCCTGTTGATGATCAAGGGTCCCAGGCCAATCAACACCCATATTCGGATAAAGAATACCAGTTGCCATGGAGACCCCAAAAGTCATTTTACCATTGGGAAAAATTAACTAGCGCCGTTTATTCTTGGAGATGAAGCCCTGGTCACATTCATGCTACATCCACTACTAGCAGGCTGCTTCCTAGGAAGCACCCAAGGGTAGAAAACCCTTCCGTATATCCAGAGAGGAAAAGCAAGACCTTCCCCACTTCAGGTGCTCATGGTGCTGTCTCTTCTGACTCCCGTAGCAATGAACTCCTCTGTACTCCTTCCCAGCTTCTTTTTTTGTGCACAAACCAGTTTCAAATGTTTTCCAGAGCAAGCAACTTACCTAAGCATTGCATTGGACTCTCTAACCACCTCGGCTATCTGAAACTTCTGAATTTTCTGCTGACACAGGCAATCGTGCGCTTTGGTCCACCTAGAAACAGACACCCCACAAAGCCCCAAATTCAAGTCACTAAGGAAGTAAATGGATCTTTCCATTTTCAGGGCCAAGTCCCCTCTGGAAGTATTGCCAATGGAAGCCTCGTCCTTTCCCACAGAGCCATTTCTTGGAGGACTCTGGCTGTCCGTAAAAGAAATAGGGCCGGCTGAGTGGCTCAGTTGGTTAACAGCTCCCTCAAGAGTGCAAGCTCTGAGCAAAAGGGTTGCCAGTTCGATTCCCAGCCTGAGCTGAGCTGCCGCTGAGCTGCCAACAGGTGGCAGGGTGGCTCAGCTAAAAAAAAATAGTGAGAAAGCAACACAACAGAGAGACAAGAGCTGGGTGAGTTACCTGCTAAAGTCAAAGCTCTTCTGAATCCCTTCCTTTGTGACCCCACTCTCTGTAGAACTGGGGGCTCTGTCCAGTGATATTGGTTTCTGTAGGAGGGATATCTCCCCAAAGCACTTATTTTCCCAAACCAAGGGGCTTCTAACTCATTCCAGGGATTCTTGGTGGGCCCCCACTATAGCAGCAGCTACAAGTAGTCCCGGGTGTGTCTAGACAATTTGTTCTACTAGCTAGGCCTGTAGCATTCAGTTAAGCAACCAGTAAGGTAAGGAAGCCTGTCATCTCATCAAAGGGGAGACATACGCCCCTTTCTAGACCAGTCCATCACAAGGGCCAGGAGCTTTCACCACCACCGTCACTTACCATTTGACCATATGGGGTAACTTCTCTTCGATGGTCCGGTGTGGGTCAATCTCAATTGGGTAATAATGGTGAAGGAGCGCTTTCAGCTGGGGTATCCAAATGAAGAGAAAAGCCATTAGTCTATCAAGTTTTCCCCAGCACAGTCCTACAGATTAGCCTGAGGAGAAAAAAAAAATCACCGAGAAGACTCCACTTCATGTAAGGGAGTGACTGGATCCACAGAGCTGGCCATCCCACTGCACTCGCCCAGGAATGAGGTCTAAGGAACAACATAAAGAGCTTTTGCTATCCGATAAGAGGGTTACTAGGATTTTGTTGTTGTTATTTACTAGCGCAGTCAGTTATCAGGGCTTAATGAGTAAGAACTGATTTAATGTTGTGTGTCCCCACACTTTCTCGAGGGGTAGGCAAGCTAACCTTAGGGGGTACATGGATAAAAACTTTGTTTTAGTAGTTCATTTGTTTTAGAGGATTCATTTAGTGGAGTCATTAGAAAAAAAAACCTAGCATATCAAACTCATGCTTTCCCAAAGATTATTCCTTTTTTGTAAATTACATTCAGGTTTTTAGAAGCAGGTCAATTTAAAGAAAAATATTTAGTAAAAGTCATATACACATATGGCAAAAAAAACCCCACAAAATCATGGAAGTGGAACGAGAAAACTATAGTTTGGGACGCAGTACATTAGTGGATGCCTCCACCACACTGCCAACATCAGGTGATCCACTTCACGGGCATCTACAGGTGCCTTCTCTGGCTAAGGTTTCCTTCCACATGCCAGAACCTTCCACCCTCTGGGGAGGGATTATGTGTCACACAGGGCCAGTCAGTAACAGTGCCCAATAAAAATGGGAATTGACTGGATAAAGAATTTTAACTTTAATATATGTATGGTCTTGGAATATTATAAGATCAAATGGAGTCCCTGACCATCAGTCCAAAACAGGGTTAAGTGCAAAGATTACACACTGACAAGGGAAGAAAGCTCCTGAAATGTATGAAAGTTCTCAATGTGTATGGTTTTTTTGGGTGTAAGAACATTTTTCTAAGAGTACAATAGAACTCAATAGAAGAAAATAATTTTTTTTAAAGGTTTTATACATAAACTTTGCTTGATTAATTTCTTCAGGAGCCCATCAACACCAAAAACCTTAGTTTTCTCTAGCTTCTTTATCCTAGAGAGGGCAATCAAACCTACTGTCTTATTTGTGGACGCAGCTTCCTGGAAATTGATAAGATCAGGGATGTGAGGAACTCAAAGAAGTGACTTGCTAAAGGCAATCAGTGGTGGAGCCAGAACCCACCTTAAGCTGCAAGTGGCATCCCCAGAGAGACAGGTTTTAGAAATATAAGAGCTATCTATAATCCACTGCCCATATTAATACCGAGTAATCATGACAGAGTATTGGAAGAGCTGACCAATGCGACAGACCAACAGACCACTTAGTATGCAATTTAGTGAATTTCATAACAAAGTGGAACTAAATGATGTAGTTATTCAGCAGCAAGAGCTCAGCAACATGCAGAGAAATGCGCAGCTAGCGTGGCTCTGCTCTGGCAAAGGGGACACTGACAGGATGTACATGGAGCAAAATAAAATTAACTCCAAGGCTACAGGAATCACTTCACAATATTTGTATGCATTTTATGAAAATGAGAGTTATTGTATTTTGACATTAATTCAGAAGTCTTTGTTGAGACCTGCTGCTTTACCAAGAAAATTATATTATCAAGGAAAGAGCATAATGCAGTGGAAAGAGTCTGGGATAGAATACAGCCAAATTCTGCATCTTGGCTGTATGACCTTGGGTAAGTTGCCCAACCTCTCCAAACCTGTTTTCTCATCTGTTAAATGGGGATAATAATGGTCTGTCCACCTCTCGGAGTTGTGGGAAGGTTAAACAACAAACACTGAAGTCTCTTGTAGACTCTATAGCTAGCAGTGAGCATAATATCCATACTCTAACCATCAATCATCATATGTCTTAGCCAATAAGGAAAAGCCGTCCCAGTGTATTAAGACTTGCTTCAGCTGAGTAAAAATAAATTAAAAAAATAATAATCTTCTAACGTCTCTATCCTGGAATCTTTGATGCTAACCAAGAACCACTGAAGTAATATATGATAGCCATTTCTGAGCAAAGAAAGGGAGTAACCTACCTCTTTCCGGCACTCCTCACTGATGATCTTGCTGTTATCCAGAATATCTGCAAAAACAAAGCTCCTTTCAGTGGCCCCGTAGACATCTTGTCAAGTCCAACAAAGCAAACTAGTATGTGACTTACTGTAGGAAGAAGGGCATCGCTTTCCATTATATGCAAACCTGCTCAAGGTCATGTCAAAATCAGAAATGACCTAAAATGCAAAACAGAGATGATGCCTAGATAGGCTCCTTCTGGTGTGGCCCTGTGTCAGGCTGGGGAGATAATTATGAAAGTGAAAGAGCTCAGTGCCCAGTCTGTTGGCAAAGCCCTGGGGGCATTAGGGAGGGTTAAAGAGGGAAGGAAGAACTAATCCTGGTTAGTACCGGGCGAACCCTGAGGAGGCCCGGCGTCTTAGAGGGGTTGTGGATGGGAACTGAAGAATCAGAACTCCTCTGTCTTTTTTCACTACCCCCATCTCAATGTCCTGGGCGCTTCCTAGGGTGCCTCCACCTTTATGACCCATCGCCACATCTGCAACTTCCTGGGGAGCCCGCTGACCTGGGCTAGTTTGGAGAATAAGGCTCCAGGGCCTGGTGTGGGTGCTTTCTGTCTAATTAGAGGAAGCAGAAAGACCTTACTGAGAATTCTAAGTTGTAGGGCAGGTGGGCCAGCAAGGCAAAACAGGCGAACCAACCTGCTCGCCCTCGGCCCCTGGCCATTTCTAGGGGCTGAGGCCTTGCAGGGCTCTGCAGCAACGCGGGAAGGCACACGGGCAGGACGCCGCCCCAGCCGCCCCCGACCCGCCGGCCCCACCTCGCCCCGGCAGTACCTGTAAACGGTCTCCCCCGCCTCTGCGGAGGGCGCTTACGATCTCCAGCACCCGCCCGGGCTGCCGCATCCGGATCGTGGCCTTCTTCAGGATGCTCACCTGTCCCAAAACCCGAGAGAACGGCTGACTCTGGCACCGCCGCTGAGCCCAAGGGCAGCCCGGGGCTCGCTCGGGCAACCCTGAGAGGCCGGGTCGGGGGCACAGGGGACGGAGCGGGGGCTCCGGCCGGGCCAGGAGCATCTACTGGCCAGTGTGGCGCAGCCGGGCCGAGATGGCCCACTGGGGGTCTCGGAGCGCCTGGGGGATCGAGGACCGCGCTACTCCTGATGCTTCCATACGCCTCACCTCTTCCGCCATGGTGTTCGCAGCCGGTTGGGCGATGCCGGTACAAAGACCGCCCCCCGCGGCCGCACTGCGCTTGCGTCGTCCCCGCCTGAGGCAAGAGGGACGGCGCGGGGAAGGCGGGGGAGCCGCGGGCCCCGGCAGCAGGGGAGCCCCGGAGAGGCTGGCGCTCTGGGAACACCGGCGCGCTAGCGGAAGACAGTGGCTGAGGGCTCTGTGTTGAGGAGGGTGAGGGTCCCAACGAGTTGTGGTTACTGAGTGCCACTTTTCCTAGAGCAAAAATCCTAGCAAGTGTCGGCATTTCCAGGCTTACAGTTGGCATGACAAAAACAGCCGCAGGTTGGGAGGGGATGTGACCGAGCCATTAAGTGACACCCGGATGGTGCTTCCTTAACAGACCGCTCCTCATCAGAAGAAAATGAGTGACTACCTCATGTCCCGAGAGCAGGAAGGCCCTAGACAGCTGGGTCAGAATGAAATTCTAATTAGCTTGACTTCTCCCTTCTGCCTCTTCTGACTTGGTTTCCTTGAACTCGGTGTCTGAGGAGCCAAGGGTGGAGCAATGGTAGAAGGTAGATGGATGCTATGGAACTGGGCAACTGAAGTGGGAACAGGAACCAGAATTAATCAAAACTCTTACATGGTGTTGGTGGTCACAGTCCTGCTCTGGGTACAGGGACAAAGGAGGAGGTGTGGGGTGATCTTCAGCTCAACAGTGTGGTGGGGGAGGGGGTGAGGGAGGACAGGGACAGGAAGGTTCCAGAACTTGAGAGCACAATCCTGAGAGTGATCTCACTGCCGGCCGAGGATTCTGGAACTTGGGCTGCCTGATGGGCCCTATATGAAAGATGTAGTAGGGAAAAGGAGCGACAGCTGGCTAAAGGGGCCCCCCACAACCCTCCCCAACACCCCTAGGAGAACAGCCTCTCTCTTGGCTGGTCCCAGGGTGCAATGGACATGGAGAGCATGGCGGCCTCCTCACGTTTCCACCAGCCTCACATGGAGAGGAAGATGAGTGCGATGACCTGTGAGATCTTCAATGAGCTTAGGCTAGAGGGCAAGCTCTGCGACGTGGTCATCAAGGTCAATGGCTTTGAGTTCAATGCCCACAAGAACATCCTCTGTAGCTGCAGTTCCTACTTTAGGTATAACAGGGTTGCCAAACTAAGCCAGAGGGGGAATTGGGCTCATTTTGAGACGTTTTGGTTCATTTCATGTTTCCCACCCCATCTTCTTAAGTTTAGGGAAACTGCCCAAGTTCTGGACTCCTGTAGCCTGGCTCCTTTGTCTTCTGAAAAGGCACAACTTGGGCCAGAGCTGCTTCTCTCTGGTTTTCAATTAGATTTCAAGCAACCATGGGTGGGCCAGCCGCTGTTTTCCTTTGCTTCTCATTCAAACCAACCTTTGGGAAGCTTGGGCACACATACTGGGTTTCCTCCTTAAACCTAGATGACAGTGCCACTTCAGCCACTCCTACGCCCCATCCCAGTAGAGATGAGCTCAGACAGGGTGATAAATTAACAAGGATTGAGGGAATGGGAATGGGGATGAAGGGAAAGAAACCTGGCAAATTTATCAGAAGAAAAAGGGAGTTTGAGCCCAAACCATTGTAACCCAGGAAGTGGAAGGGCTCTTTTGTTCACGAGCTGAAAATGTTTGAGTAATCAATTCCAATCAAGATATAACAAATGCGTCTCACCTGTTGCTAAAAATTCTCATTCACCTAGGTCTACAAAAAGTCCAAATAGTACATGTTTTAAGCTTTGCAGGCCAAACAGTCTGTCGCAACTACTCCACTCTGCCTTTATAGTGGAAAAGCAACCATAAACAATACTAAATGACAAGGCATGGCTGTTTCCAATAAAATTATTTATGGACACTGAAATTTGAATTTATTATTTCCTGGTGTCAAAACATACTTTTCATTCCCCCTCCATCTAAAAATGTATGAAACATTCTTAGCTCGTGGCAGTACAAAAAGAAGAGGTGGGTGGAATTTGGCTCAGAGGCTGTAGGTTTACAGACCCCTGCTCTAAAGAAGATTATATCTCTATGCCCATATTCCCTTAAACCTCCTAGAAAAAGGAAGCAAAGTATATTAGGGCAGGGAATTCTGTCTTGTTCAACACCTAGAAAAGTATCTGTCTACGTAGTGGAATAGTAGTCTTTTATTCATTCAATATTTATTTAATGTGCTCATTTTGTGACAGGCACTATAGTAGGTACTGGAAATAAACCAATGAATAAAGAGATAAACATTTCTGTTCTCATGAAGCTTACCTTCTGGTAGAAATAATAGGCATTAAATAAATCAAATACATATCAGATCATAAGTTCTAAGAAAACAAGGAAACTAGGGATTGGTGGGTGGCAATTTTAAATAGGATTATCCCTTTGCTGACAAAGTAATACTTGAGCAACGACTTCAAGGGGAGGAGGGAGAAACATAAAGGTGTGGGGCAGCCTTCCAGGCAGAGGGAACAGCAGGTACAAGGACCAAAGATGGAAGCATCTCTGGTGGTTCAAGGAAAGCAAGGCCAGCAGGGCTGGAATGAGTGAGGGGGAAGGCGGAGGGAGATACCTCAGAGAGGTATTACTGGTCCGGATCTCAGGGGACTTTTGTAGTCCCTGGTAAAGACTGTATTTTACTCTGAGTAAAAAGGGAAGTCAGTGGAAGGTTTTGAGTGGAAGAGGAACACTCTGGTGACTGAGATAAGGCTAAACTCTGGAGGTGTCAAGAGCAGAAGCAGGGAGATCAGTTAGGAGGTGACTGCTAATAATCTAGGCAAGAGATAGTGGTTTGGACCAAGGAGGTAGCAGAAGTGACTAGGTTATGAACCTGTGTTGACTGAACAATACTTATTTAAAAAGTGTATTGCTCAAGTTTAATTTCCTTAATTAAGCAAGGTAGAATTTGGTGGGCAATGGGTTGGGCCAGAGGAGACCTGGGTCTTACTCCCAGCTCTAGATCCCAATTTCTTCATTCACAAAGTGCGGGAAGGGCCTCGTTATCATGAGGAGGATAAGAGCAACCAAAGTCAAAGTTCTTGGAAAGGTTCTCTTGCCCACTGTATAAAGCACAGTCTGCCCTCCCCTTCCCCACCCCACTTTATTCCCAATATACTCACTGTGCACTCTTTGGAAAATGTCCAAACTCTCAACAAGAAAAGGTAGGGGAGGGCATGGCAATCCAAAGAGAAATGTTTCGGTGGCTGTCAATTTCTTTCTTTCTTTCTTTCTTTCAGAGCTTTGTTTACAAGTGGCTGGAACAACACTGAAAAGAAGGTATACAACATTCCTGGCATTTCCCCCGACATGATGAAGCTAATTATTGAATATGCGTACACCAGGACCGTTCCTATCACTCCGGACAACGTGGAGAAGCTGCTGGCTGCTGCAGACCAATTTAACATTATGGGTATCGTCAGGGGTTGCTGTGAGTTCCTCAAGTCGGAGCTGTGTTTGGATAATTGTATCGGCATCTGCAAATTCACAGACTACTACTATTGCCCGGAACTGAGGCAGAAGGCCTACATGTTCATACTGCACAACTTCGAGGAGATGGTGAAAGTCTCAGCAGAGTTTTTAGAGCTTTCCGTCACTGAACTGAAGGACATCATTGAGAAAGATGAGCTCAACGTCAAACAAGAAGATGCTGTATTTGAAGCCATTTTAAAATGGATTTCTCACGACCCCCAAAATAGGAAGCAGCATATTTCAGCTTTGCTTCCCAAGGTCAAATTTAATTATATTTTGTGGAGTGGAGTGCTTAATTGCTCATGTTTGGTTCATTTATCCCGGAGGGATTGTCCTGAGAGCCACATTCAAATGTTTGACAGATTCCAGGGCTGTATTTACCTGTACTTCTATAGAAGGCATCTTCTTCTGGTTTCTGGAATTTTGCAATTTTCCTTGCCCTTGGCATTGCTAGTTCCTTCTACCCCAGTTATATTCTTTGACCAAAATTCTCCAATAGTGGGGGAAGGAGCAGGACAAGGCCTTCAAAAGAATTCTAGAGGGTCTTCCTCTCACCTTTTTGTCTGTTCTGTGAGTTCCCCAAACTCAAGATAGAAGTTGGACAAGTAACCAAACCATGAGTATTGCACTCAATTGTAGCCATTTGGTGCAAATTCATGTTATTTTACTTATAGAGACATAGATATTCAATTATGGAACAATTACTACAGCTTTTTTTTTTTTGGTCTAATAGTGCTGTCCAGTGGCCAAGGAATGGGCTAGCTCACTGACCATTTGAGGTGTCTGTCTTCTGTCTCACTCATTCTCAGTATCCAAATTTATACCACCTCTGAAAAACAAATATTTTAAACTGTGAGTTGTAAATTTCAAAAACAAAGCAAAATATGACCCTACTGTAATTCAAAGGTAGACTATAAAATGGGATTAAGGATATGGGTTTTCCAGGCACCCTCACCTCACCTAAATGATTTTCTGCATTTCCTTCTTAGGTTCGCCTGGCCCTAATGCATGCTGAGTACTTCATGAACAATGTTAAGATGAATGACTATGTCAAAGACAGCGAGGAATGCAAGCCAGTCATCATCAATGCCCTAAAGGCCATGTATGACCTAAACATGAATGGACCCTCTAATTCTGACTTTACCAACCCACTCACCAGGCCCCGCCTGCCCTACGCCATCCTATTTGCAATTGGTGGCTGGAGTGGTGGGAGTCCTACCAATGCCATTGAGGCTTATGATGCTCGAGCAGACAGATGGGTGAATGTGACTTGTGAGGAGGAGAGTCCCCGTGCCTACCACGGGGCAGCCTATTTGAAAGGCTATGTTTATATCATTGGGGGGTTTGATAGCGTAGACTATTTCAATAGTGTTAAGCGTTTTGACCCAGTCAAGAAAACTTGGCATCAGGTGGCCCCAATGCACTCCAGACGTTGCTATGTCAGCGTTACAGTCCTCAGCAATTTTATTTATGCCATGGGAGGGTTTGATGGCTATGTGCGTCTTAACACTGCTGAACGTTATGAGCCAGAGACCAATCAATGGACACTCATTGCCCCCATGCATGAACAGAGGAGTGATGCCAGTGCCACAACACTCTATGAAAAGGTAAGACTCGGGGGTGGGGGGGTGCAGGAGATGTGAATGCAAACAAGCCCAGAAATAATGAATGCTCTTCTTTGTTTTTCTGGGGTGGATGGAAAACAGAAGTGGCAGTACTCAACTCTGTAGTACTAAGTCTGTCAGATAACTAAGTGGCCCCTTGCAATTATCTTTGCTTATTTTACTTACTAAAAAAGCAGTGCATGCACATGTGGAAAAAAGAAACTCAGATTGTACAGACTGGTACCAAAAGTGTCCCCACCACCACCACCACCACCACCATATACAGAGGGTGCCAAAAAAATGTACACACATTTTAAGAAAGGAAAAAAACTATTACCATTGTAATAATCTATACCGATAACAAAAGATGAATACAAGTCACGTTTGACTTCTGCAATGACAAGAGATGCTGAAAGTGGTTACCATCAATGTCCAGACACTTCTGATTATGGCGAACTACTGCTTGAGCAACGTTGACCTAAGTGTCCACTTGTATACATTTTTTTGGCACCCCAGGTATACACGCCCTTTCTTTCCACTCCCCAGAGGAAACGGTTTTCGTAATCTTGGAACTGTCTTCACACAGGTCTATATATGTGGTGGGTTTAATGGAAACGAGTGCCTGTTTACAGCAGAAGTGTACAACACTGAGAGTAATCAGTGGACCGTCATAGCACCCATGAGAAGCAGGAGGAGTGGAATAGGTGTCATTGCTTATGGAGAACACGTCTATGCGGTGAGTTTATCTTGTACCACCACAGAGACGATACCCCTTGATTTTCAATTAGTAAATAGCTTTACGCTACTGTTGGTAAGCATCTGACAAGCTTTTTTTCATGGAAGATAGTGGAAGAGGGAGGTCTGAAATCACTGGTCCTCCCCTAAAAGGGCCTCCTAGGTGAACAGAAGCAGAGCTTAACAGTCAATCATTTTCCTTTGCTGTCCACAGGTAGGCGGCTTTGATGGAGCCAATCGACTCAGGAGTGCAGAAGCCTACAGCCCCGTGGCTAACACTTGGCGCACGATCCCCACTATGTTTAATCCTCGTAGCAATTTTGGCATCGAGGTGGTAGACGACCTCTTGTTTGTGGTGGGTGGCTTTAATGGCTTTACCACCACTTTTAATGTTGAGTGCTATGATGAAAAGACCGACGAGTGGTATGATGCTCATGACATGAGTATATACCGCAGTGCTCTGAGCTGCTGTGTGGTACCAGGGCTGGCCAATGTTGGGGAATACGCAGCTAGAAGGGACAACTTCACAGCACTAGCACTGCGAGAAGAAGTAAAGTACTCCGCTTCAACAAGTACCCTACCTGTATGAGCCTCTTCATTTAGCTAATAAAAAGTCTAAGCAATAAGGATTAATTCTTTTTTTAAATAAATGGAGTGTTTAAACTTTTAAGAGTATTGGAAAATGTTCAACTTAAGGGAGCCAAGGGTTGGATGAATGAGGGAGTAAGAGGGAAGGTAGAAAGCAACAGTGCATACTTAAAAATGAAAATAATAATAATCACACAGTGCAAACCAGCTCTAATGAAATACATTTATTTAAAACTTACATTGAGATGATTTAACACAGAACAAGATAGCTTTAGAAACATAAAACAAGCTATTTTACAATGCAATGTCTCAAAGTGTCCTAAATTCCACATCTCCTCTGACTGACGGGAGATAGTCACAATTATACTTTCAGTAAAGTAGGAGCTTGGATACTGCTGGCCCCCAAAATTCACTGTATATCAGCTTGAACTACATATTTATTTTACAGATAACTCAATGAGCCCTAGCACAGGGATCCTAAGATCTTCAAACATCTAGCAAGCACTACTTTGCACGAGTGCATTATGCAGGAGGATCAAGTTAACAGCAAGTGCTCTACTATATGTGCTTCACTGTCAGAAATTCGCAGTAATGGTCATATAGCGTAAGACAAAAGCCCTACAAAGGTAAGCAACAAATAGCAGTTATTTGGCTATCTAAATTCCTCGAAGCAAAATGACTACTATATTATGTTATTGTTATTGTATCACATCACTCAACTATGAGCTCTTTTGTTTCCAATGACCAGAACTCATTATAATGTAAGCATTGTAACAAAAACAAAAATGGACTATTCTCAAGAAAGTAATAAACTGGAGTGATGAACTGTGCCAATTGTTTAACAGTTAAAAAAGGAGACTGAACTGTTTCTCAAATATACTACAGTTAAACAGCAACCTATCAGCACCCTATTTTTCTAGTGTATGCAGAGAACTTGCTTCACAATTCTGTATGTTTTCCAAGGACACAAAAGTTGGCCAATATACACTTTTTATTTAAGCTTAACTTGAGGAAAGTACAAAAAGAGTCCCTTTAGTTATGCTTCATTAGGCCAAGTAACTAAAATACACAATTTAGCTTACCTGTCTACCTACAGTATAGTGTTCATATTAGAATTATGAAGCAGAGAATAAAGTATTTAAACACACCACATGCTACACTAGTCAAGAAACATGAAGAGGAAAAAAGTGTGCCCTAGAAACTGCCTTACCAGCAGCCTAAAGAGTTTAACATATAAAAGCACACAAATCTTCCATAAACACTGTCTTTCCAGCTCCAAACATCTGTTCTATATTTAAAAAGTCGGTATGTTAAAATGTTTTGGTCCCAGAACTACTATACAAAACCAACTGATCGAAACAAAACTGATGTCAATGAATTCTGAACTTTTTTTAGAAAAAGATTTTTGAATTGGCACAGCAAAAGCAAAGTTGAATACCAAGATACACAAGACTAATCATGCAAATAACTGTGAGATACTTAAACAGTAAGCTCATGACTGACATTCTCAATATATACCACTGATTTTTTTTTAACCATAGTGGGTAAGTATAGTTAAAAGATATCCGTTATGAGACAAAAGCAGCTTCATTCAAAGTTATGTATTGTTATTACTTTTTGTATAATCAATTCCTCTCTGCGTTCCACAAAACCAAAAAAAAAATTTTAAAGTTTGCTTAAATACATTTTAAAGCTGTCTTTTTAACTGCTTAAATTATCAAGCACAATCTTTAAGTTTTCATCAAAAAAGGAAATTTCTTTCCCAAACAGCCATTTTAGGCTGGTCATAATCAGAACCTTTCCAAATACGCCAGGAAGTTATTTCCAGTTGAAAATTTCAGAATGTCAGCCTTGAACAGATTTAAGCAAATCTGGTTTCTTTCCTGATTAACAAGTTAGTTCGGATACCTCAGAAACATAAGTTATTGATGTGAAGTCACACGTGTGAATTCAAATATGAAAATTAGAAATTCAGTAGTCAGGAAAACCTGCACACATCATCATGCAAGGAAGGACTTACCCCCTTCTTTTCACCCATGGCCTAGGCTGCCTGCTGGGTTAAAAAACAACAATTTCAATCAAGTTTTCAAAACCAGATTATACCTAAATCTTACGATTTATAATTTCTACCACATTTTGTGAAATAAAGACAACCCTCCAAATAAATTAGTAATGATTGTCTCAGAAAACAACCCTACGACAAAAAAAGAAACCCAAAATCCTTACATCACACTCTTCTGGAAAGAAACTGGTGTCCTAGTGAGCTACTAAATTCCTTAACCACCACGAAGAAAAGGAAGTTTGCTAGCAGTCTATCAGAGAGAACTGAGGACTTCATTCAAGGAGCTTTTTTCTGTCTGACTTGCATAGACCTCTCACAACTAAGAATTAGCACTTCTCAGAATCCAATGGCTTTTATTAAAATACAAATACATGGAAATTGAGAAAATAGTAGAGATGGGGTAAGGAAATATGTCCTCATATAGAAATATGACTTGTAGTTTCCTACCCCAACCCCAGTCTAAAATGGTTTTAAAGCAAATTTCCAACATGTTTATTGAAACACTTGGTCCTACGCAGGGATGCCAATTTAGACATTTTAGGGAAGTTCTTAGTATAGAGTTCAAGGGCTAAACATTAATAGTTTTGCAGCCAATTGAGAGCCAAAATTTCTAGTTGTACTTTTTTCTTTTGATGTTTGATACAACTAATAAGGAGGTTAACTCTAATGGAGTAGGGAAAGAAAAAAAATCACTGCACTTAAAATTCAACTTCTAGAACAGTATTCTGGAATGTCTAAGAAGGTAGAGATAGTCTGAAAGAAACAAGGAAAATATACTAGACCCACACTGCAAACAGTAGGAGCAGGAGTTAACTGAGTGCTAAAAGAATCAACCTGAGTGCTAATTCGTATAAAGCTTGGGAGTGTGTAAGAGAATCAGAAGAATACATAAAAATAAATAAAAGCTAACTACAGCTTTTTTAAGAGCCAGAATTATGCACTTAAATTTGGTATTTTTGGCTCAGGTAGAGTTTCAATTAAAGTCCAGGGCAACTGGATAAGACATTATAACAATTGGGGCTGAGAAATAATAAGGCTTCTCTTTAGTAACATTTCTCTAAATTGCTATTGCCTTCCCATTTTGAGAAAAGTTTCTTTTAGAAAGGAATGGGGAGGATTCTATACAATGCATTAGAGCAAAATTTAAAACTGAAGGCATCGAGTGTCGATTGTCATAGGCATTATTTACACTGATTAACTTATCCTCAAATAAGCCTGCAACTCCTGGAAAAAAGCGTTTTAAATTTTTTTAATGCCTTTGATTTCTCAGTCTATACTAATAATATTTCTCTTCTTAGAGAAACAAATTTCACATATATATATAATGTCCTCTGTATTCAATCAATCAGCTAAACATCAATACTCTTGCCAACTACCATCATCTCAGAGAAATGGCTTGAAGTCGTTAAGTCAATTGCTAAAGAAATGAAAAATATTCAAAATGCATGTGCCAGTCACAAATTTCTTATCAGTGATCTCTTTTAGAGAGAAAACAGTATTTCTATATAAACAACAAAATACCAATGCAAACATTCTGAAATCATCTTGCTGAAATATTGTGCTTTTTTTCCCTTCAAATTTCAGTCTATTGCACATACCTCCTGCAAAGGAAGGCTAATGCATAAGTTCTGATCTTTTCAAAACCAACCATTCAGGAAAAAAATGAAAAGGAGTATCAAAGTAAATGTGCAAATAAAATTGGTGTTCAAAGCATGTTCAAAACATAAGTCCCTAAGACAAAGGAGATATAACTTCTTGGCAGAAAAACAGCCAAGTAACCACCACCTGGTTTTCCCACTTGTCTTTAAAAAGATCTTACTGGGCTGGCCGAGTGGCGCGTTGGTTAGGAATTGGCTTGGGACGCCAGCTCTGAGCAGCAGGGCCGGGGTTCGGATCCCACATTACGGCCAGTGACACTGTCCTCTACAGCTAAGATGGTGAACAACAGCTCGACCTGGAGCTGGGCAGCGGTGAGTCGCCGGTGACAGCGTAGGCTACAGTGAGTGGCTGGGAGCCAGCGTGAGTGGCCAGCAGCCAGGGTGAGCTGCCAACAGCTGCCAAGAGCCGTCCTGAGCGGCCATCCAATGGCAGGGGAGTGACTGCCTCACCCGGGAAGAGTGCAATGATAATACCAACGTGGGCCTGTGAAGCGACGTCCTCCACAACTATACTGAGGAACCAAAGGACAGCTACTTGTGTGTTCCCCTCCCCCAATTTCCCAATAAAATCTTTAAAAAAAAAAAATCTCACTTAGCTAGCACATACACAGAAACCAAAGACAGAAAAAGATTGCAAGCTAACAAAATATTACCACGTGTTGAACTGAGTTTCCCACTCTGCAGTTTTTCAGCTATATTTCCTTTCTATGGGGCAATAATCCGTTCAGGTAGAAAATAAGTTATCGACACACTTTTTCAAGTAACAGTCTGGATGGATATCTTCAGCCTCACAAAACTGGTATAACTGTTATAAGCTGCACGTATTAGAGAACCTAGCATTCAATCTGAGAACTTGGCACTCGCCGCATGTTTAGGGCATGCCGATGTATTTCTTGCATCTGTCTGATCCGGTCCTTCTGCCACATTAAGTTTTGAGGCATAGGATATCTCTGTGTGCCATGCAAGTACCGGTATGGGATTCTCACGTGACAAGCCGTGGCCCTACAGCGAGGCTGCGGCATGGGAGGAAGGAGCATCCACCTCTTTCTCTCAGCACAGTATCGGTAGGCTTCTTTCCGATACTGCTTATCAATATCATCACTGTTTTTCCAGCCTCCAATGATGAAAACGTCATCTTTGTAATAGCAAATGGCTGCTCCTTCGATGCTCAGGACTTCTGGAGGTAAGCTTTCAAGGATCTCATCGGAAACTTGGCTGGCAATTTTCCTTACTGCCTCTTCATTTTCTAGAGAATAAGTCTTGGGACAGCATGATGCTGTCTGATAGAAGTTTGAGTGAACCACGGACATCTGGAAAAAGCAGTAATTGTCAATCAGTGGCAATGACTCCACATCCTGCCACTGTCGCGTCTCCGTATCATAGCAAGTAATTACAGCCTTTAATCCGTCCTCGGTGTCCCGGTCCACAGGAGTCCGGGCGGCGATGTACACAAACCTGTCCTCAATGGCCAGTGCTTTGACATCTCGGAGAATCTTTGGTGCCGATTCCAAGTTGTGCCATTTATCAAGCTCGGGATTATAAACAGTTACATCTTTAAAGCCAGGACTAAAGTTGCCATGTCCTCCAATGCTGTAGAGTTTCCCTTTGACTTCTGTTAGCCCAAAAGAATGCTTCCTGGTCATTAGGCTGCAAACGTGTTCCCACGTATTCAAATTGGGGTTATATCTTTCCACAGTTTTAGCAAACCCTGGCTCCATTGATCCAGCAACATACACATAGGACTCTGTTACTGCTACAGCATGTCCGTCCAGGTGATTATGAATATGGGGCAGGTTTACCCATCGGTCCTCATCGACAAAATATCCGACACATTCACTTAAATAGTCTCCCCCTTCTGACACGCCTCCAATAACCATGATCACATCCATGTTTTGCCCATAGCGAGGTAACAATGAAACATGAGAAGCGGGGTGCTGGAACGTGCCAGACTGTATGTTCTCGGCTCTCAGGGCATGCCTCTCCACAGCGTCCGCCACTAACTTGACGCATACTTCGTTATTAGCCACCAGCCGCTCTGGTTTGACATGCCGAGTAAGGTAAGTGGGTTTCATCTGGGACAATCTGAGCAATTTAAAAAGTTCTTCAAAGTACCTCTCTCTCTCTTCAGCATTTCTCTGAACCCACTTCAGAACCGTTTCAAAGAGAACCTCTTCCGAATCCACTGTAATTTCCAAGTCCGACAGCCAGTCTCGAATGAGGTGGAAAGGTAAAGTATAAAACTCCTCGTCCTGAATTACTTTGTGGAAATTTCTCCGGATCATGTCGGCAGCTTTCAGAGCGAGCTGGCTCAGGGTATACATGTGAGCTAAGCTATGAATGGCCACACAATTAGAGAGATGAAGTTTTTTCTTGAGAAATTCTCCACAAAATTCTTTTAAACGAATTAATAGGAACCTAAAATCAAGAAAAAGAAGGATTTTCAAATGTGCATATTTTATGTAGTTGCATTTTGAGAGCATCTGGATTATACAAATTGGAATGGTTAAGTGTCATTTCACTTTGTGCCCAACATCTGAAAAAAAGCAAATTCCCCCAAATTAAAAAGGACTATGCTGAAAAGTATGTTTAAAAGCATATATAAAATAATCTTCATGTATTTTTAATTATTTATATTATGTGGTTTATATATAAATTATATATTATGCATAATACATCTAATACACTCACACACACACACACACACACACACACACAAAATGGAGTTTTTAAATTATGTAAGGTTTTCCAGAACATATCCTTTAATAAAGTACAAACAATCCCATACTTTATTTTCACTTGAATTTGCCTTGGCAAAGGTGAATCCCAATTCAAACTTGTCGATGTCATTCTGCCCTAATGCTTGGAAAGCACCAGCCTCTTTTTCAGAGAGGCAGGGTCTCGGTGTGAAAACTTGATTAAGCATTGACTACATGGCACAGGGACTGTGGCTCCTAGGGAGTTCTGTTTGCTCAAGTATCAGAAGGAATAGCAGTGGCAGCTGTGTGTCAGAGGTTTAAATCTCTTCACCAGAGCTTTCTACCTGGTTTGCCAGTGAGGGCAGGGGCTGCTGGAGTGGGTGGCGGGGAGGAAGTGGGCTGGAGCTGGGTTCTCACTAAAGCCGGGATGGTAAAGCAAACTCTAACCTCTGAAGAAGCCAGGAAATAAAACAATAACAATAAAAAACACATGTGTAGGGCAGTCCAGGTTAAAAAGAAAGTGGTTTGGCATATAACTGACTAGAAACTGCCCACCTAAATGTTTTTTTTACAGATTTTTATTAAAATATAGCTAACACACAATATTATATTAGTTTCAGGTGTATACCATAGTTATTCAACATTTATAGACCTAAAGAAGTGATTACCATGGTAAAAGTCCAGCAACCATCTGACACCATACTATGCTATCACAATATTACTATTTTCCCTATGCTGTACATTAAAATCATCCCCATGACTTATTTGTTTTATACCTGGAAATTTGGACCTCTTGCTCCCCTTCACCTTTTCCCTCACTTTTTAAACTTTTTCAATTACACTTGATATTCAATATTATTTTATATTAACTTCAGGTGTACAGCATAGTGGTTAGACGTTTATATGTTTTAAGAAGTGATCCCCCTGGGGCCGGCCGAGTGGCATGATGGTTAAGAACTGGCTTGGGACGCCAGAGGGCTCCGGTTCGGATCCCACATATGAGGGCCAGAGACACTGTCCTCTACAGCTAAGATGCTGAATAACAGCTCAACCTGGAGCTGGGATGCTGTGAGTCGCCGGCGGTAGGCTG
>NW_017731832.1:453844-470269 GCF_001890085.2 Hipposideros armiger
AGTGTCACTGGCCCTCATATGTGGGATCCGAACCGGGGCCCTCTGGCGTCCCAAGCCAGCTCTTAACCAACGCGCCACTCGGCCGGCCCCAATTTGTACTTATTAATGCCCCCCTTTTTCTACCTGCCCCCAAACCTCCTTCCATCTGACAACCATCAAAATGTTCTCTGTATCTATGAGTTTGTTTCTGTTTTGTTTGTTTATTCTGTTCTTTAGATTCCACTTATAAGTGAAATCATATGGCATTTGTCTTTCTCTGTCTGACTTACTGCATGCACTCAGCACAATACCCTCGAGGTCTATCCATGTTGTTGCAGATGGGAAGATTTCATTCTTTTTTTTATGGCTGAACTATATTTGTTTAAAATTAAATTAAAAAAAAAAACCCCAAACAGAATAGTTTTAGCCAAATCCATAAATCTGGCAGAATTCAGCCGTGAGGGTGGCCAGTTTGAGACTACTGCTTTAAAAAGAATAAGTCCCCAGAACTGAGAACCTTAAACAATGTAAGGATGACTTCATCAGTCCAGACCTCTCTAATTCAGTAACCATTTGTTGTTACGGTCATTGTGCTTCCTGACTATCCAACAATGACATAAAGATAAATACGATAGGCTCCCTTCGCCCTCTTCAGGGACATAAAACAAAGCCATCTAGACATAAAACAAAGCCAAAGTGGAATAGTAAGAGCTCCAATGGCTCCCAAACATAGGTCTGAGTGCCAGTGTCACTCGATTTCTGGCTCCCCACGCCGGCAAACTGCTATTTTCCAGGTAATTCTGACATATATTCCCTTGGACAGGTGTTTGGAAACACTGTTCTATGAACACAATAGCTATCACATACTAGGCATTTGCCATGTGATAAGAATCGTGCTGGGCACTTCCTATTATTTTTACTGTGCAAGGTAGATATGATCAACAGACCGAATACGGGGTTGGGGGGTCCTGCCTCAAGAGCCAATGGCAGATTAGATGTGATGGCTGCAGGGCACTCAGAACTGCCTAACACAAGGCAGCTTACTCAGCAGCTGACAGATGGAGACAAGAGTTTTAAATAAATTGCCTGGGGCGTTCTCTCTTCACCTCTAACCCCCCAAAAAACAGGGATAAATCTGAAAAACACAAGCTCACATGACAGAAGAAACACATCATGAGTGCAATGACCCTTCCATTTTCATTCAACAAACCCTGCTCTCTTAGATTTATTCCCACTCCACTCCACCTTCCAATGGATGACCCAACCTCAGCTTTGAGAAAACAAAATCAGGCAGAATCTTCATCTTCCCACCGCCCAATTTACCTTCCTGCACCTGTACCCTATACTTTGCCCTCTCTGTCCAACTTTTCCATTTTTAATATAGATTCTATCCTCTTCTTGGTTTCAAGGGCTTTGCTCCTGCAATTTTTCCCTTGCTCCCATAACATCAATTTGTCCCCTTCCACTGATTATTTTTCATCAGCACACAAACATGCTCTAGTATCTCCTATCTTGTGGGGTGGGGGTGGGGGGACCTCCCCTTGGACTCTTCCCCAAACATTTCCATATTTAACACTTTTCTGATCCTCTTTTTAGCAAGATCTAAATGGCTCTCATCAAAGCCATCAAGGACCTCTATTATCACCAAATTCAATGATCACTTAGGGCTGACAGAGTTGACATGACTGGCTACACCCCCCTTGACACCCTTTCTTTCTAGGCTTCCATGAAATCAGTCTTCTCTGCTGGTTCCTCTTTAACATTTTGAAGAACCTCAGGGCTCAGTCCTGCCCCTTCTCTATCTACCCTCTCTTCCTAAGTAATTTCATCCAGTCTCATAGCTTTAATTACCATCTATATGCTAATTTCCTCTCAATCTCTAGCTCCCAATGCTCTGATATCCAAGTGCCTACTCAAATACCTCCTGGACCAAAACCGAACTCTTGATCTTCCTCCCAAACTTGCTTTCCTGCAGTTTTCCACATCATCTTAATAAATAACAACTCCATCTTTCCGATTGCTTGAGTTAAAAAACTAGCAGTCTTTCCCTCACACCCCACATCAAATCAGCAAATTCATCTCCTCTATCTTCAAAAATATGTCTGGAATTGAAGCACGTCTTATCACCTTTACTTCTCCCTCCTCAACCCAAGCTGCCACCACCTCTGGGACAACTTCCTAAATAGTTTCTGCTTCTGCCCTTGCAGCCCCTTCCCCATCAGCCCATCCTTTGTTCAACACAGCAGAATTCTTCAAATCAGATCGCATCATTCCTCTGCCCCAAACCTTCCCATATCATTCAGAGTAAAAACTGAAGTCCTTTCACAGGCGGACAAGGCCCTATGGGATCTGGAGCTATTCCCATTACCACCCTGAGGCCTCTCCTACCCCTCTCACTCTGCATCCCTTTGATCTAGCCATACTGGCCTCCTGCTGCTATTCTTAACCATCCAGACAAGCTCCGCCTTTACACCTGTATCCCCTACCTGGAGCATTCTTTACCTGGCCTCCTTCAGTTCTTTGCAAAATGTCTTCTTCGTGAGGCATCCTCTGTTCAATTAAAAAAAAAAACAAAAAACAGTTCCTCTCCTCCAGCACTTTCTATATGTCCCCACCATGCTTTATTTTTCATCACAGCTTTAACAATCATCCAATATGCTATCTATTTCACTTATTTATTGTCCATCTACCAAATATGAGTGCGACAAGGAAAGGGACTTTTGTCTGTTTTGTTCACTACTGAATCCCCAGCACCTTAGAACCCAGTGTCTGATCTGGTGCATAATAGATACTCTGTAGTGTAGGTATTTGTCAAAATAATGTATCTGTAACATAATACTGCTGAAAAAGACTCCTGTGTAAATGGCATTCACCTGCCTCCTAGCTAGTCTCTGGAGCAGCCATTCGTACCCCCTCATTCCATTTTCCACAGCAGCAGAATCATCTTTTGAAATATTTCAATCAGACAATTTCTTTACCTAGCTTCCCATCATCACCCAGTAAAATCCAAACTCCTGTTCCTACGCATTTCACACACCCTTCTCCTTTCACCCACTAGATCCAGCCCCACTGGATTTTTCTTTAGTTTTCTAAGCTAAACTGGATCCTGCCTGGAGGCCTTTGCGATATCTGCCTGGAATGTTGACTCCCCATCTTTGCACCGCCAGTTCTTCCTTGCCTTTTAGAGGTCGGTTTAAATGTCACCTCCTCGGAAAGGTCTTTCCTCTAACCACTCACTATCCTTCCATTCCTTTTTCATGTCAACACACCACTTATTATAGGAGGACTTTCTTTTTCATTGCCTTTGTCCCTCCACCTGGAATCGGAGGTCCCGAAGGTCGCCCTCGCCGGACGAGCCGGCTGCATCCTCAGTGCGGGCCCAGAGCACACAGCAGGCGCTCAATGAGTGAGAAACGAACGCATTTCCTCAGGGCTCTTCCTCAGGGCTCTCTCTCTGGGGCCCACCCGTAGGCACTGCCCTCCCCGCCTTCTCCAGCGCCCTCCCTGGATGCGGCCCTCGGGCGGCCAGCATCTCCACCTCCCGCCTACCTGTCCGCCAACTCCAGCACCTCGTGCACGCTGCCCGTGCTAACGCGGATGCGCCCGGTGTACATGTATTCGATAACGGCTTCCACCGTGTCGGGTTCGGGCCCGGGCTCGGAGCTCCACTTGCGCATCTCCACCCGGCCCGAGCGGGACTCGGAGAACTGGCCCGAAAGCAGGGGCGTGAAGTACTCAGTGGCGGCGGCCAGCACCGAGCGGTGGGCCCGGAACTCGCGGCCTCCGGCACCACCAAAGCACAGCGTAATGTCGCAGAAGAGGCCCTGGCGCCGCTGCTCGTTCTGCCTCCACGACAGTTCCGAGCAGTGAGAGCTGCACTCGAAATCCTCGGCCTCCGGGCCCGGATCGCCCCCGTTCGCCTCCAGGGCAGATAAGCCGGGCCCGGACCCGAAGTCTACCGTGCCGCTGCCTCTGACTTCGGCAGCCAGCCCCGCTGAGCCGCCGGCGGCTGTCTCCATGCTCTCCATCTCTAGCACCTGCAGAGATGCAGCCGCAGCTGCGGCTGCCGCGGCCGCAACCGCCGCAGCCGCCATCTTGACGACAGCGCGCCCGGTGGCCGCAGTCTCAGAACGATCCAGCCGTTCTGGTGCGACACAGAGGGATTCTGGGAATAAATAGTGAGCGCGGGGCGGAGCCTATCGGCCACGGGTTCTGCGCACGCGCCACCGCGCCCGACAGCCGCCGTCCAACCTTGGGTAAGGCTCAACTAACTGTACAGCTCTCCAGTTATGGTTGCTGGACCCGAGGTTTCCCATATCTCGGTGTGAGTGTGGTGGTGGCATGTGTCCTTCCCCTCAGTGAGTAGCATGCTCTTTGTAGTTATTTTGTAAAATAAAAGCCACGTTAGACCATCACCCACTGTTAGTGTCTTGGGTGGCAACATAGGATTGTTATTTAAAGATTTAAATGGGTTTGGAGTGAAATTTTAAAAAGAAAAAAGGACTTGAGACCGAGCCCCAGCTAAGTAGATGAGAGTGCGCAAGTAAGTTACTTGTTCTCTCTGAACTAATTTATCTTCTAAAAACAGGAATAATACCTACGTTGGAAGATTGCTGTGGATTAAAAGATGATGCTTAAGTGTTTTGCATAGTATTTGGGTCATAGCTACTTTTCCCTATATATACTTGTTTTAAATAATGACCACAGCCACTTTTTGGTTTTAAGCGAGGAAGTGGCTCAATTAGTTTTAAAAAATGTCACTGGTGGCTGCATAGAGAATGGACTGTAGGGGGTCAAAAGTAGAACTAGGGGCACAAGTTAACAGACCAGACATGAATCCATCAGAGGGATAATTAAAGGGAAAATTGGGTGGTAATTAGACTTATTGTGATCATTTCACAGTGTTTACAAATATCAAATCATTATGTTGTACACCTAAAACTAATATGTTGGTTTACTTACTTAAAGAAATAAAGAAATAAAATAAATCGACAGGGCTTGGCAGCTAGAGAAGTAGAAGAAAGGATGACTCCCAAGTTATGGGCTTTGAGTATCTGGGTCGGTAGAGCTTTGGTTCCCATTCACTGAGAAAGATGGAAATGCAGATTTAAGGGTGGGTATTTGTTTTTGGAAAATAGTGCTTTGATTTCTTTTTTTAAGGATTTTATTGGGGAATTGGGGGAGGGGACTAGCCAAGTTGTTGTTCTTCAATCTTTGTTGTGGAGGGCGCCAGTCGCCATCTGGCTTCCCATTAGCAGCTCATGGCCTCTAAGCTCAAGGTGCTGTGTTCAATCTTAGTTTCGGGTGGGCGTAGCCACCATTTCACGCGGGAGTTGAACTGGGCAGCCTTGTTGTTAAGAGCGCACACCCTATCCACTGAGCTGCCTGGGCAGCTCAGCTCAAAGTGCCGAGTTCAGTCTTAGTTGCAGGTGGGCATAGCCCACCATCGAACAGCAATCTTGTTGTTACACCAGCTAAGCCATCCTGCCACCTGTTGGCAGCTCAGCGACAGCTCAGCTCGGGCACAGTGTCACTGGCTCATGTGGGAATCGAACCAGCGGCCCTGTTGCTCAGAGCTCGCATTCTTAAGCCAACCTTTTTTTTTTTTTTTAAGATTTTTATTGGGGGAATTGGGGGATGGAAACAGTGCTGGGGAATTGGGGGAAGGGGAACAGACAAGTTGCTGCCTTTTTGTTCTTCAGTCTAATTGTGGAGGACGTTGCTTCACTGGCCCAAGTTGGCACCATCGTTGTGCTCTTCCCGGGCGAGGCAGATCAGTCGCCGCCTTCTGGACTGCCGCTCACTCTGGCTGCTGGCTACACACGGTAGCCCATGGCAACCCACTGCAGCAGGGGCTGCAGCCTACACCTTAGCAACTCACAGCAGCCCAGCTCCAGGTTGAGCTGTTGTTCAGCATCTTAGCTGTAGAGGTCAGTGTCACTGGCCCTCATATGTGGGATCCGAACCAGGCCCTCTGGCGTCCCAAGCCAGCTCTTAACCAACGCACCACTCGGCCAGCCCCCTTAAGCCAACTCTTAACCAACTAAGCCACTAGGCTGGCACTTGATTCTTTTTTAAAGTGGATTAACATTTTTAAAACTACATGTAGTAAAATTATTATAAAGTACACTTCAGAGGAATGCAGATGAAAGAGGTATGTATTCACTGTTACTATTTATTTAAATCAAACTACGATAATACAGAGAAGAGACTGAGGTGGCAGCTGCCCAGAATCTTTGTGGATTACAGATGCAAACTGACTGGTGACGATGAGTCCACATTCGAGTAAAAGACAAGTCAGTTGCATAAATACAGAGAACATAAGACACAAGACATTTCACAGCTTTTTGCTTTGCATTTCCATTTTAAACATGTATGTTACACCTTTACATTTTAAATTACTACCCCACATATTTTGTGACAATAGCTAAGGATGCAATGGTTTCATCCCCCTGACAGAAGCAGACTTTAGTTAGGTTTGCAACATGGAGCATTTCAGTGGGATATCAAACAAACCCTTCACATATAACATACAAAAAGATCCTTAAAAAAAAAAAATCAGACTAATACAATGCTCTTCATGTTATATGAACAGGAAGAAAGGGAATAGGAAAAACAAGACATTAGGGGTGCTTTAAATGTATAGTATCTTGAGGTCTTAAAAGTTTAATTCCCTTCCTCTAAGGGAAAAAAAAATTTTAACTAATGCAAAAAAAGACAGCATCATAACGCCCTACCAGAAGGAAAAACACTACCCTGACAACGCTTAGATGCTTTTACATTAATAAATACAGCAGGTAGGTAGCAGAGCAAATGTCACAAGTATTGGCTTGGTTTTTTTATTTCTATGCTTATAAAAAAAATATTAAGCTTCTTTGTGGACTGAACAGTGTTAGCCTGTGGGTGTTGGTATTTGGTGCCTGTACACCAGTGGCTGTTTATATTCCAGGCCCATCCTATAGCAAGCTCCAGCGCCAGCTGTCTGCGCACTTTTTCCCAGTGGGGAGGAGTTCTTGTCTTCACTTGACTGTAGCAGGGTTCCTGGCTCAGTTACATGCTCATGTGTTCCGGGAGAACATATGAAATATCATCCCATGGGTGACGATACAGCCCCTGCTTCAGCCTCTTCTGATCAAGATAGTGTCCTAAAATGGAGCAAAATTGCATCTTTTTTGTTAAAGAGTTTGTGAACTTGTTCAAGTTTGGCGAAGGAGACAGGATAAGGGAGGGAAATCTTTCTAATACAAAATGATAGCTACAAAGAAATGGGGAAGTAAACCCAGATCCATTCCATAGGTAGATGCTAGGCTTGGTAAAAGGGAACTGTTGGATTTAATTCCATTGTCCTGGGCTCGCAATCAAAGTCATTTCCAAGAACAAAGGAACAAAGATAAGGGGCAAGGGAAAGAAAGGCAGGATTAGGAACAATGAATAAATCAATGTGACATCTCTTTTGTAGAAACTTCCCACATGAGTAAGTGGTGTAGCTGGGCCATGTGGTAAAAAAGAATCCCCCCAAAACTCTTAAAACAATAACAAACAACAACAAACTCACCAATGAAGCCCATACTCCTTCCTAGCACAAAGATGCCATTAAGGGCTCCAATGTCAATATATTCATCAGCTTCCTCCCTGCAACACAAGCAATGTGTAGTTGTAAAATGGCTCACATGACCGCCCTCTTCCCCAAGAGGGTACGACTGTCTGCCCAGGAATGAAAGGCCAGCTCTGATTTTACAGTGGAAAAGGGGTGCTCTGGGTGGCAGGAGTAGAGGCAGTTTTTTCCTTCTTCATATCTCTCTATTTTTTAAGTCCTCTATAATGAGCATGCATTGCTTTTAGAGTTGGGAGGGAACAACAAAAATCAGTAAGCATTAGGAAGAAGCAAAGGGCTGCAAAGCTCACCGAGTAAAGGACCCACAGTTTCTAAGCATGTCTACAAATGCAACTCCGATGAAGCCATCTACATTCAGGATAAGGTTTGGTTTCTGGGAAGGCAAAAAATTCAAAGCATTTATCACGATTTCTCATTTGTTTGCTTATAATTTTCCTACTACTACCATACTATGCATTCTGATCACCATTTAAAATCCTCCCATCAAAACATCCCATTTGGTTTGAAGAGACTGTCATACTTATTAGTTCAATCCCCACGGTCTAGCAAAGGACCTGACACCTAGTTGACACTTGGTACATGTCTGCTGAACTTCAGTTAAGCAACAGAAATAAAAATTTTCCAGAAACCCAGGTTTGACTTTAGCTGCACAATGAAAAGGTAACCTGGTTCTCTCCTTTCTCCCAAGAAATCCACCCTAAACTGTGATTCAGGAATTAGGGACATTTTTCTTTTTTACCTTCGAGGTGGTAATCTTCTCCACTTCCAGCGCATAGTCGAGCAGGGGGGTGGCAGGGAAGTGCTGCTTGACGTAATCTTTAAGGATCTGCACTCGCATGTCTGGGTTGTTTATCTAGAAAGTGACCCAGAGTTACAGAGGAATCTGCTCTAACCCTGCTGTTAAGGGATGTTCATGCTCATGTCACAGGTAGACACCACTGTGCATTTCATATCCAGGTGTTTCAGGGATCTGATCCACGTGTATGATTCCATGTAGCACAGGTTATGACACTGCTGTGGGGCTTAAGGTTTTTAAAGTCTTTTCATATTTCATTTGGGCCTCAAAACAGCCTTTGCAGGTTCTCTTTAACGTTACAAACAAGGTACTGTGACTTGGAGATGTAGCAATGGGTCCTACTGTGTTAAGCCGCAGGGGGCTGAGGCTCGCCCACTCTCCAACCAGAAGTCTCATGTACTAGCCACTAGCCATGCTGCCCACCAGCTCAGCAGCCTGGTCAAGCTGTAACCAAGTCCTACACTAAGCAAGCACCCCTGAAATTTTAGGAAAAACTCTAGGCTGTCGGTGAATGGAGATGAACCATCTGTTAAGACCTACAATCTGTAAGTGGGGGAGTGAGATGGTTTAGGCACACGCCAAATCCCAATGCCACTGTGGCCTCCCTCAGCAAAGAGACACATGAGGTCAGTATGGACTCCAGAAAGGAAGGAGCCTGAAAGACTGTGGCAGCCCAGGTCTGACGTTGAGAAAGAGGCCCTGCACGGTGAACTGGAGAAGTGCTATCTGCTCGGGAGCTGGGTGGCTGAGCAAAGCTCTGCTAAGCCTGGATGGAATGACCCTCAGAACTGACCACCTCCTCGGCTCTAGTGCAGTTCTTGCTCATCAAGCAACCTCTGCAGGTCAGCCCACAGCTGGCTGAGCATTTGGATGTCTGAGAGGGGGTGTTCCAGATCACATGCATGACCCTCTTGTATGAATGTGAATCACACACCCCGCCTTGACCAGCGGAATGACTGACTAAATGAGGTTTCTGGAGCTGCAGGGCCAAGGACCCCGAGGCAAAGGGTCCTACAAGGAGCTGCCCCTAAGGCCCTGATCAGCTTCCGTTACCTCTTCTCTTTCCCTTTGATTTCAGGACACACAGGACTACCTGCCTTATTAACTTTAAAATACATGCCCTCTGGCATTTGCCAATCAGGTCTGGTCTTATATTATTGCTTTTCCTGACCCATTGACATCAGGCTTAACCATGTGACTTGCTTTAGCCAATGAAATTCAAGTGAAAATGAGCTGTGCAACTTCCAAGCAGAAGCTTTAAGAGCTTTTATGTGGTTCTGCCATGACTTTTCTTCTAAGGTGAGACGAGCATATGCCGGATAAGGGCTGCTCCTTCAGCATAGGCGACAGAGAACAGAGCCACAGCCAACCCACTGTGGTGTAGGGTGAATAAGAACAAAACTTTTCCTGTAAGCCATGGAGATTTTTGGAGTTGTGTGTTACTGCAGCATGCAGCATCCTCTAGCCCAGGGGTCGGCAAACTGTGGCTCACGAGCCACATGCGGCTCTTTGGGTACGTTCCATCTCAAAAGTTTGCTAACCCCTGGAAGAGCCAACCTTGTCCCTCCCAACAATTTAAATATTATTTGAGAGCCATAAATATATTTTTACATAATCACCATTATGTAAATAATATCCTTTAAAAATTTTATAAATGAAACTATGATAGTTTGGTTTTCATTTTCAATTTTACTTCAGAGCCATATGTACGCACCCAAAGAGCCGCATGTGGCTCGCGAGCTGCAGTTTGCTGACCCTTGGCGGCTCTTCCGTCTCAGAAGTTTGCCGTCCCCTGATCTAGCCTAAGGGAACCAATATGTCCCCATAACCCTAAACTTCACCCTTTCTCCTATAAGGTTCATTTGGAAAGCTAAAGTTACCAAGTTACCAGCTCATCGTATTTTCACACTGCAACTGAACACAATAAAAACTGTTTAAGGGCAATCTGTATTACAATGTTGGCATTTGTCAACACATCCAAGGCTTTGCCTGGGCGTTCCCAGCTAAATCGAGGCCCTCTCGTTCCCATCCACCCTGTAGATCCATTCCCTTCAGGATGGCAACAGCTTACCGACTTCACTCGGTGACCGATGCCCATGATCAGTTTTCCTTCCTTCTTCATCTTGTTCACAAACTCCATGGGAATAATGCCACTGTCAAAGGCTTTGCTGAACATCTTGGCTGCTGCATCCAGGGCACCCCCAAACCGGTCCCCCTGTGGGAGAAGCAAGCCCATGTTGCCCTGAGCTCTAAGTGTCTCCTTCAACTTCGCAGACCAATCTGGCATGCCCTGAATGGCCCCAGTGCAGGGTCTTACACGCCAGGGCTCCTTGTGGGACCCTGCTGGAGCCAAGCAGCATGATGCCAAAGCCCAGTGTCCCCACTGTGCATATCCCAGGATGACGGTACTCACAATGGTGAGCAGCCCCGAGGTGAGGCTGGAGACCAGATCCTTGCCAGCCCGAGCGCAGATGATGGTGTTGTGAGCCCCGGACACGGCTGGCCCATGATCAGCCGTCACCATCAGGCACATCTCAATGAACTGGCAGGAGTACTTGGGCAACCTAGAGGAGGGTGAGTGTAGGGACAGGGAAAGGAAGGTGGGAACAAGGGTGAGCCGCTGAACAGGCGATACGCTGACAAGGCCATGCTCCTCCTTTCTCCCATCTCCCTAAACGAGTCTCAAATTCAGGAAGGGCAGCAGCCTGCCACTCCAGGTCTAGAACTACCTTACAACTCTGGGGCAAAACCTCCCGATTCTTGAGCAGCTCTGGACTTTGCTGATATCAAATACTGCTTTCTACTTTAGGTTTTAAAAAAGTTTTTATTCGGGCCGGCTGAGTGGCTCAGTTGGTTAAGAGCTCGCTCAAGACTTTGAGCTTTGAGCAACAGCGTTTCGAGTCCCGGCCCGAGCTGAGCAGCCACTGAGCTGCCAACAGGTGGCAGGATGGCTCAGCTAAAAAAAAAAAAAAAAGTTTTTATTCAATTTATTGAGGGATGACATTGGTTAATAAGATTATATAAGTTTCAAGAACACAGTTCTATAATACATCTCTATGTAGCATTTTGTGCTCACCACCCCAAGTCAAGTCCATTTCCGTCACCGTTATCTTTGACCAACTCTACCCTCCTCTACTTGCCCCAACTCCCCTTCCCCTCGGTTAACCACCATACTGTTGTCTGTGTCTATGAATGTTTGTTTGTTCATTTGTTGCTTGTTTTATATCACGCAAGTGATATCATATGGTTGTCTTTTTCCACCTTATTTCGGTTAGCATGATATTCTCAAGTTAAATACTGCTTTTAAAATAGTGAGCAAGCAGGATTTGAAATCTCTTCTTTAGTCGGCAGTTTTCAGCATGAGTTGCTGCAACGGGATTTGACCTGTATTGGTAGCTACCCTCTACGGACCAGACAGAGAGGAGGTGAGGTCCCTGTCCCTTTCACAGGCCTACGGCCTCCTCCAGGGTTCAACCTACCAACTGATTAAGAATGTAGTCTGGAGACACAGGGATGCAAGAGGAGGGTAAAACCTGCTCAGGTGCCCCAGGAAGAGCCCAAAGCAAGACCAACACCCAGCTCTCTGCAGGTGAGGGCATGACTGTGAATCATGTACTCTCTGGCTCCCTTGCCCAGCTATCTGTCCCAGAGGAGGGTTAAGCTTGGGAATTGCAGAGAAAACCAATTTTAGGTCACATTAAGGCTGATGATACGAGATCCTGTATGCCTGTTCAGCAACTCCACCAGGCTTGTACTCTTTGAGCTACCAGATCCGCCCAGATCTCCCCTTCTCTAAAAGATCTCCACCTTTCTCTACAAAGGCCCGAATTTACTCTGCCCTATGTCTTTAAAACTTTCCAAGGGAAAGGGTCTGATCCAAGAACCCTGATGAGGTCATGCTTTCTACCTCGCTTGGTTTAGACTGGCCTTTCCATCTTTGGACGACTTAGGAACAGCCTGTATTTCTTTCCTCTGGCCTCACAATTGATCCGTGGCCATAAAGACTGACCCTGGACATATTCCCCAAGGCTGCCCACCCCCGCTCCCGTCGGGAAAATCACTAACTGAGTCCCAGAGCCCCACCATCTTCTGCCCTCCACGCCTCACCTTCTCTGGAACCAGAGGAGGCCGAGGACCCCGCCGATGCCCATCTCTTCCTTGAAGACCTCGGTGATGGGCATGCCCGCATAGATGAGCTCCTGTCCTCGCTCGTCGCAGATGCTGGTCATGAACGAGGCAGGTTTGCGGATCAAGCCCAGCTCCTGAGCAGGGATGGGGGCAGAGACAAGCAGCACTGTGGTGACCACAGAGATTTTTCCTGGACTGCCCCCCAGTCTGTGCTCTCAGAACCAGTGTCCCAGGAATGTCTTGAATTCTGGTGGCCAAGTAACAACCCTCAGACAAATCCCTCCAAGAGAAAGAAGTGCAAAAGCCCTTTTATTGGATAATTTTGGACAAAGAAAACGGGAGCGCCACACCCACGGCACCTGCTCAGGCTCAGCCCCTGTTCTGTTTTTACTAAGCGTCTGCAGGGCCAGGCGGTACACTAAGCGTTTGCATCCGTCGGTTCACTCTAACCTCACAAAGGAGAATCACTCCTCGTGTTATAGCAGAGGAAATGAAGCCTAGAGCGGCTCAGAAACCAGCCCAACATCATTCGGCCAAGAAATGGAAGAATGAATCCAAAGAAAACATTTTTAAACACCTCACATACAGCTACCAACCCCCCACCAAAAAATAATGAGGCACATGGCTGTAGAAATGGGGGACCCCCTCAAAATGTCCTTTCCCCAGGGGAAGGGACTGAACTCCTGAATTTCCCGCTTCCAGAGTTGGGTCACATAGGGGTGTCATCAGCCAACACTGTCCAAGCCCATTTCTTCTATTACCTAACCCTATAAACTTTTATTAAAAGATGCTTTTAACTTATGTCTTAATTACAAAAGTAACATGAGTACATTCTCCTTTTTAAAAATTTAAAATGGAACAGATCAAGTTATGTCTCCTTTGACCTCCACCCCTACCTTGGTTTTCTGCCTTAGTGTTTGTTAGTTTAGTGGACGTCTTTCCAGACCTTTCTTTCTCTACTTTTATTGACATGCATACATAGACATGGAGACTATACTTTTGTGTGCATATATTTTTCATGATCATAATAGATACACTGTCCTATAATGTGCTGTTTACTTGGTGAATTTGACCTCTATGAACATCAGCACGCACATAGGTCTGGTTCATTCCTCTTAATTGCTATATAGTATCCCATCATATGACAATATCACCATGTAGCTGTTCCTCCACTGATAAATATCATCTAGAAAAATATTCTTGAACATGTTTCTTTGTGTGTATTTGCAAATATTTCTCTGAAGTAGTTGTCTAGACATGGAATTGCTGGACCACAATGTATGAGCACTTTTAAATTTGATTCATATTAGCCAACTGCCTTTCAGAAAGGTTACGTCAATTTCCAGTCCTAACAACAATGAATGAACGCACCAGTTTCCCCAAACCTATACAAACACAGCATGTTGCCAAAGAAATGTTTTTTTTTAATCTTTGTTGGCTTGATAGGAGAAAAACTGGTATCACAGTTTTTACTTTGGTTCCTTTTATGAGTGAGGTTGAGCATTTTTTCATGTTGAAAGGCCATTTCCTACCCATTTTTCAAATGGGTTATAAGTCTTTTTAAAATTGATTTTTAAGAGTCCTTATATATTAAGAAAATTAGCTCCTCATCTATGCTCCTTAGGCAAGTATGCAGAGTGGACACTCTACTTCACCCTGAAATCTTTTAGGAACCACAAAAACTCTAGGGGACATTGTCTGCTCCAGCCTGTTTCCAGGTCAGGCCACCCAGCTATAGGGGGTACAGCCTGCCTTCTGCCCTGTTCAGCCCTGCATTTGTTCTACCCATTGGGCAGAAGGGGCCACCTCACAAGGTCCAGCATATGAAGAGGGGGTGGAATCCAAGAGTCAGTCACCCGGTTCTCCTGAGCCCTTGGGGAAGCCTCCCTCGATGGCATGGTTAAGAGCCCAGGGCAGTGATCATGCAGTTGCTCTTACTATTAGGGCGGCCTATTTCAGGGGTTCACATCAACTCAAAACCTACCACCTTAGCCCCCAAATCTCCGTTGCCCACACTGCTAAGGACACACATGGCACCTACCCTGGCCCAGGAGTAGTCCATCGGCACTGTTGGGGGCGGCACCTCCTGAGCAGGTACAATGGCCCCTTTGGCCACGAGATCCTCGTACACAGATCTGGGAGGCAGGGGAGGGGCAGAAGAAAAGACACCCATGAGGATTTTTCTTCTGGGCGCTTCTAAGCTATCCCAAGAACGCTCCTCCATCTAACCCCAAACACTTTAGGTTTCCCAGCTACGTACCCTCTTCCTGTCAGTGACTTACTCTTACCAATTAAGATTCCCCAAAACTAAATGAAAACAGGTTCTGGCCAAGACCCCCCCAGCCCCCCATTCCAACCCCCTCTGAAAGCTGAATCTGGAGGCCACAGAAGAACAGAAAGGAGGAATGGGAAGATACAATAAGATATACAACAACTCTTTATCCAGCGATTAGAGGTGACGCTTTCTAAATGTTTCTATGCTCATCTCTCATTTATGGCCAGCCAAGTAAGAGGGTTCAGAAACTGAACATGTTTTACTTAATATCAGCCTGAACGGCCTCTAACTGGTGCTTCTACAAACAATACAACAAAAGCCAAAGAGAAAGAAAGGATTTTGGACCATGTGTACAGCTGTGCTAGAAGCCTGAGAGGGACCAGGAATCTCAGACACGTTAGGGAGGCTGCTGTCCTCAGGAGGGATTTGGGAAGGGATGGGGAGGCTGGCACGCTCCCCAAGGCCCACTTACTGGATGATTTCTCCGAGCTCATCAAAGCTCCGGGGAACAAACACTCCTGCCTCCTTCAAAGCCTGGTTCTTGGCTACTGCAGTTTCCGAAGCCTGATTGGCACAAGCTCCAGCATGGCCAAACTGTACCTGGAAGAGAAAGGAGAACAGTGTGACTGGCCTTGTCCATGTCCCGAGAGGGAACAGAAGGCTCCTGGAAAATGTCAGCACTCCTTACAGATCGGACCCTGCGAAACACTCTTCACGAATCACTTCATTCAAGCCCTAAGCAGGTACGATGGATGACTCAGGTTAAGCAGGAAACTGAGGCACCCAGACATTCAGGAGCTCTCAAGGTCACACAGCTGCTGTGTACTGGAGCCTGGAGACAAAGCCTGGCAGCCTGACTCCACAAAGCCTTCATTCAGCTTCCCCTGGGGCAGTGCTCAGGATGAAAGGACAGCGGTTAGTTTTGAGCAACAGATGAGAAGTGAAGTCACAAAGTGGAATCCTCAGGCTGAACTGAGCTCACAGACATGATCTGAATGTCCTGCACGCACTTTTTATAAAATAGGTACAGTATTAAAAAAAAAAATTTTTTTTTTCATGTAAAAATATGAACTCCCAGCTTCTTTGAAAAAGTCAGGTTTTGCAACCACCCTAGGCCTATATTCCCACATAGCAAGTTACCTGGAGCCAGTGAGCAATTGCCATCTTCCACCTGAGCATGCACCTTGGTGCACGACAATTCCAATGGAATATGGGAGCTGACTGACTAGGAAGTGAGTGAGAGGGAAGAGAAAACCAATGTCTTTGATGATGCAATGGGGCAAATGAATTTACCTAGTGAAACATCGGGTACAAAACCCTGACGTAGAGATGGGCATGGCGGGTAATCAGAATCACACCTAACCTGGTTAAATAACACCATGTCCAGGCACATTTCTAAGAGCTTTAATCATTTAATCTTTCAGTAGCTATGATGATTTCCTACAGAAAAAGGAAATGGAAGCACACAGGGATCAAGTAACTTGCCCAAGGTCATACAGGTAACATGTGGAAGCATTTGAACCCAGGCAATTTGGCCTCTGACTGGGCTTTTTTTATTTTATTATTTTTGTTTCTGTTTTATTTTTTCTCCAACTGTACTGTTAGCCACTAAATATAATAAAAGGGGCTTTA
>NW_017731832.1:472054-478409 GCF_001890085.2 Hipposideros armiger
CCCTTCCCCTAATTCCCCAGCACTGTTCCCATCCCCCCAATTACCCAATAAAAAAATCTTTAAAAAAAAAAAAAAAAGATAAGAGGATTCTTTAAACTGAAGCAAGGGGCTGAAGTCTGGCTTATCATACGCAGCAGGAGACAGCTCAGTGTTTATATCTAACGTCTGTTATATGCTGGACTTATATGCCACCAGGCGTGTTCACATGCCAAACAAACCTCCTCTCCTTCTATGGCCTCTCCCCACACAGAACTTCCCACCATGCCCCTCCCCAGCTCTGCACCTGGGGTGTCCTCTCCCTTCCTAGCTTCCTTTTTGCTCAACAAACACTTTCTCAATGAAGTCTTCTCAAGTCCTCCAGACAGCAGATAGCTCCCACTCCAAGTAGGGACTCAGAGCCTAGTTCTCGCCTTTGTCTGCTGACAAGTTTGTCTCCTCCAACTGGATTTAAGCCCCTAGAAAGCAGGGCCCCGGCTACACCCTGTAGTAACCAAGTAAGTAACAAACGTTCATCAAGGGAACCAGCTGCTTATAAAGGTGACCACAGTTCACCTCAAATGCCCCATCTCTTGGCTTCCCAACTCCCCGACCAGGAGCGACCTGCCCTGGTCGCCGTACCTCGGAGGAGAACATGGTGGCACAGGTCCCAATGCACCAGCAGACCACAGGCTTGGTGAGGCGGCCCTCCTTGATGCCCCGGCAGATCTTATACTCCTCAGTACCCCCTATCTGCAAAGGAACAGGGAACAAGAAAAAGCCGGTGTGTTAGGGGCACCCACCCCAAGGTGCTCCAAGAGCAGCACTGCGGCAGGAAAATCTGCCCACCCCCCCAAAAAAAATCAGGCACTCAAGTGTCCTGAGTTACAACTTGGCTAAAAAATGAGGGGACAACGACTTGGCCCAAATAACAGCCTGGAAGACAGAGTGGATGCCAAGAAGAACTGTAAAAGGACAGCAAATATCCTAGGGGAGCCCGAGACTCCCCTTTCTTGATGTAAGGGTGTAAGATGATTTAGGACCAGACCCAATCAGAGGCAAAACCAAGGATGGGATGAGGTTATAGGACTCCCCCAAATTTAAAAAAACACACTTTTTATTTTTTATAGCTACCCACTGTCCACCAGGTAGAGCATGGCCAGCCAGTACAAAGCTTTACTGGCACTAAAATGTCTTGTGTCACCAAGAAGCAAGAACTCCGTTTTCAGGAACAAACACAGCAGTGTTAAAAGTGACACCCTCTAGGTCCCAGAATCTAAGGGGTGGGATTACACCAGGGACTGTCACCATAAATTATATATAACCAAAACGCATGCATTTTTTAAAAACTGAGATCATCCGTAACTTTTACAATCATAAAAATTTTAAGGTTTTTTTCTTTAAATAACTCACCTCTCCAAGAACCACAATCATTTTGACTCCTGGAGTATCCTGGTAACGTAACACATGATCCATAAACGTTGAGCCGGGATACCTGGTGAGAACAGGTAGGGCACGTGGGATCAGGAGCAGGTTCGGGGAGGCGTGTGTTCAGGTGTGGGAAGCATGCTTAGACTAAGAACGGGTTTTTCGTAGGTGTGGATGCCCAGGGATGCTTAGGAATAATGGGGGGTGGGAGGAGGCAGTTAGGTGGAACCCAAGGGAAGAGAAGGGAAGGAAGGGGTAATAAGGTGTTAATAAGAGGTTTGCTAGGTGCTAAGAGATGCGTGGAGAGCGCACGTATGGTGGTTTTAAAATATGTCCACAAATTCTTGACTATGGGTTGGATTTAATGATTAGCTTCTCATAAACAAAATGTGGTTAAAGTGCTTCTATGATATTGACTCTCCTGAGGCTGGTTTATAATAAAAAGAATAGCTTCTTTCTGGCACTCTCTCTTGAATTGCTCCCTTTGGGCAAAGCTGGGCACCAAGTCCTCAGGACACTAAGCAGCCTGTGGAGGGGCCACAGAGGGAAGAGCCCGTCTCGCCTCAGGCCCACCTTCAGCTGACTGCAGCCCTGCTCACATCTGAATGCAACCCTGAGGACAAAAGTTTCTTGTTGCTTGAAGCCACTATGATTTGGGGTAATTTTTCTTTTATATAGCAATGTATAATTAATACATAATGTGCCAAGCTATTCCCCAGGATGGCAAGCTACTGCTAGAAGGTCTATATATATTTTTGTTGTTGTTGTTTAATTTTCTACTGTCACATGAGTTTGTTTGCAAAAGGATTACTTAAGGCCAAGCAGGCTTCTCTGCAGATCTCCATGTGCTTTTGAGATGCTCAAGAGAATTATGAATCGTGAGAGCACAGAATGACAAGCAGCACTGCAGACTCATCCGACCCAGAGCCTTCGGTCAGGGAGCACCCGGGGACCAGGGTTCCCCAGGCCATGCTCCTAAAGGCCTGGGCACAATCTTTCACCCAGGTGTTTCATCTGAAATGACCTGGGAGATCCAAGGGAACTGACAAGGTGTCTCGCTCCCAGCAGCTTCTGGCTCTGAGCCAAACAGTAGAAGTAGTAATGGTAATAGTAAATAATAATGATAACCAGCAATGGCTAATATTTATAAGGTATTAAGTACTACTGTTTATTGTTCCCAACAAAAATAATGAGGACACTATTTGTGAAATAATAAATACTACATTGGTCTCTGCTCCCAGTTCCTGGCACACAGCTCCTACAACCCCTGTGATCTCCTAAATAACAGGGGTGCTAGGAGCATCTTTTGTTCTAGTACTTGGTTTTAACCCCGGTCCCTGACCCTGGGCTCCTGACACCTTTTAGTTTCCTGAGTAATGGAGGTGAGAAGAGCATCTTACAGAGAGCTCCTTACAGAGGGCTCCCAAATCCTGGGTGATAAGGAGTAGCTTCTGCTCTAATGAGGCAAGTCTTGGTAGGCTCCTGGATGGGGGCTGGTCACCAGTAAGGCAAGGCCATGATTAGAAGCTTGGCTGAAAGTTCCAGAGCAGGGAGAGGGACTGGAGACTGAATTAATAATCCATCATGCCTACGTGATGGAGACGCCACAAAAATTCCTCAAGTATGGGTACTGGGGAGCTTCTGGGTTAGCGAGCACACCAAGGTTAGAGCACCCGGAGAAGGCGTGGAAACTGCGTCCTGCCCCCCCATACCCTGCCCTATATATCTCCTTCATCTGGTGGTTCCTGAGTTGTATCCTTTTATAATAAACTGGCAAGCTAAGAAGTAAACTTTCCCTGAGTTCTGTGAGCCATTCTAACAAATTATTGATCCCAAAGAGGGGGTTGTGGGAACGCCTGATTTATTGTCAGTCAGTCAGAAGTACCAGAGGCCTGGACTTCAGATTGGCATCTCAAGTGGAGGCAGTCTTGTGGGACTGCGCCCTGAACCTGTGAGAACTGATGCAGAATGGAACTGAACTGTAGGGACCCCCAGCAGGCACCTGCAGAAAACTGGAGAGCTGCTTGGTGTGGGAGAAAAACCTCTGCATTTGGTGAGAAGAAATGTGTGTGTGGCAGCAGTAGAGAGTAAGGGACTAGAATTTTTCCTTTCGCTATTATTAGCTACAGTGAACACTGACTGAGCACTTCCTAAGTGCCAGGCCCTGTGTTTAGCCACTTGATATATATGAGCCCCATTTAATCCTTCCACCAACCCCATGAGGTGGGCACTATTATTTTACCCATTGACATGTAAGGATGATACAGGTCTAGGGAGGGTAAGGAACCTGCCCAGGACTCCCGCCTGGTAAACAGGGAAACTGGGTTTTGGACCCCTTCGGTCAGATTTCAGAATCCATCCTGCTCTTCACTGCTCTCTGCTGCCTCCCTATGGCCACACCTCAGACAACACACAGAACTGCTCCACAGGCCCTAACGCCTTTTAAAAGCCTTTCCCTGTATTTTCTGACTTTATGCGCATGTCGGTCCTGAGACTAGAGTTGCCCCATTTTATGAACTTAAGAAACATTCCTACCTGAAACTAATATAATATTGAATGTCAACTGTAATTGAAAAAAATAAAGACATTAAAACAAAACAAAACAAAAACAACAAAAAACATTCCTATATGCCAGGAACTTGGCAGTGGGGAGCAGTATGGGAGGTCCCCTTGGCCCCCAGCTGATCACCTGTCCCCGCCAATGGCGACACCCTCATAGACGCCATCCGTGGTCCGAGAGATGATATTGTTGAGCTCATTGGACATGCCCCCAGAACGCGAGACATAGGCCACGCTGCCAGGGCGGTACAGCTTGGAGGCCAGGATGTTGTCCAGCATCCCACCTGTATTCCCGATCTTAAAGCACCCGGGCTTGATGCCTCCAACCTGCAGTCAAAAGAGGAGGCATGAGCTCTTGACTGACCACAGAGCTCAAAGGAACCACCAAGCCCAATATTACCGACCCAGCCCACTCCGGCCGGGCTGGGGAGGAAATGGCCAAGAAAGCTAACACTTGCACATTAGGTTACCTGCTTAAGAAGAATCTCTTCTCTCCCTCCAGAGACATTACACAGAAGAGAGAGCCTTATTTGGAAAACACGACTTAATACTGGGACGTATACTCAGGGTAAGTCACCTCCTTTGATCTACAAGGGTGACAATGCCCAGTGAAGGTGTATAATAACACAGGTGTGCACCTCTGCTCTAAACCAACTCCTGCCTCTGAGATGAAAGGTCCCTTTGTCTTAGCTTCAGACAAGTTTTAATGCAACAACAAAAAAAATATTCACAGAGCAATTTCTTTCTCCTTATATGAAGACCTGTGAGTAAAAATAAAGCCTCCAGGCAGAGTTTTCGCTGGCTTATAGCTAAAGGAATAATGAGACTATGCTATGGTTGCATGAGGGTGGACAAAAACATTTTAAAAAATAAGAGTCTTCTCCTTAGCCCCTTGAAGCTATGAGTATAAAGGTGATATGGACTGGGGAGAGAGCCCTTCAAAAAATTAATTGGAAATGGACAGACTGACTTTGAACGAGTATTCCCTAAATATTTTCAACCTAGGAGGGAGACAGAGGAGTTAACAGTTGAGCTTCCCAAGGGCCAAGAACTTCATAAGATAGCCTTCAACTTAAAAGGCCTCTGGAAGGGATGCTCACAGTGGCAGGTCCAATGATGGTCACGCCCTTTTGGTCCGCCTTCTTGATCAGCTTCCTTGTGAGGGCCTCAGGGATTCCTTCAGCGATGATGGCAATAGTCCGGATCTAGAGGATGAGAACAGTCCCTTTCCATTAAGGTTTCACCTCAGATGAGACCACGAGGCAGCACCGATTCAAGAACCCACCTCAAAGAACCCACAGTCAAAGCTGCTATATTCTCTCCGATCCAAAAACACGCAAGACTCAGACCCACCTGTCCTGTGCCTGCTCATAAAGCAGCTACCTATGGCTTTCTCTGCTGTGCCCTCTGAAGACAAGGCCAGTACATGACAGAAACGAGTTGTTTCCACACTCAGACAAGAGAATGGGCTGGGGGAGAAAGCCAGAGGGAGTGAGGGTGGGCAGAAAAGATCGAGAACCATCTCTGACTCTAGTCCAAGGGCCGCCAAACTCTTTTTAAAGAGCCAGATAGTATTTTAGACTTCATTGATCATCTGGTCTCTGTGGTACTACTCTAAACTACTGAACTTTACCTTTGTAGCATGAAAACAGCTATGGACAATATATAAACAAATGAGCATGGCTGTGTTCCAATAAAACTTTATTTAAAAAACAAGTGGAAGACTTGGTTTGGCCCTTGGGCTGTAGTTTGCCAACCTCTGATCTAGACTGAAAAACCCAGCTCATTTTTAGCAGGTGTGCTTTTGTTTTTGCTTCATCTAGGTATCCAAACAAGTTTATGTTCTCCAGTTATATAATGAACCAAGTCAGTCTAGGATCAGACAATAATTCTAAACAGGTGAATCAATCTTATTCTATAAGGGGTCTTACAAATCAATAACAAAGAAAACAAACACTTCAATGGGAGAAAAAAAAAAGCTCCCGGGAGGCCAGCTTTTAGAATAAAAATCACCAATAAATGTTTTTAAAAGCTCATCCTAATAACCAAAGATATGCAAATTAAATAGAATGCCTAGCAATTTGTCAAATGCATATCTTCAAAATCTAGTCAATCAGTGTTGGTACAGAGAAACTCCCAACGGGAATTTACATCACTACAACTTTCTGTAGGGCACCTGCGCAGGATGGACCAAAAGCTTTAAAATCTGCTCATCTTGATGCAGCAGTTTGACTTCTAGACATTTATTCTGGGGAAATAACTAAGGATATATACAAGTGTTACTCCAAGATACTCATCACAAGACTTGAAAAAGCAAAACTGATGCTACCAATAAATATTTACTGATGTGGCAAGAGTAATTGAGCAAAATGGATTATAAAATAGTTCTGTA
>NW_017731832.1:482029-484967 GCF_001890085.2 Hipposideros armiger
GGGAAGGAAGGGATAGCAAAGACTAGGACTTGGGGGCAAGCCACACCAAGGCAGGGACAGAATACCAGACAACACTGCAACCCACCGGGGAGGGGGAAACAAAGCACACGGTTAAGACTGCAACCCGCTAACAAGCCACATGTAGTCGGGCGGGGCAGGGGCGTCCTACCTTGCAGGGATCTTGGACTTGGGACTGAATCTGTCAAAGAAAATGACCAAGGCAACTGAGTGACCTGCTGATGGCCAGAGGCTTTGGAGGAGGAGGGTGGGAACAGGGAAGGGTCCCATGGACAAGCCTGGCAGGGCTGATGCCCTTACCATCTGTCATCTAATCCACAAGAGAGAGGAGTAAAGCCAGAAGAGGAGACAGCACCCATCAGCAAAGCAGAAGCAAGGAAAGGCAAAGGACCAAAGTGGGCAGAGAGAGGGGCAGAAGGGGCATGAAGGCTAGGAGGGTACGCTGAACATGTCCTCTGAGGGGACAGCTGGCCCGGTCCCAGCCTCTTAATGCCAATCCCATTTTGTCCCCATGAAGCATAACATGATTAGACCAGCCTGGGGTTAGACCTGTCATTCTGTGCAATGGGTGTGGGGAATGCAGGGTAGTGGCTTCCTATCTCAAGTGTCTAGACCCAGTGTCACTAGTTCATAAAATGCCTTAGGCACACTGTCTATACCAGGAAGAGAGGGTGCATGGGCCACCCCAGCCCAGTGGTGACTAACTCTGGTTACTGAACACTGGTTGCCAAGGGCTGGCCGGCCAGGGATCCCGTCTTTGATGAATCAGAGGATGGAGACGAAGTAGGCCAAGTATAAGCAGCTTGGTGAACAGCGTGTGTTCTTCTGGTGGACTCACAGGAAGGGAGTGTCTTTGTAGGAGCCCCAGGAAGGTGGGGTGGGTGGGCACTACCGCTGGATGGGAGCTTGCTGTGCCATCCTGAGCTCCAGGCTCCTGCCCTCCACTGAGGAGTAGAGTCTGGGAGACCGTCCCACCTCCTGGGACTTCTGTAGCCCTGGCTCCTGTGCAGCCTGTCTGCCCAGCTCGCACACATCCACAGGAAGGAAGGACGTGGAAGAGAAGACAGTGGGGATGAGGTGGCCCAGGTGCAGCGTGGGTCCTCAGCACCAGGAGAGCCCGTGGGGAGGGCTCAGCACATCCTCACGTCTGTTCCCATTCCACGCACGATGCCCACTCCACTCTCCCAGCAAAGCCCAAACGCCTTCCATCACCTCTGCTGGCCCAGCAGGGCCTGGAAAGGGAAGGGGAACAGGGACAGTCCAAAACCGCTGGGAGTTACCTTGTGGCACAGCAGGCTTGGCCTTCTTTGCAGGTGCCACTTCATCAGCTCTGGACTCAGAAAAAGACGCGGTCCTGCTGGGGGCTGGAGTCTGGGGTGGGACAAGGAGAGGGAGGAAGAGTCACAGGTAGCAATGGAAAAAAGCCATTGGTCCTTAAGGCCCCAAAGAAATCGGGTAACAAGAACTAAGTACAGCACTGTTCTTACAAGCTGCTTCCAAAAGCCCTATGCTAACAAGCTTCTGAGATAGGACTTAGTATTTTCTCCATGCTACAGGCGCGAGAACTGAGGCTCTGGGTGTGCACGACAACTGCCAAGGTCCCTCCCTCAGCGGAATTTGAACTCAGGACTGATTTAAAAACCTCTGGTCTTTCCATTATACTAACTTGACTGGTGCAGAAAAAAGCTGCCACAGATCCAGACACCAACCATGTACTACTTCCCCTGACATTTCTCCAGTGTCCCCAAATGGCTACGGACAGAGTGGGGGTCCCAAGTCCTGGATGGGATGATGGTGTGAGGGCCGACACAGATGGCACGGCAGGCCTTAAGGTAGAGGCCGCGACACCTACCGATGTGCTGCCACTGGCGTTGAGGAGGAAGTTTGCAGTGTGGGCAGCAGTGGGCGGCTGATTGGGGATGGGCCGGTGGCCCAGGGCCATGCCTACAATGGCTGTCATGTGAGTCTCGGTGCCAAACACGTGGATGGGGATCCCAGTGGTCTTCCCTGTGAAGGAGGGAAAAGAGTCCATCATTCAAGGCTTCAAGTCAGTGTCCAAGTCCACAGGAGTCTGCAAAGGTCCCTTTAGAGTCCTGCTTGATGTCTGGCACATCCTGTCAAGACCAATATCCACAAGTCAGATCTTCCTCACCAAACAAATCTCTGTAAAGACCACTTGCTGATAAGAGCAAGAAACAGCTTCGCTGACGCTTTCAAGTGACCACAAGCATTATTAGAGTATGCACTCCTGTTCACAGCCTGGACCCTGGCTCTCCAACCCCCTCGGCCTCGTTGCCTGCAGCTGCCACACTCCAGCCTCCCTGGCCTGGCCTCTGGTCGTACACACTGGGCTCATCTGCCCAGGGCTCTGGGCTGCCACTTCCTCCACGCGGAGCTCCCTCACTCCAGATCGTCACCAGGCTGTTCTCATCACTCAGCTGAGGTCAAGTGCCACCTCTGGAGAAAGGCCTTCCTGCCCTCGATAGCCGCTCTCCTCCACGCCACCCTGCCCACTTCCCCGTATAGATCCCTACTTGACAGCATCTTGTTCCACTAATTGTTTACTTGTTCAGTGTCCCAACTGTGACTAATACTTACTGTGCTGTTCCGAGGGCCGGGCCGCCCACAGCAGATACTGATTTAGGGGAAAACTGGGACTTGACACCACTCTAAGTGATTGAAGTAGGTTTAGGGTTGGCCGTGGATACGAGGTTTGCACAACTGGGAAGATGAAAAGGTTTTGTCTCTCCGTTTGGAGAGCACACTGACTGAGCACGAGCGTCTTGTGTCTGTCACCTCTCTGGCACTTCACATGAACCCTTGCTCCACACGTAACTGCTCTTAGCCATGGGGACTGCGCTTTACTCAAGACCAAAGCTGCTGGTCACGAAGTTCATGTGTTTCAGGGTCAATCAGGTCA
>NW_017731832.1:485512-491072 GCF_001890085.2 Hipposideros armiger
AGAAAGCTCTGAGTGAAAGGTCTCATGAGCCGGCAGGAGCCACTCAAAATGCAGAAGGGAGAAAGGAGACCAAAATGGGATGCCACACCCTCTCCTCCCTGATCTCAGCGAGGGGCAGCTCTCCCGTTCTACCAGTTACTGGACCTTTGCTGTCGTATGCCCCACATCCAGGCCACCACTGCGCTGAATCTGCCGCAGCTGCCCACGTGCTCTCCTTGCTTCTACCCTGGTTGCCCTTCAGTCTGTTCTCCACCCAGCAGCCAAAGTCACCCTTCAAACTAAAGTCAAATTGTGTCGCTCCTCTGGTCAGTCTCCCAGTGCTGCCAAGGTCCCGCAGGGACTGGTCTCAGCCCCACACGTCTGGCCTCACTGCTTCTATGCCTCCATCTCCCAACTCGCTCCCTCAGCCCGTTCCCATGGCCCTCCCTGCTGGGCCCACACAGGGCCTTGGAACTTGCCTTTCCTCTGCAGATAATCACCACTGACCTGCTCCCCCACTCTCAGCCAGGTCTTTGCCCAAATGTCACCTTCAGTCAAGCCTTCTCTGATCACTCCATTTCAAACTGCCCCCGTCCCCTCCGACACATGCCACCCCTTCACCCTGCTTTGTTTTCCTTCACGCGCTTAGCACTACCTGACATTACAGTCGATGTTCTCAATTGCACGAGGGCTGGGCTGGCTGTCAAGTGTATGGCTGTCACCTCAGCGCTTAGCACAGAGCAGAGCAGGTGTGTTCCACAAACATTTGTTAAACAAACAGCTGACTGAAAATGCTTTACTGCCCATTCTAAAGTTTAGCACAGGTGCTTTATGTCAGAGAGGGGCAGGAAGGGGAAGGAGAAGCTGCATAACCAGAGAAGGGAGTGGGAGAGCATGGGAGCGTCCAAAGACTGACTGTCCTTCAGGAATCCCAAGGAAGCAGGCTACCAAGACTCAGGGTGGGAGGGAGAGAACAGGTCCCCGTCTTACCAACTTCTCCCATCACCCGTAAGCCCTCCTGATAGTTGGGGCCGCCTCTTCGGACAAAGATCGTGACCTCGTGCTCTTTCAGGGGGCCCTGGTAATCTCGAATCGCTCTCACGATGCCCTGGAAGCACAAAGGGCCAAACACACATGTGACTAAAAATAAGGCAGCCGTACATCAATTATTATTTACCATGATAAACAAACATACCAGTGTGTACATAACAAGGGCTGCTTTTCATGAAACATGGCAGGCCCTGGCAGTCAAGAATTTTCTGTGTGGACTGGACTATGCATAAGCTACCCGAAGGCCTAGGACATGCGATCACTTGCAGTGTTACTGAGGGGAGAGTACCCGGGTGTGACACCCTTCGATGTGTGGGATGCTGGGCCTCCAACGTCAATCAGAGAGACTTTGCTGGTCTCTCTCTTATCCCATCTACAGTCATAATTGTTACCTCTTATTGCAACTTTGGGGGGTGGGAGAAAAAAATCTATGCTGGGGTCATACGCAAGTATCAGGACATAGTCTACTTAAATGTCAACATCCTACAAAAGCTTCTTGAAGAGATTTAGGGGAACAGCCCTTGCAATGCCTATCAACTATGGAAACACAAGAGAATGTTCAGCTGTGTACCAGTTTTGTCTCTCCAGACAGAGGGCTCATTTACCAAGCCGGGAGTTTAATTTCTGTCACCCAAGCCATTTCACCCAAAGCTTTACACACAGTTCCTGCTCCAGACCTAGCCACCCTTATCACCAGTGCTGCCTTTCTTCTAGGGCTGATCAGAAGTTAAAACAAAGCTGTCAAGATTGACCTGTTTCAGATTCGTCTGCTGAATCAGGTCCAATTAGGGACGCCCTGTTTTAAGCAGGACTGATAAGGCCTGGTCCTTCACTTCTTCAGAGCTCAGACTTTCAGGGTTGGCATTTATTTATTCATTATTCTCAAAACGTATAGGGAACTATCAGATGGGGCCCATTGCTTTGAAGAGCTTCAGGGAGCATCTGAGTGTGAATAATAAATGGTCTCCTGAGGTGGCTGCCTTGAAGGGAACAAATGACTCTTGAGACATGTTAGCTGTTCTCCTTGTTGACCAGCAGTCGTCCTTTAAAACCGTGTGCCCATGGCCCTGACCAGGGCACAGGGACCCAGGGACCCAGGCTGATGGGCGCCTGGCTGGGGAAGCAGGAGTCCCAGATCATCCAAACACTTGGTGCATTCTGACCATCTGGAGGAGGGGCTGATGACTGAGGCATGAAAAGGCTAGGAGTTGCAGAGAACCCAGACGGTCTCAGAATGGAGGGTTGAAAATGACGGTCCATCAAACCAGTTCATCAAGAATTGGACCTGAGGGCCGGCTGAGTGGCGCGATGGTTAAGAGCTGGTTTGGGACGCCAGAGGGCCCCGGTTCGGATCCCACATATGAGGGCCAGTGACACTGCCCTCCACAGCTAAGATGCTGAACAACAGCTCCACCTGGAGCTGNAAAAGAAAAGAAAAGAAGTGCTTTTGATTCTGTTTTTAAAGGCAGTCTTAGATAGCACGGAGAGGATCTGGTGGCGGCAGCTGACCCTGAACTCTGTTGGCCCAGGTGAGCAGCCCATTTGCCCTTGGTTACTACCCTGCCTTCTGGAGACCAAGTGTCTCCAGCCACTGTCACCGAGATCACTGGCCAGTCCAGACTCCCGAGCACTTTGTCCCAGGAGGCAGTGACCATGGACACAATTCAGGAGCTTTCCCTACTGTTCCCTCCTCCCTTCAGGGCCCAGTGAGCTACCTGTGCATAGTTCATGGTCTCAATAGAGCTGTCGTAGGCGGAGCGGAGAGAGGCGAAGTTGATCAGCACGTCTACCTCTGGGTGTTTCTTCATGGCATCAGCCATGTTCTTGAAGACAGGGATCAGGATCTCTTTGTGACCCCAGTAAAACTTCTGCTTGTGGTCCCCGCTGTGAGAAAGGGGGAGGAGGGGTCAGGGAGGAGGGGTCAGGACAACCGGTCAGGGTTGGGGAGGGAGAGACTGAGGGGAGAGCTTTATGGAGAAAGTGGGAAAGCAGGATGTCTGCCCTCCAAGTTTCCACCGAATAGGCATCGCTCCAGTCTGGAATGGGCAGACGCTTCCCCAGAATAATCTAGCTGCTCCTCCAGCTCAGGCTTCGTGAGGGAGGAGATTAGATGAGGAAATCCCACTTGGCAGCCAGCTGCAGCCACCCTGATGAGGTGTGTGACTCACGTGAAAGGGTAGACCATGGCAGCCACCGACGGCTCGTCTCGGGAGCAGACATAGTCGAAGTCCAGCATGCCTTGCACGGCCCGGGTCTGCATGCCCCACACAATGGCCTTAGTGTGGCGGCTGAAGAGGGTGGCAGTCTTTCCTGGTGGGCAAAGACACAGCGAGTGCACCCAGAACACACACCCCCATGAGACCCACAGGGGCAGGGGCTACCTGCCAGACTAAGTCCGGGAGGGAGGGCGGCTAACCAAAACCACAAAGGAAAGTCAAGAGAATGGAATTCTGAGAACTTGGGGAAGTGGTGCCTCAATTTCTTCTGGAAAGAGGTGACAGAGAGTAAAAAGAGTTCAGAGGACCTACCTGGCTGGTAAGCAGCTCAGCAATGAAGAGAGAAAGGACTCCCCATGAAGAGAACAGGCCCAACAGGAGAATAACTACAGGGCTGGCTCAGTTTCACAGGAAAGGCGTGTAACAGGCCTTCTGCCTATATGCAAATTATTTTTAAAGCCACTGGAAAAAAGTGTTCAGCTCTCCCAATTTTGGTGACAGCAGGACGTTACACAACTCCCCAACAATCCTTATCGCCTCGAAATCTGGACATAAACCATCTCAGGTCAGGATTTGGTTCACATGATTCTAGGTCAGTGTAGGTCCAATGAAGAGGTTTGCTCAGCCTTATCTAACTGAGGTTGCAGCCCGGGCTCTGGCTCGAGGCGAGGTGGGAGCAGCACGCTGGCTATTCCTCCTGAATTCCTCCCTCGGCCAGGTGGCTCTTTCCTACTCAGAACAATGCTCTTGGACGAGCTCTTGAAAGGGGTGAAGGGCCGAAGAAAGGAACTAAAAAAGCTGGCAGAAGTGGGTTCCTCAGCCTGGAAGGGAAAGGCTCTTTCACCACCCTGCAGGCAGGTGACCTCACCCTGTTTCCCTGCAAGTCCCACTGGAGGAAAGCAGCCCTCAGGGGAGGCTCTCAGCTCCCCTGGGAAAACAGAGCACTGAGCTCAGTGGCATCTGGTATTAATTAACCTACTGTACTAGTGCAGGTTTGGCTACCAAGTTCAAGGTCTGATTAAATGAATTCAAGAGATCCCTTTCCCAAGGCATGTAGGATTCTCATCCTCACAGGCCTGACTCTTCCATTACAGCCATAAGCTTCTCATGACATAGGCTTCTGATGTTGCAAATACCAGGGATTTACTGTTGCTGGACCCATCTGGGTTCCGATGAGACATGAGACCACAGAACAAGGGACGCCACCTAATCCAGTGTCCTCACTTCCCTGTCCCAGGAAATTGAAGCCCAGAGAAGCCAAATGACAGAGATCCTAGGTCATCTAGCATCAGAGCCAGGATTACAGCTCAATTGTGCAAGCAAGGAGGAGGAACACAAGCCAGCATGGCCCCGTCACTCCCCCTCCTTAGGGGAGCCCCACCCAAGTCAGCGTGGGCGCATGTGCACACGCACACATCTATCCACCCAATAAGCTACAGAAATCAGGACAAAGGCTGGAATCTCTAAAACTCCCCCCCGCCTGAAAGGGACAGAACCAGAGTGCTCACCTCCTCGAGCACAGAGGAGCCAAAGCTGATGGGGGCGAGAGGAAGGGCCCACCTGGGAGGCCACCCTGCACAATCGGTCCACCTCTCCCACTTCTCAACACAGCCTGGGGACTGACAGTAAGCATAAACCCCTCCCCCAGCGTGGAAGAGCTCTCAGAACTAGAGTGGCCCTGTTCTCTCTGCACAGGGCTCACCCTCAGGTCATGCCTTTTAGGAAGCAATGGATCTTGCCACAAGGAATAAGGGCTGCATCCTGGCCCTTCTGGAGGGATATAAGTAAGCAAATCTGCCTAGTTACTCCTTCCCCTCCCCTGGGCAAGGGGTCAAATATCATCAGAAGACTCCCCTTCCCCAAGGTGAAATCTCCCACAGCTGTGAAATGTCAACAAGTGAAACGGAAGCCCTGATGCTTTGAACAGGTGAACGTGGTTCTGTGCGTCTGTCCTAAACACTGACCTCAGACACCAAAAGCCCAGACCCCTTCTACACTACACCCCTTTCCGCGTTTCTCTCTCCTTCTCTATGCTGTCTGCCACCCAAACCCCAGGGAAATCTGAACTTGTCCCTGATACTGGAAGCTCTGGCTTAAAGTCAGCAATGGTGAGACCAAAGTGGGGAAAGTAGGAAAATGACGCCATCATAAGACCTTGATCAGAATCGGGGTGGTCCATGGCTCCCCTCGTCCCCGACTGTGCTCTGCCATCTCCCCCTTCAGTTTCGATGGCTCCTTCCTTTCTAGAAGGGTCCTCCCTCCTAGGCACCACTCCATTCTCCAAGGCTGTGGATCTGACTCTGCACCCCCCTCCC
>NW_017731832.1:498062-504151 GCF_001890085.2 Hipposideros armiger
CCCAGTGTCTTTTGCCTTCTCCACAAGGGACGCTGGGGCAAGAGCCCCTAGCCAGGCTGGGTACCTCATGCAAGCTTGCTTCTGTCTTAAACCTTGCTGGTGGAAACCTCCCTTCCTTGATTCCCCCAAACCCACATTCCCCAGAAACCGCACAGTCACTATGGCTGGTTACCTTGAACGTGGCAGCCACATTAGTGAAGTTCGCAATGCTGCCTCCGATGATGAGGATCTTGCCTGGGTTTGGACAAGAGGGAGTTGGAAAGGTCAGAAAGGTAGACTTGAGCATCTTACCAGGAAACCCACCGAGCATTCTCGCCTCTGAGCAAGGGTCAGTTGGGGGACCAACTGTTAGGAGGTAACAGTGCAATCAGGGGGAGCAAGCTGGTCTCTCCAGAGGTCTGTCAGCCTTATCGGCTCCACCCTCATCACCTACACCACTGAGCAGGTGGTTAATACAAACCCACAGAAACTACATCATTCCCAGGTGGGCATCCAGAAACACAGCCTGGTTTCTGGATACGCCTGGTGGGACTCTCTACCTGACTTCAGGGAAGGGAAACTGGTACGTGTAGTCCCCAAACAACGGACTTGTGGTAAAGGGAAGCTGGAATCGCACAGCTAGGTAATAAACGTCTCAGTGGGCCTGAAAGAGCTGTGTTTATATCAGAGTGAGAGCACGCCCCACCTCCTCCCGTGCACTTCCTTATAGGGCTTTATGTACACATCACCTCCTTGTCCTCTCAGAGTCCCCATCTGACAGATGCTGTCACTGCCCACTATGCAGTCAGGGAACCTGAGGTCCAAAAGTTAAACGACTATCCCCAGGTTGCAAAGGACCAGGACCACAACCTCGCTGCCTCCTAGTCCTAGTGTTCCCCTGTAGCACGCCAGGCTATCCTGTGTGTGTGTGTGTGTGTGTGTGTGTGTTGTGTGTTGTGTGGGGGGCGTGTGTGTCTCACCTTCTGGGTGCTTCTCGCGGGTCATGAGGGAGAGGATGGTCTTGGCATAGTCATAGGTCTGCTGCTCGCTGGGGGCGCCCGAGTACTCCCCATAGTTTGCCAGCTCGTTGACACCCCCTAGATCGCAGATGGTGTCACTGCCAGGGAGACACAGAAGTCAGTGCTGGCTCAGACTCTAGCAGCAGAGAGTGGCAGCCTGGTGACTGGGAGGACACACAGACACCCCCAAATCCCTAAAGTCAGACTGTGGAACTGACCTCTCAGACCTCAGACCCTCAAGCCCCACCCGAGTCACACATGAATGTTAACTATGCTGCTTCAGATTCTCCCAGGCAGCGCACTCTGCGGGCCTGGGCCATCAGGGGGTCCTGGACTGACTGACAAGGGTTAGTAAAACGAACAAAGAGAACCTCTCGACACAAGGAAAAAATGAACATTCCAGGAGTTCCTGCCAGGCTGTCTGAAGGAGAAGGAAAACTGCTGCAGCCAGAGGGAAGCCCAGCCAAGGCCAGAAGAGGATGGGGCCGATCATAGGCCTAGAAACGAGCAGACACCTACGGTGCTTTCAGTGGAGAACCGTCAATTATCGCAAAAGGTGTAGAATAGGATCTTAATATTTCTATAAAGTGTAAAAGTATGCACACTTCTGGGGTGGCTGGTTAGCTCAGGTGGTTAGAGTGCAGGCTCATAGCACCAAGGTTGCCGGTTTGACTCCCACATGGGCCAAGGAGCTGCACCCTCCACAACTAGATTGAAGACAACTACTTGACTTGGAACTGATGGGTCCTGGAAAAACACACTGTTCCCCAATAAAATTTATTGGGAAAAAAAATAAGTGCTAAAATGCCTAGGACACACAGCATAGCCTTCACTGTGATGACCTGGTGGAGGGAGGGGTGGGGACACAGCAACGTTCACTTTCTGTATTTGTTGTACCTTTACGTGGAGTACGTATCGCTAATGATGAGAACTAAAACTAATAAAAATAACTTCATTTTGAAGCAAACAGAAGTTACACACCAGAGACCCTTGGAGCCCTCTGGCATGCTCCACAGTTCCTGTTCTACACCAGAGTAAGAAACGGGAGACCCTCGGAGGTGAAGCAGTTTGATCAAGGCCACGCATGCGTGGACCCTGGGTAGACCGGACTGGCATCCCTTCAGCACTCCCCTCAGTCACCTGTACACGACAGAGGCACCACCTCCAGCCACCATGGTCCAGATCCTTCCCTTGGGGTTCAGCAAGGTCAGCTTCAAGCTTGCCCCACTTTTGGCATCCAGGTCTGCAATGTAGGCTTCCTAGGAACCAGACAACAACGGGTGGGCCCTGGGGGCACCCTCTTCACCCCCAGGCCCCCCCTCTACTCCTCTTTCCCTATCAATTGTCATAACAGGGCCAGAGAGAAGGGGGTACATGGGCCCTACTTGCCTGGGACAAAATATAATGGCATCTTCAAGTACCAAAACCACCCATGGCCACAGTCACCACCTGGGACAAATCTCCCAATTCCTTTCTGTCTGACTTCAAGTCCTTGGCCCTCTGCCCAAGCCCCGAGCCTCCCTATTCACGCCACTTCTACAACCCCCACTCCCAGCATTGGCCTGCCTAGAATCATCTAACGACCCTACCACCCCTTCTCCCAGTGCAGCTTCTTCGCTTGGCCTGGGTTACGTCACATGGGCCTGATTCTGCTGCGAGGACCTCTCTGATGATGGGGTAGGAAGGAGCAATTAAAATTCTCAGCAAGTGGCAGAGAGAACTACCTTCCTGTCAGGATTAAGGGGAGCCATTCAGAGTTACCGAGAAGCAACAAATCAAGTAAAGAGCCCAGGGAGGTTGATTGAAGAGAGGCCTAAAAGGATTTCTGGCTGGGATTCAAAGGCTTGATTGACTCCCACCCCCACCCCCTTTGGGGTTTTAAGAAAATTAAATGGTTCTCAGCCTGCCTTTCCCTGCCAAATATACAGCCCACGAGGGGGCCAAATGCTCATCTGAGATTAGTCACCCCTCCCCCACTACCCACCCACATCAGTCTCCATCTCCTTCCCAAACCAGCCTTACCTCTGGATACGCCTCGCGACCGAAAGGGGGAGGGAACTCTATATCACCCCACTTCACTTTGCAGATGTAGTCGGCAGTGCCATCCACCTTAGCCGCCAAGTCAAGGACATAGACGCCATCTGTGGTCACGACTGCGAGAAAAGCAGGGTCAGTCAGACACTAGCCCCAAGCAGAGGCGACCACCAGCCTCCAAACCCCTCCACAGACTTCCCCACACACCACTCCCATGGGGTCCAGGTCCCATACAGGCCTAAGGACGCCCTCGCTTGGCAAGAAACCAGAATGATTCTCATGGAGACACAGCTTCCCCCCATCAAAGAAAAAAAAATCCTAGAAGACCTGTTTCCCCATTCCCTAACCTTTAGGTAACATGATAGGGAAGTCTGTTTTAGATGCTATGGCAATTTTAAACACGTTTATAAAACGCTACATCCTGTGCCTGAAATAGCTAACTGTTCATCTATCCAGGACCCTGCCATTAAAAAAATGTTTAAGGTACAGGTTGCTGCCAGAAGACACCCCCCCCCCAGGTGTGCACATATGTATGCACATTTGGGTTGCCTGGGGTCTGGCTAGGGGAAGCCTCATTGTCAGGGGGAATGGGAAGCCGTGGGATGCCCGGGGCCCCAGCCAGGAGGGTTCATTTACTGCAGCCTCACTGAACATCCGTCCTCCCTGTCCCCCAGGGCCATTTAGCTAATTAAGTCAGCACAGAGCCATCTGGTCCATTAGATCGGATGTATCCCCAGCTGGAATCTGGAATCAGGACTTTGCCCTGAGAAGCCCTGGCCAGAGCCAGTCCACACCACCTGCCTGCTTCCGTGCCTGAGAGGCTTGGCCCAAGGTGTTCTGGCCTTGGGGGTCAGTGACTGACCAACTCCTGGAGGGGCAGAGGAAGGGGCCTCTGGGAGCAGAGAGGAAAAAAGGCCCTAAAGGGTCAATCAGACCAGTGCAGAGGCAGCCCTGTTCTGAGCCAATGGCCAAACCCATGGGTAGGAATAGCCACAGAGTAGTCAGATCAAAACGAGAACTTCCCCATCACAGGACAAATTAAGGCCAAAGAAAGACGCTGGAGTTGATCAAAAACAATAATAATCATGGTCTTCTGAGAGCTCAGAAACAGGAGCCCACTCAATGAGCTTGGGAGATTCCCTCTGCACATGCACACCCGCCTGTACAGTCCTCTGCAAGTGGAGGTCTGGTCCTCCGAATGTCAAGGCCAGGGTTACTATAGGCACTGGGACCCTCCTATAACTGACTTGTACCCCATCCCACCCCAGCAGAGCCAGTTACCAAGCGGGTTGATCTCAAGGTAGGTGAAGTACAGATCCTCATAGAAATTGAAGAGGCCGGAGATAAAACTGGCCAGAACTCTAAAGGGGGAGGGAGAGGGGGACAATCAATCCATCAGGGAGCAGGCTCAGCAGCAATGTCACTACCACTGACAGTTCCACTTCCCGTCATCCCCACACCCCACGAACCTCTCGCTTTCCACTGCTAAGCTTGCTCCCTGGACACTGCTCTTTAGCCACTGAGGCGGAAAGGAGCTGTCAGGCAGGGAGCCAAAGGAGGGGGCACCAGACAGACAGGGGCAAGGAGGTGAGGGACGCTGACGGCATATTTCAGTCTGGGCAAGCCACCCCCCAGATCCCCTCCTTGGAACAGAGAAGGGCTGTCCTACCGCCTGCTCCCCACCTTTTCTACCCAGGAGGGAGGACCACTCTGCTTTCCCTGCTCTGTGCCCAGAGCCTGTTGGCCTTGCCCGTACCCCCTCCGCCACCTCTCTGCAGACCCTCTCACTCAACTCTTTCTTGTTTTCAGGGGCATGGACCAACAGGTGCTTCTTGATCTTCTCAGGACTCAGCTTTTCATCCACACCGACAAGCAGTTTCTGGGCTTTGGTGTCCACATCGCCCACGTCCACCCCTCCCTCATGGTGGAACAGGACGTAGTCCCCTTCTCGGGTAGCATAGATGCAGACGTAGAACTCCTCCGCCTTACAGAGGACAAGAGTACCACATGGGCGAGGGGCACTGAACTGGGCACAGAGTCCAACCCCTGTGGTCTCTTTTCTAAAACCCACAGAGAACATTCACCAGGGGAGGCCCGTTCACTACCCAACCCTTGGGGACCAGAGGACAGAAGAGGCCACTGCCTCGCTGGCTGACAGTCCAGACTGAGCCGGAATGACCTGTTCTGGAATCTGGAATCAGGGCTATGTCCTGAGAAGCCCCCGCCAGAGCCAGTCCACGCCACCTGCTTCAAGAGGGAAGGGGTCCTGACTTCAAATCTTGCTCATCCCAACACTGGGAAGTCACCAGCCCTGATTCCTTCTGGCTGCAAACTAAGCCTTTTCCTTCATCTCTGGACTCCCTGCTCCGTAGCCCCCTCAGGCCCTCAGTGCAGCTTCAGAGACTCTGGTCCCTTTGCCTTTTCTGCAGCAGCCTGATTTCTCCTGTCATCATTTCAGGGTCCGTCAACACAAGGCTCTAGGAGGGAGAAGGTCCAGCTCGGAGCCACCTCACACGTACCTGACTGTGTGGGACGAAGGGTTCGATCAGAAAGTTCTTGAGGAAGCCTCTGGCCTTGCCTACCTGCAGAGACGGAGGGGAACAAAGCTGAAATGGACAGCACATGTTGCTCCCCAGAGCAGAAGGAAGGATCTCCCTCCACCTTGCCCTCCCATCCGAGATGAGGCCCAAGCACTACCATAATACTCGGTAAAGAGAGATTTTTCCAGAAACCAGGGCAATGGGGTCCCAGACCCCTAAGCTAAAGAAGTCCTCATTAGATCCCCTCTTCCATCCGCTTGCCCTTGTGCCAGCCATACTTCGGCATGTACTGACTGTACATTTTTTTCTGCCTCCTCTAAAGAGTGATAAATGAGCTGCCACATTGCCCCACCCCCAGAAGCAGTGACTGAGAGCCATCTCCCTCCTTGCCATCATGCAAATTGAAGAGTTGAGACGATGAGACGAATCAAGGCTATCTATCCCACAGCCCAGGCAGGGAGACCCAGCCCAAGGATGTGAGTCCAGGTGTGGGAAATAGTGGGGGTGGGGTGGGGTG
>NW_017731832.1:504221-515743 GCF_001890085.2 Hipposideros armiger
TGGGGTGAGAAGAGAGCAAGAGCTTGTCCAGGAAAACTTTCCACACAGACTTTCATGGCTGAGGACAACAGGCCTGCAGAGCTAATCAGTTTGAGTGGATCCCTGGTGGCAGCCCAGGCAGACAGCCCTCATCCCGGCGCGGCCTGAAGCCCCCGCCTGCCTGTGCGTCATTGCTGAGTCAGGGACCAGACAGTTATCCATCAGAGGTAATGAGCCGCTCCTGCCAGGGCTAAGGCTGCTGCCAGCTCAGACGTCCCCGACCTCCCCTCCCAACAGCCTGCTGAGGAGAAGAGAGCTTGAGGACCTCCCTGGGGACACTGCTCAGCCCCCCCCCAACTCTGCTGTCCTCTCCCAAAGCCTGGAAGTACAAATGTTAAGATCCTTCAGTCCCCGGGCCCATGAACAACTTCAAGGGTCCCTTTTTACCCACGAGGACCAGAAACTGGGAATTAATGTGAAGAGCTAATTTCAGGAAGCCCAGTAGGAAAGGAAACTGGCTCTACCACTACTTTTATCCTACTTCTGGGGCAGCCAAGGAAGACAACAGCCCACCCCTGGTCCACCGTCACCCCAGTTGCGACAAAGCCAGGTGTGGACGGCACATCCTCCCTAGTCTAAACCAAGCCTCAGCCTATCCCTCCCTTTAGTTCTCCAGTTCCCCTTGGGAATGAGAAGAAAAAGAAATGCAGTTTTATTTCTGAGCATCTCTTAGCCTTCCTAAACCATATTTGGTTTTAGCTCTCTCATCTAGAGTTGAGATAATCACTAAGCCAGAAGCCAAGAACGGGATGAACTCTTCAGTAGTTTTAACTGACACATCCTAGGTTCTTGACCCAATCACACCTCTGCCTAAAGATTCTGCATTTCCCTTCTTCAACTTTTTTACCCGCCCTCTTTGGGTCTGCACGTCATGAAAAGGTACCATACCCTTTCTGAAGCCTGAAAAAAAAGGAGTTCCCAGAATGGGTCCCAGAGTCTCACCTCAGATTCACCGTTCGTGAAAACAGCCCATTCCCGCCTGGCTCTCAAGTTGTCCTGGGGTTACTTACGCAGCACGGCTGGCCATTCCCTGACGGGGGAAGCTGGGAATGAGCTCCCAGCCTGGCCCTGCTGCCTCAGTTAGCTCTGCAGGACGCCTGCCTTCCCCAGGCTGCAATCTGACCAGTTGTGGGGGGTGAGCCACAGGGCTGCTCATCTGAAGACAACCCATTGCTTCCCTCAGTTACTGCAGCACACCCACCCTGACCCTATTCCCAGACTCACTATGGCTTCCTGTCCCAGCCGTGGCTTCAGCCAAGACTTGACGCCATCCAGAGTGAGGTTGACCCCAACTAGGCCCAGCTTTCCACGCCGTTTGATCAGCTGGTCTGGCTTGACCACCAAGCTCTGCAACGAGAGGGATTTGTATTTAGAGTAAAGAAAGAGGGTAGAGTAAGAGGTGACAGTTTGGGGACCCAGAGCACAGGACAGCATGGGTAGCTTCCAATCCACCGGGTTCCCAAAACCAATCCCCCCCCTCCTTCAGGGTCAACTCCTCCTAGGAGCTTCCCTCACCAATCCCAGCCTACGTCTTTCTTTTGACAACCAGGAATCTAAAACTATCTGTGCCCAGGATGGGACCTGGCAGAAAGTAGGTGCTCACCAAATACCGGCTGAAAGAATAAGTGATTCCCTACCCTCTCCCTCTGGTATCTTAGCTTCTTTAAACCATAACCTCCTCAGGACATGGACCAGCCTGTGTTCCAAAAGGAAGAACAGAGAGACATACCCTTGGAATGACAAAAACAGCCTTAGAGGTCATCTGGTCAACCCCATTCCTGCACTTGAACCTTGTCTACAAGCCCAACAAGCAGCCCCCAGCTACTGTTCATACTTCTTTAGTGCCAGGTAATTCACCACCTCTGGAGGCAACTCCCTTTGTGGTTGGGTTGCCTCTCTGTGGGAGGAAATGTGCACCCCTGAAACCCCCACCACTGGTCCGAGTCCTGCTCTCTGGGCCCTGCCAAAAAAGTCTAAGCTCCCCAACCCATCCCAACAGCGACCCTGCAGGGATCTGAAAAGGAGCCTCTACTCCAGGTTGCCCCCTACCCAAGGCCATCAGCCATTCTCCACAAAGCACACTGTCATACTTCCTCACGCCCCTGACACATTCCTGATATACCCCATCTGGTAGGGGATGGAGGGGGCACATACCTACTTTTTACTGAGCATCTACCAAGTGGCAGGCAGCACACTAAATGCTTTCCAGACATTACTGCTAATTCTTACAACTCACAGGGTGAGTGTTATGCCCATCGTTATGGTTAATAAACAGAGAACTGCCATTTGGACTTGTGTGTCCAGTCCAAGCCCATGTTTGGTGTGCCATGCCAGGGCACCTCAACATGTGAGGAGCTAAACACAGACCCGTGCTCAGCCCACTGCACACTACCCACTGATGCAGGCAGTCTGCCATCTCGTGACCCAGTCGGACCTCTCCAACAAACGGACTGCTTTCTCTTCCTCGGACTCTGGGCCTGGATGAAGGGTCCAGGATGGGGCGGACTTACCTGGCTGAGCAGCCAGGGGTGGTCCTGCAGCAGGTGGGCCCAGTCTGTGTCAGGGGTGACCCGGGCATACTTAAACCGGTTCTGGATGGCCGAGGTGGTGCAGATGTACTTGTAAAGGAGTTCTTTGCCCGTCTGCTCTGAAATCGCCTTGGCCGACATGGCTGCAGAGGGATCTGCTCTACCTGTTAGGGTAAGAGGAGCTGTTCAGAAGAGGCAGGAAATGGAGCACTATCTTCTCCAGCAGGACAGACGGACGCCCAGCTGTCCCCAGACAATAAAACCAGATCTCAATGCTTCCCACATGGGAGAAAAATGGCTGCCCCAGCAGGAGGGATGGAATCTCCAACAGCACAGAAGAATCAGAAAATGGTGGAGAAAAATAAACGTGGCATTTCCCCTAGGATTCTTGGCCTCAATCCTATCTCTACTCCCTCTAGGAAAACCAGCTCACCCATGACAACATTCATCCTGCAACAAAAGGCAGCTAGATGGGGAGAACAGGAATAGCAGTGATGTGACTGAAACCCGAGTGCTAGTCCCACCCAAGGTGGGCACACAGACACTGAATCATACCCTCTGGTCTGTTACCCGTGAGGAGTACAGCCAAACTGTGCAATGCTGGCCTTACTCTTCCTACAGGTTTTGTCTCCCCCCACCCAGACTCACCCACTTCGCACACTTACACACACCACCAAGCTGAGGGCCAGGCCAGCAAGTTTCCTTAGACTCAGGCATGATGAAGCCCCCGGGGAGCAAAGATGAAGTGTCATCTCAAAGCTCATTTCTCCCAGGCTACTAGACTCCCACCCCTGAGTTCAGAGCAGACACAGGGCGGGGGATCGATGACCTTCAATACATCACACCCACCCCACTGAGTCACCCAACTGCTAATTTAGAGCAAAACAGAGGCCTCTCTGGGGACCACTCCATACTGGTCATTTCTAACTGAGCCAGGGCTGGAAGAGGAGGCAGAAGCTAATCTCAGTCACATGTATATAGAAACCCACCTTATGTAAGCCCTGTGAGGTGCATCGAGATTCATAACCCTTTATTAGATGAAGAACAGAAGCTCAGAGAGGTTAGGATAGCTTGCCCAAGAAGCCTAACTAAGTAGCAGGGGAAGCAAGTCTTGAACCCAAGCCCTCTTACTCCTGGTCCCCAGAAAGCCCCATTCAGCTCAAGAGATCAAGAGTATTTCTCCAAGGATAAGGCTGTACACTCCCCTCACCTCAAAGGAGGATCTGTGTGACAATTTCATTTCCCTCCTCACTGCTTTAGCCCGACACACCCATTATTCCATGGGTAGTGCTACAGGAGCCAATTGGAGAGAGGCTCTCCATTATGCCAAAAGCTTGGCCAGATCAGGAAGTCACTGCTGTGTCTCCCATAAAGATCCAAAACTGAAGTTGCTGAATCTGCTAGGGGAGGAAGGTCAAGTGCACATAAAGGAAGACAGAGTTAGGGAGCCGGCTGGTTTATGCACGCAGGAAGGTTGGTCTCCCTTCCCAGCTCAGGAAAGGCCAGTGTTCCAGGGGTCACTCTGTACCTCCCTCCCAACTGGGCTGGGGCTTCAGGTTCTAATCTTGGCTTCGCTGGCTCCCTCGGCCTCCCTGTTAGTCTCCAGCTGGGCACAATGGGTACATTCAGTCTGGTGTCTGGCCCAAAGTGGAGTAGCTGGGAAGGGGCTCACAGGAGATGTTCCCTTTCCTGGCCTCCCCCTGGAATGACTTCCAGCTCCATCTCAACATGAGTTTCAGAAGGAGATGCTTCAATCAGCCCCACTGCCCCACAGTCCTCCACCCCCACCCACTCCAGCTCCATTTCCCAACCTTCTTGACTCAGACCAGAAAAACTGGTCCTGAAGTCAGATGGGTACACCTGCCCCCACGCCCCTCCCAAACAGAATGCAACCCAAGGTAGATCAAGCAGAGAAAGGAGGGGGCAGCTTCTGACCACCCTCAGCAGTTCAGATATATCTGGCACAAGTGATCACAAAATCCAGGAGGCAAGATGCCTCTCAGCTAAGCCTCTCTAGCAGAGAGCAGTCTGACACACTCCCAGAACAATCCCCCAAACCTGGCACCTCCCAAAACAGAGACCAATTCTGACAAGGACAGAGCTAGGAAAGGGACCTTCTGTCATCATTTTCTTGAGCCCCAGATCAAATCTCAGATCCAAGAGCTCCATAGAAGGGGATGGGACAGAAGACACGACAAGGGGACGACGCAGGCTAGAAAACATTCGCCAGCTTACCAAAACAACAGATTTGTCACCAGAGCACTCTGGTTTCGATGGGGTAGGGCTTCTTAAGGCAGAGACAGAATTTATAAGATAGACTAAAAACAGGAAAAGAGTGTGGCCTCTGTATATTCACCAAGGCAGGGTAAGTAGGCTCACAAATCCAGGAGGTGGACTGGGTAGAGCTAAGTCGCAAGTTTAATCATTCAGCGGGGTCCTCCAGTCTCTCTAGGGCAGCAGCTCTCAACCTATTTGAGGGCTGATTCTTTTGCACATCGGAAGAAAAAGCCCAGAAAAACGTGCACATACCCGACTGTGCGTATCATTTCAAGGTGCTGGCCTGCGACTATGATCTGATGGCCCCCAGACCACCAGTTAAGAACATTTGCTCTAGTGACAACAAGACTTAAAAGTTTATACCAATCTGGGTTTGGGGAGCACACCCCCAAAGTCTTAGGCTGCATTCCCAGGAGCTGAATGTGCTGTCAAACTGGTGATAGTTTCAGGGCACAGCTAAGACTCCCAGGGGTCCGCTTTGGGGCCCAAGAAACTGTTACCTAGTAACAGGTAAATGTGTAAACCATTTGGGGGAAATCATGCCAAAGATCTTGAAACACACACACACACACACACACACACCCCTTGAAGACCTGAAGGGAGGAACCTTATGAGCTGAATGGGGTCTTGTCTGCAGACAGGGTTAAGTGACACAGGACTGAATTCACCTACAGCAGCCACAGAGGGCAGAAGCAGCCCACAGGGAAGGCTGAATGAAAGGAGCCTGTTCCCCAGGAATGTACCCCTGGGACATGAGGTCAGTAGAGAGGAACCACTGGGGAGGCTACTTGGGGTCTCTCTCTGGGAAGGACAGAAACTATTCATGTTAAGGTTAGCACCCGTAAGATTGGGCTTTTCTGAGGGAACAGGCAATCGCTGGAGTAAAGGCGAGGGCAGAGATCTGTGAGTGCCCCTACATAGTGTCAGAATCGGTGTAGACACCAACTGCCCAATATCGGAGGGAATCTTCCCATGGAGGTCTCCCAAGCTGTTTAAAAAGCTCTGTAAGAGGTGAAAATTACCCATCTGGGCAGCTGGGGTCTACCAGCTGTCTGTCACCCAACAACATTTCAGAAATCCCAAAAACTGAGCTGGCTGAAACCCAGAGCAAAGTTACCGTGCTATACACTGCTCCCCACCATCCTCTCCAAAATCCTCTTCCCAGGCAGACTGCCAGGGACCACCTAATGGCAGAACTCCTTGTAACTGCATCGCATCTGCCAAGGTTGGAGAGGGCAGCAGACGCTGGGACTGGCCCTCTGCCAGGCCCAAAAGGGGGGAGGCGGCAGCATCCTCCGTCCCCTTGAGGACCTTGCCTTCGCCAAGCTCAGTGTCAGCGCCAGAGGTGGGGAGGGAGACAGGCACCCCGGCCATCTGTCGCTTAGAGGCTGGGCCCCACGGCACCTCAGAGTGAGGAGGGTCGCCTGCGCTGCCACTCTATGACCAGGTCCTCCAGGCGAGGCCAGGCCTCGGGCACCCTGGGGCAGCCCGGCACCTCGTGGCCCGCCGCGACGGTGCGCTCGGCTCACTCCCTCCACTTAGGCGCGGGGCTCAGTCGATTCTCCACAGAACTAAGAGTAAGGGCCTGAGCCCGGCTTGTGAGGGGCCGGGGTAGGGCGAGGGGCCACCGCTCACTCTACTTCCCGTCCCCCGCATCCGGCGGGGAAACCGGATGGAGACAAGAGGTGGCCAGATAAAGCCCGAGAAGGCTCGATAACTGGTCCCGGGAGGGGGGTGAGGCGCCAGCATGGAGCAAATGCAATTCGGCGGAGGGAAGAGAAGGTCGGCGGCAAGACCTGTGCAAACTCCCAGAAACCGGAAGATGGGAGAGTTGGGGGGTAGTCGACGCGCGACCACCGGCTGAGGTCCCGAACGAAAGCTAACCTTAAAGCTAAGACCCCCCCAAAACTTCCAAGCAGGGAGGGCACGTGAACACCAAGCCGGTATCTGGAGAGGCGGTTCCGGGTTGAGGGAGGGAGGCAGGAAGCTCCAGGACTAGGTGGGGGCCCTCCCGCGAAAGCAGCCGCCCTCCACTCACCTCTCTGCAAAAGTCCGTGAGCAGCGCTCCTTCCACAGGCCCTGACCCACTAGCCACTAACCGGAGCCCGCCAGCCTCTTGCAGCCGCCTGGGATCCGGCTTTTGTCCGGATCCGGGAGGCCTTCTCTCCGCCCCCATCGGAACACGTCGCGAGCTGCCTGACAATTGGTCACACGCGTTCCCTAGCCTGAGCGCCAGGACTCTTTCCTATTCGCTGCTCGATATGGCCACGCCCCCGTGGGCGGGCTCCAGGGACTGCTGGGACTTGTAGTCCGAACGGCTTATTAGTCCAGACTCCAATGGTCAGCGACACCGCCTCTTCCGAGCCTGCTGGGCCGAGAAGGGGGAGAGGGCGGGGCCTCGGGTGGGGAGATGGGTGGGGCTACGCGGGAGGAGAGCCTATCGGACTGGGGGCCGTGGCCTGATCGCTTAAGGGCTGGGCTGACCCCCACGCCAATGGGCGTGTTGTAGGTGGGGTGTTGACCAAGCAGGCTGTAAACGCCGCTTTGGGAACCTGGCGACAACTTCCTGTCTCCCCAAGGGAAAAACTGACGTCTGCATCCCGGCTTCCTGAAATCCGCCACACCGAACCCAGTTGCTTAGCCCCGCTTTTTAAGCAGCCAGGGCAGAATGCTTTCCCATATGCACGTAGACCCTCTGGGTTGAGCAGGTGGGGCGAGGCTGAAAGCCGAGGCCAACAGATCAGACCTCCCAGTGTGGGATAGGGCTGGGACAGGGTGAGCAAGTGGGGCTAGGAGGGTGCCAGTCACACTGCCTTGCGTCCCACTCACCTGCTCACCTCAGCGGATTCATGGAAAATTCTAGCGCAAGGCTGAGGCCATCTCTGCCACTCTCCTGCTCCTCCATCTCCCCCCACCCCACCTAAAATCCCACGCATAGAAACTGGGATGAATGAACTGCTGCCTCCTTCTTCACCATACCTGTGAGACTGACTACATTTTCCAAACCAAAAACTGGGACACCTGTCTGACAGGTGCTGGTGAGCTTCAGGGCCAGGGTATTTAAAATCAGACAGCCCTGGAAACCAGGACATATCTACTGCTCCGACATTCTGGGGTTTGCTACCTCTACCCCAGTCCTGTAGGTCTCTGGAGCTGCTCCCTTACCCTAACAGCTGTCTAGCTCCAGGGTGGAGGAGAATCATGGGCTGAGCCGCTCAGGTTAAGCAGTCAACACAGTGTGGAGAGGGTCAGCATGCCTGTGACCCTACCAAGCACCTGGGTCACACTCACATTGTAATAATGTTGTGACATTCTTGTGGACAAAAACTTTGCCAAGCCCTTCTCCCCTGAATCCTGTTGTAGCTAGGAGTGGGGCAGCTAAAGTTGCTGCCTATGCCTGAACCAAGTGATCCCTGATGACATCACTTTCTGGTCCCTTCCTCTTGAAATAGCAGCTCCTCATCTCTCCTCTCTCTAGGAGTGGGAAGTCTCCCACCCCTACCAAGAATCTCCCCAAATAGCACAAATCTCAAAGAAGGATCACCTCTCGTCGATAAAGAAAATATCTATAAAGGCATTCCGTTTCTGGCTTTGGGAAACAGCAACTCAGGGTCTTGGTGGGCTTGCAGGAAGATTATCGTCAGGAGGGATCACCTATGCAGTCAGTATCCCTCTGGTTAGAAAGATAGACTTGTCCAGAAACAGGCATCCAGGTGGAACATAAACTATAATAAACTCTTTGTACATCAATTGGCAATATTGATAAAAATTAAAAATACACGTGCCCTTTGCTCCAGTGATTGCATTTCTAACAATGTATCCTTCAGATATACTTGCATATGTCCATGAAAATAGAGATCTTTGTTTTCTTCACTGCTGTGTCTCTGGCATTTTGAATTGGGCCCGGTACACAGTAAACGCTCAATAAATATTTTCTGAGTGATTAAGTGCCCCATCCAAGTGTTGCTAGGCCTGTTTGACTAGTCTTGGGCAGGGCAAAGAAGAAAGTAACTGTTCAGAGAGTGAGCGAGGAGAGGTGCTGGCCAGAGGGTGCATGATCCAATCATGGTATTTTTCAGTTCTCTCAGTGCTCCCATTCTAGGTCTCTGTCCCCAACCCCCATTTCCCGACATCCCCAGGGAAGACTCTCTCATTACTCCACCATGTCCTCACAGAGGCTCCTGTGCTCTGAATTAATCAACATGTTCCCAACTTCTCATCTTTCTGTTCTCTGACTTAAAAGCTTTAAACTCTTTTGCTTTTCCCATTTGAATCTTCTAACTGGGCTACAGGACAGGTCCATGTCACTGGACACAGAAGGATATAGGTACCATCTCTGCGCCCAAGCTTTGGGCAGTGTATCATAGTTTCAGGAACCTTAGACTGCCTAATTATTCCCTCCTAATTTTAATCCATTTTAGCTAATAGTCATTGAGCACCTACTACGTGGAAAGCATGGGTGCTAGCACATACACTTCATAGGAACCCGAGTGTCGTCATCATTTTCCAGATGAGCAACTGACCCTCTGCTGCCAGGTCCCTTGCCTAGTCCACTACAACCTGGTACAGGTGAAGAGGGGAAGAAAATCATATCCAGCGGGTCTCCCCCATTTGACTGTGAGCTCCTCAAGACCCAGAAGTGTGCCCTGTTCATTTTGGCATCCCCAGTGTCTGGCATGGGGCTAGGTGTATGTTAGGCACTCACTGTATGCATGACTGAATAAATGCTGGAGTGAACATGTGAATGAAAGACAGTGTAGGGGGGGGATCTACCTGAGTGTGCAGGTCTAAACCCACCTCTCTCCTTATGACAGAGATGGGGACAACAACCCTAGGAAGAAAGGGAGTGGGGAGGAGGTTCGCAGTCCTGTAACACTCACTTTTTGCCCAACACTGAGCAGCCTCCAATTGGAGCCAAGGGCCCCTGTGTCCTGGGGAAGGTCCCCAGGGAGGTTCTGCCACAGCCAGCATCTGTGCTCAGGAAATGTTTTCCAGCCAGACCAAAAATCTCCTGGCTAGCCTTTTCCCAGAGTCATCCACAACTCTGCTTTCACCCTGTCTTAACAACTGTCACTGCCTCCTCCCCACCAGGTGCATTCCTATGAAATTCCCTCCTCTTTTAGGAAGCCTTCCCCTAGGGAGGCCATTCACCACTTCCTGTTCTAAGACGGAACCTGCATAGCTTCCCCAACACACAGATCACTAACCCTTGACTTTTACCTGACATGTGTCGACGAAAAATATCCAGCTTAAGAGAAAACTTATAAGAGTTTATTTGAGCCAAACTGACGACAATTGCCAGGAAGCAAAGTCTCAATGGATTGAGCAAGTGCTCCAGAAAATGGCTGTTTTGCAACTTCTTTTATACATTAGAATCAAAGGAGGAAGGTTACATGAAATTCATTGGTTGTAGATTAAGGGGGTGGGAGAAAGCAAAGCGGGGAAATCTCTGGGATTGGATAAAAAGTAAAATGGAGAGACACACACTTCTTTTACATTGGTGGGTACAGGACAGTTAATAGCATTTTACAGTACATAGGCATAGTATTTAAAGAACAAGATAATGATGAGGGACTTTGTAGTTTCCTGCTCTGGTGTGGTGGCTTGTGCCCCCTGGGGGCTCCAGAAAAAGAGATTCCTCTGATATTGTAAGGGTGTGTTATCTTAGATGCAAAAAGATGACAGACAGGCTTAAGGTAAAGATTGACCTTTGTCAAGGAAGCTACAAGCCAAGGATGTGACTTCCCACCATGGCCCACCTTTGTTAGGAATTTTCATGTTCATGCCATCTTCTGTGGTTAGTTTCAGTCTCCTAAGCGTGTCAGGTTTAACATGTGGCCCCTTTTCCATCCACACATGTTTAAACTTATCTCTGAATGAGTTTATTAATTTTGCCTCTTGTCTCTTTTTGCCATGTTCTATGTTTGGGAAGTCTCTCAAGGACAGGCAGAAGCAGAGGTCACAGTGTACAGATAAGAGTCACCAGCCTCCATGGGGCCAAAGTCTTTATCTCAACACCAATCTTAAAAGTTTAGGACTGTGCCTCACCTAGGATGTTTGGAGGCCTCATCCCAAGCCCAGGCTGCGTTCACCTCTCTCCCTCATAACTTAGGTGCTGCCTCAAGGATGCACAGCTCCAAGTGCTGCTTCAGGGCTCCTTTATCACAGATTCATAGACCATCAGAACCAAAAGAGACTTCAGAAGTCCCCTCATCCAATCCTCTTATTTTACAAAAAGAAATGCAGGGGAAACTGAGGCCCACAGAGGTGACCTTACTGCAGAGGGCAAGTTGATGCAACCACTTTGGAAACCATTGGACATTATCTTGTAAAATTGAAGAATCACATAAGACCCTGCAGCTCCACTCCTAGGTATGTACCCCAGAAAAATATCCCACACACATGTACCCAGAGACATATGTGATATCATCCAAACACTGGATGGAGCCCAGATGTCCTTCAACCGTTGAATAGATGAATGGGTTGTGGTATATTCACACAATGAAAAACTTGACAGCAGGGGAAAATGAATGACTTGCAGCTACACACAAAACATGAATGAATCTCAAAAACGTGATGTTGAGGGGCCGGCCGAGTGGCGCGATGGTTAAGAACTGGCTTGGGATGCCAGAGGGCCCCGGTTTGGATCCCACATATGAGGGCCAGTGACACTGCCCT
>NW_017731832.1:518928-532930 GCF_001890085.2 Hipposideros armiger
CGCTTCCAGGAGCGAGGGGCGGGACCGGAAGTAGGTCACATCTCCCGGTTGCTAAGAGACTGGGCTGCCACAAACCAGAGGTTCTCTGACTTCTTTTCCTACCTTTCTCCTCTTCAGCGTCTCCGAATCCCGTCATCATGTCGGAGCCAGAAACTGAAGCCTTGCGAAGCACCTTTCTCTCTTACATGGCGGAGGGCGAGCGGCTCTATCTCTGCGGGGAGTTCTCTAAAGCCGCCCTTAGCTTCAGCAACGTGAGTGCGCCCTGAACCTGTCACCCATCACCACTTTGGATTCCTGAACCGAGGTCCTGATGATGCCTGGAGGACCCTATTGTTTCTATTATTCACTTGTTCCTGATTGATGCACCACTGTGACAGATAAGCCCCCCTGAACCATTTTCTTCCAGTTCCCACTTGCGTTCTGTCTGATCCTTAAAAACCATTCTGTGCATTAACAATGAGCTCTTCTATTTTTTTACTCAAATGTTTGGTGATTGACTGGCCTTCTAAAGAGCAGCCTCAATTTCTCATCATTGAGGGAGGGGAGATTCCCACCATGGCAGGGAGATTGGCTGGCACCCAGTTGCTCTTGGAAGATGGTCAGTAAATAACTAATAGTGTTATACAGAACCTTAGCATACATTGCTCCACCCCACCCTAAGAGGACTGAGTGCTGTTTAGAACACCAGGCACACTGCTAAGCACAGTACAAGCCTATGGGAGAAGTACTGTTATTACTCAATTTTATAGATAAGGAAACTGATAACGTTGAGTAACATGCCCAAGATCAGTGAACTAGCAAGTGGCAGAGGAAAGATTGAACCCCAGGCACTGAGACTCCAGTGCTGTGATGCTAACCACGGACTATACTCCCCACAAGTAAGCTATTAGAAGTTCGTATAACAATTTCTTTTACAACAAATAGCCTGCTTCTTATTCCAACTGGAGTGGCAGAATAGCTCTCTAATCAGCCCCAAGACTCTCCTAAAGTCAAGCTTCTCAACTGCCACCCAGAATCTTTTATCCCTTCGATCACCAACCACACTCTAAAACCAGAAATGATTGACCAGAGGAGTCAACCATTGAGTTTAGGAGTCCTGCCCCTACCCACTCCCCTCGCTCTGGATCAGGTTTCATCCTGGAGAAGCTCTGGCAGAGAGAAAAGAACACCCTGAGGGAAGATAGCTTAGAAGCGGCCTTTTTCCTTGAAAGTGAGTAGCTACATCTTCCTGGAAAAGTGGGGAGGGGTTAGAAAGGGGCCCATACAGTCCATGCATCAGGAAGGACAGTACTCCACAGACTATGGTAATGATCTCAAACAGAAGGAGAAGAGGACATGGGGAGAAGGAAAGCATTCTGCTCCCATTTTAGGGCCAAAATCACAGTTTCAGTTTTGCTAGCATTTTCATCTTAATCCCCTGAAATGGCGATTCATTCTCAATCAGCTATGTAAAAAGAGAGCTCGTGGAATGGCCACCTCGAGTTGCAGATTGTCCTAAAATCTGTTTTGTCAGCCTTCATAATGCTTAGCCTTTGGATTGTATTTTGAGTGTGTTGTGCAGCCATTTCAGGTTTGTGGTTGAATTTGGTGTGAACCAAACATACCCTATTGTTTGAGTGGACTGGAGGAATCCCAGACACTCGGGGAAATTCAATATAGCCACAGAGTAGTGTATTCTCACATATCAACCAGTGGCTTCCACAAAGCTTGTGACTTGACCTTGTTCAAGATGAGCCGCTTGCAAATAATCAAGCTGACTAAGCAAAGATCAATATTGTACTGCTTTTGGTCTGATAAGATCCAAAGACCTGGGCCGGCCGAGTGGCTCAGTTGGTTAAGAGCTCGCTCAAGAGTTTGAGCTCTGAATAACAGTGGTTCAAGTCCCGCCCCGAGTTGAGCAGCCGCTGAGCTGCCAACAGGTGGCAGGATGGCTCAGCTAAAAAAAAATAAAAGATCCAAAGACCTGTTTACTGCCCCTAGGAGTCCCCTTGAAACTCTGGCAGGAGGGTTTGGGCTGCTATTTCCAGCCCAGCTTCTATAGGGCAACTGCCTGGTATCTGTCAACCTGAGTGGTTCCTTTCTCAGGCTCTTCGACTTCAGAATAGCGATAAGAACTGCCTGGTTGCCCGCTCCAAGTGCTTCCTGAAGATGGGAGAGTTGGAGAAATCCCTGAAGGATGCTGAAGCTTCACTCGAGGGTGACCCGACTTTCTGCAAGGTGACTGTATGGGTGGAGGACTCCATCTTGCTTTCCCCGCTGCCACTGTCTGCAGCAGCCTCTGCTTAGAAGTGGTAGAAGAACCAGGAAGACCGCCTAGAGTGTGATGCCATTTTCTCTTCAGAGGTCACTTGCCCAGCTCCTTGCCCCTGTATTCCAACCTTGACCCTCAACCCAGGACCCTTCTGTTCCACCATACCTGAGTCCTGTAAGGCCTTGTCTGTCCACCTCAATGGTGCTTCCTCTCATTTTTTCAGGGGATTTTACAAAAGGCCGAGACCCTGTATACCATGGGAGACTTTGAATTTGCCTTGGTGTTCTATCATCGAGGCTATAAGCTGCGGCCTGATCGGGAATTCAAAGTTGGAATTCAGAAAGCCCAGGAAGCCATCAACAACTCAGTGGGAAGTGAGTGACACAGGGCCTATGCCATTGTCCAGGAAATCTCTTGAAACACCTTAGGTTTGGAAGGAGGCCTGAGGTGCCTTGGGTGAGCAACCACCAGGAGGCCTGCTGGGAGTCCCATGCTTTGATTTGGCTGCTGCTGATTTTGTTGAGAATTAGGAACTGTCCACTGGGAGGGCCAATCCCCGATCCACTGTACTGAGCACTGCAGTGTCTGGTTCTCCTCAAAGACAGATGAGAAGGGCTGTTTCACTCACCACCAACCAGATGAGTAGGCCTAGTTTTGGCCTGGTATCATAGGGCAGAATGGAGTCCTGAGCTTAGTCCTCCCTAATCTCTGGCTTCCTCCCTCACCACCTGTTCACCAAGGGCTGGCCTTACCTTTCAGCTCAGTGGCAGGGGGGAGGAGGAAGGAAAGCAAGAGCTTGCCAGTGAGCAGCGGAATGTGGAATGGCATGGAATGGAGCGCAACCCTCGTTTGCAAATCTGGCTAGTGGGGGCTGCCTCCTTCCTACAAAAGTATTGCTCCAAACACCCTGTACCATTTGCCTGCCAGGCTGGCTCAGAGCCTGCTTTGCAACAACCTCTACCACCCCCCTGCCAAAGGCAGCCATTTCCACATAAAAATATGTGATAAGTCATGCTGAGGGCCTGGCTGACCTGAGCCCCCACTTCTGTTCTTGCAGGTCCTTCTTCGATTAAACTGGAGAACAAAGGGGACCTCTCCTTCTTAAGCAAGCAGGCTGAGGTAAGGACCCTGGTTCTGACACCACATCCTTCTGAGGGAAGAAGCCACGTGTGCCTGAGTTGCACAGGTCTTAGTGGGCCTCTTGCCTGGGAACAACTCACTCCTGCCTATCACGGGCAGCCGTGGGATTCTGCCCCAGCTCTGGAGGGGTCCTGGGAGTCTAGTTGTTCCCAGACCAGACACACTCCATGGGTCTCAGCCCAGAAAGAGGTCCTGGAGGAGGAGTCTGGTATTACAGATCCTGAGGCCCTGACGGGGTTCTCTGTGCTCCTTGCTGAGCCTCTGTCCGGTGTTGCTCTGTCTTCCTAGAATATGAAAGCCCTGCAGAAGCCTCAGCCCGTGAGACATCTCTTATACCACCCTGAGACAGAGTCTAAGAGGAAGGGCTCGCTCAAGAGTAAGAAAACTGTCCGCCAGCTCCTGGGCGAGCTCTACGTGGACAAGGAGTATCTACAGAAGCTCCTATTGGATGAAGGTTCCGGACACTTTGTTTGCAACAGGGAACGGGGCAAAGGGAACCTAGGGTGGATGTGTAATGCATGAGGCAGAGGCAGAGCCTATTGTATCCTATTAGCCAACATGTTCTTATGGACAGTTTTACTAACATTCTCACTTTACAGACGAGGAAATTGAAACGCAGAAAGGTTAAGTAACTCACCTAAAGTCAGTGACATGTCTTTCCGATTTGAATCCAGGAAGTTCAATTTCAGTATCCATGCTCTTAAGCGATTTGGTACCCTGGGAGGGAACACCAGAGATTTGGGTTCCTCTACCACCAGGGTGTCTGAAGGGGCAATTCCCTGGGCCTTCAACCTGTACAAAGGGCCAAGAAATCCAGTTGGGAGGCACTAGAAGGCGAGTCCTAGGACACTAGCACTAGAATGTCCCGAACCTCATCTGGTCCAACCCCTCCTTTTATGGATACAGCAAGAGAGACCCTGAATAGGGAATAACTTGTCCAAGTTGACAAAGCAAGCTAAGGGTGGAGCCGACACCAGAACTCAGGCTTCCTGACATCTGGTCTAATGCTCTTTCCACCACACTGTGCCAGCAGTGACCGGAAATAGGACAGAGTCTTGAAACGAATGCCTCACATAAGCATGAGGGATGGGCGTATTGCCATTAGCTGATAAGCCTGAGCAGGAATCGCCCTTGAGTCAAATGCCTTTTCCCCAGAACTGACTCCCAAGGTCATCTGCAAGATTCCCTGTAGATCTGTGTGACCAGAGCAGCTTCACTGCTGGCACATGTCTGTACCAGGCCTGAACGCTTCTCTCCCCCCAGAGGAGCTTCTGTGGAGGGAAGGGGTGGCCTGGGCATGACGCCAAGTGGCCTTGCAGCTTTGCTGCCAGCTGTAACCTCTGTTCAGGCGGCGGCCAGGACTTGGGCACATGCCTCCAGCTCCCAGCTCGCACGGGCCCACTTAGCACCTAGGAAACCAGTTGGCACTGGCAACCTGGGCCAGGTCGTGCGTTTAGACTCTGTCTTCTCTGGGGACACAGCTTGAAATGGGGGAGCCCTGAGGGCTGGGGCCTACCCATCAGCTGCCCCTTCTGTTAGCTCCTCATATCTTGCCATAAGGGGTCTATGTGTAATAATAAGCTCTGTACCATGGGAGTGCCTGAAAGGGGGGCTCTGGCCTCAACTGGGCCCGGATAGACCCGCTCTGCCACTCGTGCTCTTGCTTTCCTCACTGTTTCCACAACTCCAGCTGGGCTGACCGCCCCACAGGGGGTCCCACAGCAAGGACCCCAAGGGAGGAGGAGGCGACTCGCTTAGACGCCTGCTCTGGTTGGTTCCTCCTCACACCCTTCCCCACAGATCTGATCAAAGGTACCATCAAGCATGGCCTGACTGTGAAGGACCTCATCACGGCGGGCATCAACTACCTGGACACCCGCAGTGACTTCTGGAGGCAGCAGAAGCCCATCTATGCCAGGGAGCGCGACCGGAATCTGATGCAAGAGAAATGGCTGCGGGAGCGCAAACGCCGCCCCTCGCAGACAGCCCGTTACATCCTCAAGAGCCTGGAGGACATTGACATGTGTGGGTGGTGTTCTCAGAAGGGTGGGATCTCTTCCAGGTGGAAGGGAGCAACAGAGTAGTCTGAGCCTCTGGCTTCCCTGGGCTGTGGAGGGTTATCTCCGGGGAGGCAGTTTCTCCCAACAGCCATGAGGAGGCTGCTCTCCCCTTCACATCACCTCTTTTCCTTCCCAGTGCTGACCAGTGGCAGTGCTGAAGGGAGCCTTCAGAAAGCGGAGAAAGTGCTGAAGAAGGTGCTGGAATGGAACAAAGAAGATGTGCCCAACAAGGATGAGTTGGTTGGAAACTTGTACAGCTGCATGGGGAATGCCCAGATTGAGCTGGGGCAGATGGTAGCAGCCCTGCAGAGCCACAGGAAGGACCTGGAGATCGCCAAGGAACAGTGAGTCACTGGGGAGTCTGAGCGGCCAAGGCCCAGCGGCCTACAGAGGAGTGGGGCTGGGGCGAGGGCTCGCCCTTCTGCCTGGGCTGCGCCACCAGCCCAGGACTGAGGATAAGAGACAGACTGAGACTGTCAGTTTTGTTGGTGTTTTTTTGCCACAAAGAGGAGAGCAGTACCCCCAAACTCTAAAAAGCTCCCAGTGGCCTGGCTGTTAGGGATATTTTCATTCTTACACCATCTCAACAAGCATTCCTCAACCTCCAACATGCCAGATGCTATTAGCATTGGGAACACAACAATGATCAGACACAAGGGTCACTTCCCTGCAGGTTTCAAATAAAAAGTGACATAGCTAATAAATTGCTATTGTGTTAAGTGTCATGAAGGAAAAGTACAGGACCCAGTGCTATGAGAAGTACATCCCAGGAGGACATGGCTGGGCGTTGGGGAACACACTTGGCCTGTGGGAAGGCCCTGAGGCAGGCGGGAGGATGCTTCAGGCTGGAGAGCATAGGGTGTTGCGAGGGGAAGAGTGGCCAAGAGGAGGCTGGACCAAGTGGGAGGAGTCGGATCCAGCAGGGCCTCAGAAACCATGGTGCTGACCAATTGCCTGGGCTCTGGAGTCGGGCCGACCTAGGCTTTAGAATTGTACTTCCCAGCCGTGGTACCTTGGACAAGGCACTTAACCTCTCTCAGCTTCAATGGTCCCTTCCGTTAGATGGACATAGTAATAGCCCCACCTGATAATTGGGAGGGGGGATGGCATGTAGAGTACATGTAAAGATCTCAGGACATTGCTAGGTATCCATAGTAACAGTAATACCAACTCTCCCAGGAATCAGCTCTTCCCCAAAACTTGATGGCCTGCTCTCAGAGGTCTCATGGCTTTCTGGGCACCTGGTCTGAACCTTTGGAGTCTTTCATGATTTTCTGCTTCACGGTTCCTACTTGCCCCACAGCTCTGAGCCTCTTTCAGTCTCCCATCATCCTGTTTCCACTCACAGGTCCACCCTCAGCTCTCCCTGACTTTAGCTGCTCCCACATGTCCCCTCCAGAGACGCCCTGCATTTCATCTGTCCACCCTCCTTCCCCTGCTGACAGACAGGCCTTGGCCCCCCATTGCCTGCAGGCTAAAACCAAATGCCTTTGCTTGGCACTCCAGGCCCTCTCTGAGCCTACGTCTACACAGCCCTCTGGCGTCAGTCCTCCATTTGGGACAAACTGGATTGCCTGGGTTGCCTGCCTCATGCCCACTCCGTCTCACTCATCCGAACTCTGCAACCTGTTTATTCCTGGTTTGTTTCTCACCTGCCTCCACCATGCTGCGCAGGAATATCATGTATTGGTCATTCCAAGAGTAGAAAACAAACAAACAACCAGCTTTGGAGACACCTGACTTTGACTACTGGTTCTGGCACTCAGAAGCTGTGTAGATTTGATTCGGTTGCTCACCTTCTCAGTTTCCTCATTTGTAGTGAAGACATAATAATACCAACTCTCAGGGATTATGCAGATTAAGTAAAATATAAAAATATACAGCGCTTTGGATCCAACTATGTCCCATGCCCTAAAGACATAGATACGTCTTTACTTCAGGCCAGACTCCCTCCCGAGCCCCAGACCTGCATGTCCAACTGACTCCAAGGCATTTCTGCTTGGATGTTCCACAGGAACCCCAAATTTAGCATGCTCAGAGTGGAATCCCTTATCTTCCTCCCAAACCTCTTGCTTCAGGGTTCCCTATCCGGGAGGATGGCGCTCACTGTTGGCCACTCAGTCCCCAGGAAGGAGCCCAGGTGGCTTCCCAGGCATCTCCCTGCCCTCACTGCTCACGTCTGGCTCACCCATGTCCTGTCCATGCCTCCTCCTGCCTGTCTCCTGGAGCACCTTCCCTTCTGTTTCCCTCTCACAGCTCAGTCCAGACCCTCCTCACTTCTAACCTGGATTTCCTGCAGCCCAGCTGGTCCTTCTGTGCAAAACAAATCCAATGGTTGGGATAGAGTTCAAGTGCCCAGTTCTGCCACCTTTCCTGACCTGACTTGTCCTGGCCTCCCTTGACCCAGCTCTCTCCAGGCCCCTGGGCATCTGTGCCCCAGCCAACACCTGTGTCTCTGCTCCTGATAGTCCCTAAATGGAACCTCCTTTTCTTTTGCCAGGCTTTTCTTCATCAACTCTCTCCTACCCATCCTTCAAAATTTAAATAAGTGTCTCCCTTTTGGGAAAGCTTTCCATGCTCCTGAGGAATAATTTAGAAATCCCTCCTCTGTGCTCCCTCTCTACCCTCTACCTGTATCCTGCCCTGCCCTGTTAGACTCTGGACGGGACTCGTAGATTCCCTTTTTCTTCCCAACACCTGCCACAAGTAGGCATGTGTGCTAAAAAATGTGTGCTAAGTGGCTGAAGAAACAGGGGTGTTCCTTAAACAAAGTTAGTTCCTTTTTAACATCTGCAAACAGGCCCCCAGTCTTACTTGTGAGTTCAGGGTGCCCCATGTGCTCCCTCATTCTAATCAGCCTTGACCCTTCCTCTCTACCCCTCCCCCCAGAAGCCTATCAGCATTGGAGGCGCTGTTCAAACCCCAACTTGTCTAAGTAACTTCTTTAGTGACCCCAGCCCTCATTTCTTTCTCCAAATGCTCTATAGATTATTTGATTGCATGCTTTCTCATTGTTATTATTATTATCTTATGACATGTTATTGTTATGAATAACATTACAACTTATTCATTCATCATTACATCATAACAGAGCACCCAGTTTGGAAGGGGAGGCTGACATCAGAGGTGCTGCGAGAGCAGCAGGTACAAAGTATGGCTGAGGGTCCAAGTAGAAAGGCAGGTGGGAGCACAGCGGGAAGCTGAGGAGGCTCCCGAGAGGACAGGAGACTCAGCAAGGGGGATGAGGGCGAGGGAGAGGGGCACCTTAGGAAGAGGGGCATGGCATGGTTGGAGGATTTGGGGAACTGCAGGTAGCGTGGCGGGGATCTGTGGGGAGTGGGGGGACCAGGTGTCACCCTGAGGAGGAAGGGCCTTATCCCGAAGGTACTAAGGGCCATGAATTTGATTTCACACAGGTATTACAGTGCTGTACTTGATTCACAGCTCTGTGGTACTGAGGGCAGAACGTGAAAGTCTTTCCCCTCCTCTGCCCCCAGGACCATACTTCCCTGGGACCATATTGAGAAGTGTCCTTCTGGTCCCTTTTCAATGTATTTACCTGCATATTTATGTACATCTCTACATACATAGGATTTTTAAAGCAAAAACAACTCATTTCTGTGTTTCTTTTGGTCCCATTCTTTGAATGGCTGCACAGAAAGGTATTTCAGTTCGAACGGGAGTTTATGGGACGACATCTTTGTGGGCATTTGGGCTGCAGGGCTGTGGTGGGACTCCGCAGATGTGTGGGAGCACCTCTGTGGGGAGAGCAATGGTTTGATCAGATTTGCATTTTAGAAAACGCTGGCCACCCGGGAGACTGGGTCAGAGGAGAGTTTCACGGAAGACATGGCAGCCTCTGGGTTGCAGGGCTTTGAGGGGCACAGAGGAACTGGGAAGGGAGAGGGTGAGAGGGGTGGCTGGTGGAGGGGATCTGGGATTCGGGGGGCAGGGAGGTTCTTGTTTTATTTGTTAGGAAGGTGGCAATGTTCAACAGAGATCAGAATGTCCACATGGTAAAGAATGGATGTCGGGGGCACAATTGTCTTTTTCTTTAGGGAAAGCGCTCACTTTCCTGGTGACATGTGAATACTGTAAAACAGTTACATTTAAAATTAAAAGTTTCCCTCATACTCTTATTTCCCTTAGGTAACCATCACTTATAGACTTACATCCTCTCTTCTTTTAAAAATGCCCACTTTTTACTTATTTACTTATTTTGGGGGGGAGGGTTTAAAACAACACACTTTTATTATGTTACAATTCTGGAGGTTAGAAGTCTGACGGCAGCTTCACTGGGTGAAAATCATGGCGTTGGCAGGGCCGTACTCCCTCCAGTGGCTGTAGGGGAGAGTCTGTTTCCTTGCCTGTCCCAGCTTCTAGAGCTGCATTCATCGCACTCCGTGGCTCCTGGCCCCTTTCTCTATCTCCAAAGTTAGGAGCACAGCATCCCACTTCAGGCCCGCCTATTCATTTTTAACACAAATGGGGCAATACACATAGTATATACACTCCTATCACCTGACTTTTTAACTCTATCAGGGACTTTTCCACCCCCCCACCCCCCCATATACAAAAATTACCAGTGCTAAGGCACTGATGAAGTTTAGATTGTTTCCAATGTGTATTGTAAACACCGCTTTAATGAGTGCCCTCACATTATGCTCTTGAGGTCAATTCCTAGAAGGGGAGTTACTACATCAAAGGACCTAATCTGCAAGCTGTTGACTAATCGCCTCAGGAAATGTCCTGATACTGTTCACTTCTGACTGCAGGGCATGACAGGGACTGTGTGATAGCCTTACCAGCCTGGGCATGTACCTCAAACTGGACCCAGTCCCTGAGACTAGGGCACCTGTCTTTGACTTCTTTTCCGTTTCCACAGTACCTAGAACGGCCCATTTCTAGTGAACAATTTGTCACGATTCTTCCCCACAGTGACCTTCCTGATGCCAAGTCAAGAGCCCTTGACAACATTGGCAGGGTTTTTGCCAGAGTTGGGAAATTCCAGCAAGCCATTGACACGTGAGTGACCAAGGACTGCCCCTTCCCCACCTCCTGGCCAGAACTGCCCACCCTCACACCGGACTCCCAGCCTGGGGCCAGGATGCCAGGCAAAGAGGCAGAAGAAGACCCGCATTTGGCACCTGGCTCTGCTAGGCGACCATGGGCAAGCCACTTTGTAAACCCTGGGGCTCATCAGTTAAATTCATTAATAGACTAGAATCAGCATTTTCTCAAAATGTCCCAGTGATGAGAATCACCAGCAGCATTTGTTAGGTATGTGAATTTATTGGGCCTCTTCCCTGGCAACTTTGATTCTACAGGTTCGGGTTGGCGCTCAGGGATCTGTTTTTAACGACGCCAGGTGATCTTTACCTTGGGCCAGTTCAGGAACTGGTGGACCCTTTGAGTCTGGGACTGCTTCTGACGCTATTCTGTGATTCTGTGGTTATGTGGAGTCAATGGGAATAGAGTCTGAACTCTCCAGGTAGCCCAACTGCTGGACTTTTGATGTCTTACCCTGGGGCTAGTGACAGTGGGGTGATTTAGCCCCAGGGAGACTCGGGGGGAGGGCCTGACCTGGAGACTGGCCTGTGCAGGGATTGGTAGCTCCTTGGGCTACTTACTTAGTGCAGAGATAGTGCCTTTAGGCCCTCCTCACTTGATTGAAATAATCTTGTTACCTCTGCTACACTTCATTTGGTTTCCTGACCTGTCCCTGGGGTCTATGTGCCAAAAGACAAAGGAGTAGGCGAGTTCACCCACCTATTAGTATCTTGCTTTTTTTTCTATTAGTATCTTTTTATAATAAAAAGTTTTATGGTCAATATGTGCTCATTATTAAAATCTTAATTTGGAAAATACAGAAAAGTCGAAGAAAAATTTTTCAGTCCCACCATCGAAAGATAAGTACTAATTCTAATCCTTCTCTTACTTTTATTTATTTTTTAAGATTTTAATTGGGGAACAGTGTGTTTTTCCAGGACCCATCAGCTCCAAGTCAAATAGTTGTTTCAATCTAGTTGTGGAGGGCGCAGCTCAGTGGCCCATGCGGGGATCGAACCAGCAACCTTGGTGTTATGAGCCTGCACTCTAACCACCTGAGCTAACCGGCCCACCCCCACTCTTACTTTTATTGATATTTTTTTCATTCCAATCTTTTTTCTGTGTTGATTTTTCTCTTATAGGTACTTATAATATTCTTAAATATTATTTTTGTTATTCAAATGCTCTTTCGTAAACCTTATTTTCAATTGTATTAAATTCGATCCCATAGATGTTCCAAGCTAGCTTTGGGAGTTTTAAAACATGTTAATGCTTATTAGCTCCACCCCTGTATCTAAAAGAACTGGTGGTTGGCGAACAATTTGTGTTCCACCACCCAGTAGGAGGCCTTGACCTCCTGTGGCCAAGTGCAGTGGGGATTGAGGGGTGGGGTTGGGGGGGATTAGAGTAGAAGAAGCTAACCTGGTTCTTTATGTCCTCAGGTGGGAGGAGAAGATCCCTTTGGCGAAAACCACCCTGGAGAAGACCTGGTTATTCCATGAGATCGGCCGCTGCTACTTGGAGCTGGACCAGGCCTGGCAGGCCCAGAGTTACGGCGAGAAGTCCCAGCAGTGCGCCGAGGAAGAAGGGGACATCGAGTGGCAGCTGAACGCCAGTGTTCTGGTGGCACAGGCACAAGGTATGGGCTCAGACACCCTCTCTTTCCCAGCCCTTAGGCCCAGGTGCCAGGCCTGGGATGGGAATCCCAAGGGCCAATTGACCATCCCCGTGTGCCCCTGCCCAGATGAATTCTGATTCTGAGAGTGGGGAATCAGCCTCCCCCCAGCCCCCATTTTGAGCAGCACGTGGTGAGTGCCTACTGTGGGCTAAGCTCAGTTAGAGCTTGGGGCACCCTGAGAGCTAGCTGCCCTTGCCCTGGAGGAGCTCAGCTGCAGACCAGCACAGCACCTTGTCCTCATCATTACTTCCTCTTGCCTTAGTACTCTTTATCTCCCAGCATTCTTGCATTTAATCACTCTGCAAGCCAGTGACATAGGCATCCTTGTCCTCATTTTATAGATGGGGAAATTGAGGCACTGGGTGGTTCAGCAGATTGCCCCGGGTTATAAGAGGGAACTTTTCTGGGGTGTTGGAAAGGTTCTAAAACTGGGTTGTGGGGATCATTGCACAACTCTATCCATTTACTAAAAACCATTGAACTGTATCCTTAGAAATGTGTGCATTTTATAATATGTGAATTATAACAGCAAGGGGCAGGGGTGAGGAGAAATACATGAAACAGATTGGCGATATTTTGATAATTGTTGAAGCTGGGTGATGAGTAATGGGGGTTCATTATACGATCCCTTCTACTTTCGTGTATATTTGAAATATTTCACAATACAAAGTTACAAAGGAAATGGCCCCAGGTCACAGGCTTGTAAGTGATGGAGCTGGGACTAGAACCTAGTTCTGTCTGACTCTAGAGCTTGGGTTCTCAATCACTACATTAAGCTGTTGCTGCCCCAGCTATGCAGCTGACCCCCAGTGAGGGCAAAATGTGACTGGTGCTCTGATCAGGGGGCATAATCACTCATTCATTTATTCGTACCACAAATGCTCAGCGGGTACCTCCTAGGCACTGAGCTGGGCGTACAGTAGAGAGCAAAACTGATAGCAATTTCCTGTCCTCCTATCTGAGGAAGTGACTTTTAAGCAGATGCTTTAAGGATGAGAAGGTGCCAGCTGTTTTAAGAGCTGAGGACAGAGCTTTCCAGACAAAGGAACAGCATTTGGGAAGGTGGGCAGGAATTGAGCTGATCTCGTAAGCTGAAGGAGAGACCAGTGTCAGCTGGAGCTCCTGAGGACCAGGGAGGTCCCTAGAGGGAGGAGGCCTCATGGGCCTAGTTACAAATCATAGATTCTTTCCGAAAAGCATAGAGAAAACCACTGAAAGCTTTAAATCTAAATCACAGACATGATGACTGTGGCTTTTCCTAGAACTCTTTCCTGTTCCTAGTGCATTGTACAAGCTGAAGGGGAGACGGGATGTACCCCTCAGCATTGACGTTATCCCAAGTCCCCTCTTGAGGACTTATTAGACCCTGAGGGCCTCTGGAGAACCAGGCCACTCACTGCCGGCCTCAGTGTCTCCACGCTGGGGTGAAAAACTCAAATGCAGTAGCCTGGGAGCCCCTGGGCTCTAGAGGCGGCACAACCAGGCAGGCAGAACTTGGGCTCTGGGCCCTCCTGGCTCAGGGACCTTGGGCAAATGCTACTCTGTGCCTCAGTTTTATCCTCTGCAAATAGGGATAATTATAGGTATCTACCTATAGGTTGGTGTGAAGAAATAAGGTAATACTTAAGCGTATAAGCACTGAGAATAGGAACTGGCATGTAGCGAACACTCAGTAAGCATTAGTCTCTTCCTTCCTGCCCTCTCATCGGCTCCCCAGAGGTGTCTCTAACAGTGATGAGAAACAGTTACAGGCCTTGGAAAAGCCTCTTTATGGCTCAACAAAAATGTAGGTGTAGGGGCGCCCGGTTAGCTCAGGTGGTTAGA